>NC_135236.1:413932711-414236461 GCF_051348905.1 Ranitomeya variabilis | reverse complement strand
CCAAGTTATTGGCGAATAGATGAAGTCTTCAGCCCAAGAAGCTTGTATAAAGAAGTTCTTCATTAAGGCCATTAGGGGCCAAGCTTCGCAAGTTGAAAATCCAGCGCGATTCAGTTTGAAGCAGAAGTTTCTTGAGATTGCCACCTCTAGCATTCAAAAAAATCCTCTGTAAGCCAAAAAATTGAATATTAGAAACTGAGCCACCGTGTGCTGTGAGAAAGTGTGAAGCCACCGGAGTCAAAGCCTTGCCATTTTTGGCATCAGATGATGCCAGATTTATAGTAGACAAATGCTTTTGGGCCCTTTTCCTAAATTCCTGAGAGGTCTGGCCCACATATACCCTACTGCAGGGGCAAATGATAGCATAGATGAAGCATGTTGTTTTACAGTTAATGTAAGACATTAGGCTACATTTTTTCTGGTCATAAGGATTCGTGAAAAAAACCTTAGTTACCGGGACATGAATGCAAATACTACAGTCACCACAAGGGAATGATCCCCTCAAACGAATCCCTCGATTCAATCTGTGGGGAGGACGTACAAAGTGGCTTCTAGTTAAGACATCACCCAGGTTGGGAGCCCTCCTAGCTGTCATAAGGGGGCGGGGGGTTACCAGCAACGAACTTTGGTCATCTGTGGTAAGAATGTCCCAATGGGACATAAGGATGTTCCTCACCCGACCCCACTGATCATTATAATTTGAAATAAAAAGAACATTTTTATCCTGGGGGCGTATAATTGGGGAAAGCAAGGAGTCCTGACTTTGAACCTTAGCTCTCTGGAAGGCAGTGGAAATAGATTTTCTTGGGTAACCACATTCGCGAAATCTGGTGGTAAGGGCCCTAGATTGGGATGAAAAGTCCTCATCCAAAGTGCAATTATGGTGAACACGTAAAAACTGGCCAACCGGAATTCCCCTTTTGGTATGAAACGGATGAAAACTATCATACCTGAGAAGACTGTTGGTGGCCGTAGATTTCCGAAAAACATCCGCAATGAGGCCATTGTTCCGAACAGAGACCTTAAGATCCAGAAAGGTAACTGAAGTAAAGGAGAAAACATGCGTTAGAACAATATTGTGTTCATTACAATTCAGTTCTTGGAGAAATTCAAGGCATTCATGTTCAGAACCAGTCCATATAAAAAAGACATCGACAATGAACCGATGCCAATGTTGAACATGTTTTCTGTATAGGTCAGACTTATAGACGATGGTGTCCTCCCACCAGCCCAAAAAGATATTAGCAAGGGCCGGTGCGCAGTGTGCACCCATTGCCACTCCTGAGACTTGCCGAAAGAAAGAACGATCAAAAAGAAAATAATTGTGTTGTAAAATGAATTTGAGAAGATCAATCAAAAAGCAATCATGAAACTGGTCTATAGTACTTTGTTTACTGAGATAGTACCCAACTGCCTGTAAGCCATCATGGTGGCTAATGTTTGAATAGAGGGACTCGACATCACAAGTCACTAATAAAGCCCGTGTCCCAAAGGAGATATCGCGACAAATACGGATAAAGTGAGCCGAGTCCCTAATATAAGAAGGCAAGGCAGTTGCAAGAGGTTGTAGAAAAAAATCTACATAAATGTTAGCCCTTTCACAGAGACTCCCTATACTAGAAACGATCGGACGTCCTGGAGGTACTGATGGATTTTTGTGGACTTTAGGGAGCAGGTAGAAGGTGGGAATGACTGTAAATTCAACCTGTAGGTACTGTTTGCTGTTTTTATTGATAATACCATAGCCGAAGGCCTGATGAAGTAGAGATTTGAATTTATGTGAAAAAATTTTGGTTGGATCTGAAGGCAATTTAGCATAAAATTTGGTGTTATGGAATTGATGCTGAGCCTCCTCAATGTAAAGGTGGATAGGCCACAGAACCACATTCCCACCTTTGCCTCCTTGATGATGAAATCCTTGTTATTTTTGAGAGAGAAGAGTGCTCTTCTCTCATCAAGTGTGAGGTTATTAGGGGCCCCAGATGAAGAAGGAAGTTGCAAAATATCACTTTTAGTGAGTTCAAAAAAGATTTTTATTGCAGGAACAAGAGAGAATGAAGGGGAGGCCAAGGATTTGTTTCTATATGGGAATATATTCCTACCTTGTCCACCTTCGTTCTCTTGCAAAAGATCGATAAGATCCTGAAGGGCCTGAGTTTCCTCCAATCCCAAATTAGCTGCCATGTCCGGTTTCTGATGAATAACCTGTAAACCTAGTTTGCGACAAAATAAAAAAAGATCTTTAACCAAAATAAACTTATCCAATGCTTTAGAGGGTGAGAAGGAGAGACCCTTTTGTAAAACAGAAAGTTCGGCACTAGACAGAGTATAATCAGAAAGGTTGATTACCTGTAATGATGTAGAAGTTGTCGTTTGAATTGGTTCTTGAGAGGATGAGGGAATAGAAGCGGTCACCTGTTCCGATTTCTGTTGGACCGACGAAAGGGAGAATTCTGGCCCCTGTGAAAGTTTGTTCTTTTTCTTAGAACTCTGACGTTTGCCGCCGCGGCGTGTCCTGTATCCAGGTCGCTTCCCCCCGAGGATAAAAAATCACTTGAACTAGTTGCCCCCGGGGGTAGGTCTATAGAGGAGCCACCTGGATTAGTAGCCACATGATCAACATAACGCTTGTTGCCAAAATGTTTCCACTTAAACACAGTATGGTTGTCAAAATCAGAACGATCTCTGTGGAATTTTTTTCGTTTCTTGGCAATGACCTCTGCTTCAAACTTATCCAATGCTTCTTTTAAATTTTGTTTGAATCCAGAAGTTTGCGTCATGTCAAACGTGGAGAGTTTGGTCTCCAAATTTTTAATTTGTGTTTTAGTATGCCCAAGAAGTTCCTTATCATGTTCCAGGAGCATGGAGATCAGGATATTGGAACATCTTAAAAGTCCCTGTTCCCATGTATGTTTGAAAGTAACTGTAGGTTCCCAGGCTGGAAAGATAGACACCCGTAAGCTCCGCGTTACTATGGCCATTTTTGCGTATTCCTCCAAGCTTCTAATGTTCCACCAAAGGCGGATACCAGATTTATGAGCTGCTGTTAAATCATGTGTAAGGTTGGAGAAATCGGAATCAGATGTTGGAGCCTCCGGGGACTGAAAAATGCCTGAAGAGCAAGCCTGCCAAGAGGCCTCATGAGCCTCCCAATCCATAACTGGGTAGAAAAAAGATCAGCACCAACCGTAGCACCTAAAGACACTAAAAGATAAAAACAAAATCAAACAACATACCAAATGTCCACTAGGAAAACACAATCAGTTCCCCAAATACAAATAGAACTCCAGCCTTAAATAGGGCGTGTGCCACCTTAGGGGAAAATCTTCAATAAGAAGGAAATTGCAGTTTATGGAAAAACAAGAAAGAATAAGGTGCACCACAACAGGATATATCTATAGAACAACATACAATAATGGTATTTGCTGCACAATGCACAGCAACATGAAACAGATAGAGAGGAGAAAAAGAAACCGTGCACTAAAGGCGCATATCCCAAATAAAGATAATCAATATCAATAAATATATATGCAAAGTTTATTAGTGGACAAAAGCACACAATAAAAACACTTTAAAATAAACAAAGATCAAAACACATCGCATAAGGTCCTAAATAACACACCAATAAAACAGCACAATTAATATGATATGTGCAAATACGCAACCCTACAGGTTTACATCAACTATAAAGGGAAACCAAGGAAACAGACATGTAAACATTTTTAAACTCGTAATGGGCATCCCCAAAGAGGCAAAACAAGACCCTAAATAGGGCCACAATCAAAGAATAAATCTACCCCAAATAGCCCCTCCTAATAATTAAGAGATCGATTCCCTAAGAAATCAATAGGGAAGAACCATAAAGGTATTGCAAACAATGCAAGAGGAGAGGTTTTAGGAAAACACTGCCAAGGCAGATAGATGTATAATCACCTAATAAGGCAGTGCAAGATGTCTGTGGAAAAACAAAAGGGTCAATGATGCGCGGACCTGAGTGATGTGGGAAGCCCCACACGTATCGCTTCCCAACGCAGCTTCGTCAGGAGTAATGTGACAGGAAGGGGGAATCAAACAACCTTAAATACTAAGTGAATTAGGTGCGATATACAAACGGTGTGTGCAAATAAGATCAGCGTTACATACCCGGAAACTAAAAAACACTTTTGACACCCGCACTGCTGCAAAAATTAAAATGAGGTTTTTCGGGTGCAAGTAAAAAGCACAGGATAGCATATGGGACTGTGCCCTTAATCTTCAGGAGGCACTACAGGCCATCAAACAGGCTGACCCTAACAGCGTGCAGCATGGGGACAGGCTCTTAAAGGAACAGTTCATTGAAGGGCTCCTATCCACGCCCACAGGATTTAGCTACGCATCCTGGCCTTGCAAAACCCTGACCTGGACTTTGCACAATTTAAAGACAGGGCATCCGGGTGCTGCATGAACCTCAGCCCAGCCGCACAGAGCCCCGTAGGCGAGCAGCCCTCACGTACCACCAGGAGGTGGCACCCTTTCCTCAGGTCCCCGTAGAGGCCGACGCACAGATCCTGAATGATGATCCCTCCAAACAATTGCGCCTCCAGGTACAGAAACTGACTAAAAGCGTAGCTTCCCTAGCTAAAACCATGCAGTCCCTGCAGGAATCCCCAAAGGAGAAAATCAAGCTGGCTTCCAGTCCAGAGGATGTTCCCTGGTGATGACAGAAGAGGATCCCACCGATCAGAGGAAGAGACAATGACCGCTATCATCAGGACGGATGACCCATCTGCCGCCGCTGCAATCAGGCGGGGCACATCACAAGGTTCTGCCATTTAAACGAGCGACCCCTGGGGCAGAGGGCCAACCCCCAGGAGTAAGATGACCAGGCCCACAAAACTGGAGAGCCAAGTACGTCGGAGGATGGCCGGTCCTCCCCATTGTGAGCGACGGTATCCTGATGAACGCTTTACTGGACACCGGCTCTCAGGGGACAACTATGCCTTACATTCTCTGCAAACGGTATTGGGCTGACTCTGATATTACCCATGGCCCAGATAGTGATTTGACAATAGTAGCCAGTAATGGTCAGTCTTTGCCACAGGTGGGGTACAAAGAGGTAACCATTAAGGTAGGGCGAGTAGAATTGAAGGCCCAAGGAATGGTGATTGTTGATATTGACCAACGTGAATGTAACCCCATGATGACCATTGGTAGTAATGTCATTGAAAATGGTCTTGCCGAGGTTATTGTCTTGTTGCAACAGGTGGCCGAAACTGCTGGTTCCAGTGAGCAGAGAGTCCTGCAAAAAGAAATCAGAGCCCTGGTGCAGAGGCAACAGGTAGAATTGTCTGGTGGAGAAATTGGACGTGTCACAGTGAGTGATCCGATTCCCATTGCAATAGCCCCCAGGAGTGAAATGTTAAGCTGGTGCAGGGCAGAAATAGGCCTCAGAGGTAAAGACTACCAGGCCTTTGTAGAACCTGTGTATTTAGATAGTAGGCCCACAATCCTGACAGCTAGAGGGGTGGCTGATGTCCGCAAGGGGAGGGTACCAGTACGTGTCCTTAACTGTGGAGAGAAAGAGGTCCACTTACCCAGATATGCCACACTTGCTAAACTGTTTACTGTTAATAAGAATGCAATACAGGTAACAGAACCCTTGGTTCCATCCAACCAGATGGAGGACAATGACTCTTCAGGACAATTAGAAGATTGGTGTCTGAAATTACACGTGGGCACTGACTCTACCCCATCACACCAAAAACATGGGCTTACCGGGTGGTCCATGAGTATGAGTGGGTATTCAGCAAACACCCACAAGATTTTGGGCAGGTAAAAGGGGTTCAACATCATATCCCCACGAGAAATCATCTGCCCATTAAAGAGAGGTACCGGCCTGTACCTCCAGCTCACTACCGATGTGCCAAGAGTATGTAACGAGAGATGGAGGAGGCTGGAGTAATTAGAGATAGATGTAGCCCCTGGGCAGCTCCATTAGTTCTCATCAGGAAAAAGGATGGTACAATGTGGGTGTGTGTGTTCATTACAGGCAGATAAACCAGATTACACATAAGGATGCATACCCGTTACCCAGAATTGAAGAATCATTAGCTGCTTTAAAATCTGCTATTTCTCCACCTTGGATCTCGCTAGTGGATATTGGCAGGTTCCTGTGGCAGAGGCGGATAAGGAAAAGACTGCCTTCACGACACCGATGGGCCTCTCTGAATTCAACTATAAGCCGTTCGGACTGTGCAATGCACCAGGAACATTCCAGAGGATGATGGAGTGCTGTTTTGTTCACAAGAATTTTGAAACCGTCCTGTTGTACCTGGATGATGTCATCGTCTTCTCCAAGACATATGAGGACCACCTGAAGCACCTGGCCGAGGTGTTTAAAGCCCTGTCTAACTTCGGTAAAGCCATCTAAATGTCATCTGTTAAAGCCCAAAGTGCAGTACCTGGGCCATGTGGTAAGCTCTGAAGGAGTGGCACCAGACCCTGACAAGGTCCCAGTGATCAGGGACTGGCCGAAACCCAGCAACATCCACGAAGTCTGGCAGTTCCTTGGGTTGGTAGGCTACTACCGAAGGTTCATTAAGGACTTCACCAAGATAGCTGCACCACTGCAAGACCTGTTAGTGGGCCAATCCAAGAAGACCAAGAATAAGAAAACTCCGTTCAAGTGGAGCGACAGGCTGGAAGGATCCTTCACTCAGTTGAAGTTGGCTCTCACAGGAGATATAAACCGGACCAATGGAAAGATGACAGGGAATATTTAAAAATATATATGTTTTATTTAATAGCAATAGAGAAAACCATTAAAATATACAAAAATAAAATCATGTAAATATGTATATGTATACATGTGCACATGTCAAGAGAAATATAATGTAATATCCAATTACATAAGGCAGGTCAATTTCTGTTATATACTATATACCCCAATAGGCAAAACAAATATCAAAAGAAGGGGGACCATGTATTGCATATGCTATAAAAAGTGATAAAGTTAAAGGAACCATAAAAACGTGTATAAAATATCAAAAAATATATATATCATACCAAAAATACATGCTTGGAGCATGGTCTCTTGTTGTCTTTAGTGGTCTCACTATACCTCTGACACATGTGGTGACTCTGGGATTATTAATAGGATTGAATTATAATAACTTTTGTTATAAGTATTGAAGATTCTTTATATATAGTGTCTGGGTGTGATTACTGTGTTCATTTGATTCTCACAGGAGATGAGGTACTAGCCTACCCTGATTATTAATAATTAGTAATTGCCTATGCCAGCAGGAAGCTTCATCCCACTGAAAGGAACCCCGAAAACTACAGTTCCTTCAAGCTGGAGTTCCTCGCCATAGTCTAGGCGGTAACAGAGCGGTTCAAACACTACCTGGCCTCAGCAAGATTCACAGTTTTCACGGACAACAATCCGCTGACACACTTGGAGATGGCAAAACTAGCTGCCTTGGAGCAGCGATGGATGGCCTGGTTGTCCAACTATGAATTCACCATCAAGTACCTTGCAGGGCACAAAAATGCAGATGCCGATGCGTTGTCAAGGATGCCCAATCTACCAGAGGTGGGAGAAGATCCGGAAGCACTCGAAGAGATTGAGTTACCAGCCTTTCATCGCCCCGGGGCGACTCAGTACTCCCATTATGTGAAGAACAAGCGTAAAGACAAGTGAGAAGCCACGCTGAACCCATTGCCCCACCATGGATGGACAGAGACACAGGACAGTGTCCCACAGTCCATCTGGTCAAAGAGCTGCTGACACAAGCAGATTCACACCCTGGTTCAGATGATCCACAAGAGACTCAACAGCTGTGGAAGGAGAAGGGCAAATTGTTTATCTACGACGGTAAGCTGTGCCGGAGGAATATTGATCCACGCATTCACGAGTTAGTCTGGCAGATAGTGGTCCCGAGACAAGATGTGCCAATGGTTCTGGAAGCGTACCACGATGGAGCAGGACACTTCGGATGGAAGAAGTTAGAGATCCTACTACGTGGAAGGTTCTACTGGATTGGCATGAGAAAAGCCATTGAAAAGTGGTGCAGAGAGTGTGGCCCATGCAACCTGCGCAGAAAGGACCATGACAGCCAGAGGGCTCCCCTACAGCCCATAGTCACCAGCCACTTGACCTTGTCTATGCTCTGACCATTGTGGACCATTACTCCAGATTCCTGGTAGTCGTACCTGTCAAGGACCAGACAGCGAAGACGGCAGTCAAAGCCTTCCAAAAACACTTTTGTTGACCACACGGATATCCTGAGAAGGTATTACCATACCGAGGCCCAGCCTTTGAAGCGGAAGTGTTCCAGGAGTTCTGCAACCTGTACGGAAGTAAGAAGATAAGAACAACACCGTACCACCCACAGACAAATGGTATGTGTGAAAAGATGAATCAAGTGGTAATCGACTTACTGAAAACCTTGCCTTTGGAAGAAAGAAACTTATGGCCAGAGAAGTTGCCAGACTTGGCAGATCTGTTCAATCACATCCCAGTGAATTCCACCAACTGCACTCCAGCCTACCTGATGAGAGGAAGATGTAGCAAATTACCTGTTAATCTTGATATGGGAGTCCTCACACCAGAAGCAACATCACCAGATGCAGATTGGGATACTGAGCGACAACAGAAATACCGTCAAGTACAAGAATGTGTAGAAAGAAGCTTGTCCCAGGCAAGACAAAAATAAGAGAGAAACTACAATCAATGTGCCCCTGAAATTCCCTTGTCACTGTTAGAATCTGTTTTGTTTTTGACCATCGGCCATCTTGTTGTGGTTTTCTGGCTGCTGGTCTTTTTCCCCTGGTGCTGGGTTGCCTTAGGACAGGTGATTGTATCACCCTTTATTACCCAGCACCTCCCTCCCATTCCTTGCTGGACAACAGTGTCAATCCGCTAGTAGGGTTGAGCGACCTTTAGTTTTTTAGGGTCGAGTCGGGTTTTGTGAAACCCGACTGTCTTAAAAGTCGAGTCGAGTGAAATCGGCCGACCACCGTGAAAAGTCGGGTTTCGGCCGAAACACGAAACCCAATGAAGGATTTTTTTTTTTTTTTTCTCTCTCTCTCTCTCTCTCTCCCCCTCCGTCCCAGCACAGAAAATTTCGTTTTGCACATTCCAAATCCCTACTGCGTACAAGCAATAACATGACGATAGGCGTTCACTCCCCTAAGACCTATGTCATCACTCTGCCCACGCTCATTCATTGGCTGTAAAAATGGCGCTAAACGCATCATACGAAACGCGACTTTGGCGCCAAGATCGCGTACCGCATGGCCGACCCCCACAGGGATCGGGTCGGGTTTCATGAGACGCCGACTTTGCCAAAAGTCGGCGACTTATGAAAATGAACGACCCGTTTCGCTCAACCCTATCCGCTAGAGTTCTGGCTAGGTGCTTTGATAGCTTTCTGTGTTTGATATTGTGCAGTTCTGGGATCTCTGGTTCTGCTATCTTTAGTTTCTGTTTTCAGTTGGTTTCTGCAGCCGTCTCTGTGTTTTCTATTAGGAAGTGACCTGTTTTTACACCCAGTCCTTAGATCGTTCAGGGACCTCCTTCCCCCTATCTATAGGTCTTCGCTGAGATTAACCTAGGATCAGTGGGTCTATTCGCAAGAAATAGGTCGCCCAGGCCATCATAGGGTATCAGCCTAGTCTGAGTGCAGGGTCAGTTTTCCCCCCTTCTATCCTAGTTCTGTGTTGCAGTTCCATAAGAGTCACCAGCTGAACAAGTGCTAAAACAAAAATTAAGAATGCATAAACTTGATGACCAGTGGGAAGTAGAACCATATACCATCCTACCATTCAACTTTGACATAACTCTGTCTCATAAGCAAAGATGGAGGAGAAACTTCAACTGCGGTATCTAGAGATCACCTTAAAGTATGCCCTGACAAACTGAGAGACAAGGAAAAAGTCCCCAGAACTTCTCAACCTACAAAAGAGGAAGAAAATAAAATCCATACCATTCTAGGAGATTTTCCCCAGTCTTGGACTCAAGTACATCAAGCTATAGTGATACCTGTCTTGACTTTTCCCCAGTTGGAAATACCAACACATAATGAGACTCTAGACCAGCAGGCTCAAGCAACAGATGTCACACCAGCAGTGGAACCAGAGAATCCACCCTCTCCTATCAGTGAATCTGTCAAACCCATGGTGAATCTAAGAAGTCGCAGACATTCGCCCACTTTACCAATGCGATGCAGGCCTACAAGTAGCACAGACACTAGTGAGGTTCACAACAGCAGACATGTTAGACCAGGAACTGCGCAGATCTACCCGTAGTACCAAAGGTCAGATTCCAGCCTGTTATACGGACTGCTGTCAATAGATGTTGTTATCTGTTTTAACATTTTTTGCTTATTCTTGTTGCAGGTTTAAAATGGACAACAGGGTAATAGACAGAGAATTGCCCAAAAACTGTTATTGTACATAGTTGGCACCCTCAAGGTGCACCCTGGTTCTGCTCACATTCTCAGTGTGGGTAGGACCTTGTTTCTCAACAGACCTGAAGTTAAAACCATCTGGCGTGGCAAACACCAGGTCTGGATATATGCCTTGTAGCCCGCCCAATCCTACGTTGGGGTTTATGATGGATCCCTCGCATCAGTACTGTTGTTAATGAACAAGGACACCCTGGTATAAGACCAGTTGTATGTTTGTAAATATGTTTGCAATGTTTAAGCAAAGTTCCTCCCATAAAGGGAAGCCATATTTTAATCTGTTTTATATGCATTTCAAAAATTTGTATGTCTTTAACCATTTATTGTCTTTTTGTTTTCCCAGTCCAGGAGCACTGGATTTAACGGAGGGGGAGTGTTACACCCCAGGTAACTGGTTGTTACAGTGGCATTGCTTTCCTCACGGGGAGAGTGATGTCATGCTTGGAAGCAGGGGAGGATCCATTTAACAGGTAATCAGCACATACAACACCATTCTGACTTCAGGCCAAAAGGGAGCTCTACACCCAACTTCAGGGAAGCTGCTCTCTCTGGTCAGGAGGAGGAGTCAGTTGCTAGGCCATTGCTAGGCAGGTAGGAAGAGTTGGTAGTTGTTGAGGGGAGAGCGACGTGTGGGAAAGGAGTTGTGTGGATGAGTGATTCTGCAGCTCCTGGGAAGAAAGGAAAGACAGAACAGAACAACTGATAAAGAGACTGAAAGGGAAAAGAGGCAAAGGTGACGTTAAGACGAGAGGAGAATAGCTGCAATCTAGCTACCTCTTGACAGAGCGCAGACACCGGTGGCCCAGAAAACTGAGGTTGTGAGGGCTGTAAGACTCACAGCAGAAACTGGCAGGACAACTGAACTACAGGTCACTTGCCCGCCCTAACACCTGAAGACACAGTTGCGTATAGAGCCCGGGTCATGATAGAGACTCTGTTAAAAGGCTCGAGCCACCTGTTATATAGGTGAGTGTCCCACTTACACAAGGGACAGAAAACTCGTGAGTAGGGTTGAGCGAAACGGATCGGACAAATTCAAAAATCACCGACTTTCGGCAAAGTCGGGTTTCATGAAACCCGACCCGATCCTAGTGTGGGATCGGCCATAAGGTCGTCGATCTGCGCGCAAAAGTCGCGTTTCGTATGACGCTTTCAGCTCCATTTTTCAGCCAATGAAGGAGGACGCAGAGTGTGGGCAGCGTGATGACATAGGTCTCGGTCTCCACCATCTTAGAGAAGGGCATGACAGTGATTGGCTTGCTTTCTGCGGTGTCACAGGGGCTATAAAGGGGCGTGCACGCCGACCGCCATCTTACTTCTGCCGATCTTAGCATAGGGAGAGGTTGCTGCAGCTTCATCAGAACAAGGGATATAGTTAGGGAGGGAAGATTAACCCCCAAACTGCTTGTGCTGTAGCGATTTCCACTGTCCAACACCACCTTTTTTTGCAGGGACAGTGGAGGCTATATTTTTGTGCATCAGCTCTGTAGCTTATTAGGCTGCCTTATAAGGCTCCCTGATAGCTGCATTGCTGTTTGCACGCTGCTGTGCAAACCAACTGCTTTTTTAAAAGCAAAAATCCTGTTGCTCCTTTCTGCACAGTTATCTTGTTTATTTGTCCACACTTTTGTGTGCAGCAGTCCTTTTTATTGCTGCCATACTTGTCCTGAGATCATTGTAGGGAGATTGAAATTGTACTACAGTCCTTGTATTTTCTCATATATCTTCTAGACACTTTCTGCCACTTACATTGTGTTGTTTTGTACACTGGGCCTGAGTTTTGGTTCAGTCTCCCCAAAAAAAGTGAGATTCAAATTCTCACAAAGTGGATATACTTCAGTCCTGTTAGTTTGTCGTATATCAGCCAGCCACTTTCTGCCACTTACATTGTGTTGTTTTATACACTGGGCCTGAGTTTTGGTTCAGTCTCCCAAAAAAAAGTGAGATTCAAATTCTCACAAAGTGGATATACTTCAGTCCTGTTAGTTTGTCGTATATCAGCCAGCCACTTTCTGCCACTTACATTGTGTTGTTTTATACACTGGGCCTGAGTTTTGGTTCAGTCTCCCCCCAAAAAAGTGAGATTCAAATTCTCACAAAGTGGATATACTTCAGTCCTGTTAGTTTGTCATATATCAGCCAGCCACTTTCTGCCACTTACATTGTGTTCTTTTATACACTGGGCCTGAGTTTTGGTTCAGTCTCCCAAAAAAAAGTGAGATTCAAATTCTCACAAAGTGGATATACTTCAGTCCTGTTAGTTTGTCGTATATCAGCCAGCCACTTTCTGCCACTTACATTGTGTTGTTTTATACACTGGGCCTGAGTTTTGGTTCAGTCTCCCAAAAAAAAGTGAGATTCAAATTCTCACAAAGTGGATATACTTCAGTCCTGTTAGTTTGTCGTATATCAGCCAGCCACTTTCTGCCACTTACATTGTGTTGTTTTATACACTGGGCCTGAGTTTTGGTTCAGTCTCCCAAAAAAAAAGTGAGATTCAAATTCTCACAAAGGGGATATACTTCAGTCCTGTTACTTTGTCATATATCAGCCAGCCACTTTCTGCCACTTACATTGTGTTGTTTTATACACTGGGCCTGAGTTTTGGTTCAGTCTCCCCAAAAAAAGTGAGATTCAAATTCTCACAAAGTGGATATACTTCAGTCCTGTTAGTTTGTCGCATATCAGCCAGCCACTTTCTGCCACTTACATTGTGTTGTTTTTATACACTGGGCCTGAGTTTTGGATCAGTCTCCCACAAAAAAAGTGAGATTCAAATTCTCACAAAGTGGATATACTTCAGTCCTGTTAGTTTGTCGTATATCAGCCAGCCACTTTCTGCCACTTACATTGTGTTTTTTATACACTGGGCCTGAGTTTTGGTTCAGTCTCCCCAAAAAAAAGTGAGATTCAAATTCTCACAAAGTGGATGTACTTCAGTCCTGTTAGTTTGTCGTATATCAGCCAGCCACTTTCTGCCACTTACATTGTGTTGTTTTATACACTGGGCCTGAGTTTTAGTTCAGTCTCCCAAAAAAAAAGTGAGATTCAAATTCTCACAAAGTGGATATACTTCAGTCCTGTTAGTTTGTCGTATATCAGCCAGCCACTTTCTGCCACTTACATTGTGTTGTTTTATACACTGGGCCTGAGTTTTGGTTCAGTCTCCCACAAAAAAAGGGAGATTTAAATTCTCAACAAGTTTATATACACCTTCTACCTTGTTTTACAGTACAATATAACGGTTGTTATTTTGGTTAGATTTTCCAAAAAATGAGGAAGTCTGGTGGAAGAGCCCGTGGGCGGTGGTTGCCAGCTGGTACTGATGGTGGTGGTGGTGCCTCTGGTGGTAGTGGCAAAAGCACAATAGCACCTAAGGCTGGAGGTGTTGAGGCAGCGTCATCGTCTGGCTACACAAGGCCTAGAAGGCTCCCTTATCTGGGGGTAGGAAAACAGCTTTTAAAGCCGGAGCAGCAGGAAAAAGTTTTGGCTTTCCTTGCTGACTCAGCCTCTAGCTCTTTCGCCTCCTCTTCAGAAAGTTCCAAATATAAAAGCAGCAAGTCGTCTGTGGATGCTCCTGGTCAGGAACAAGACGTTTCCTTGTGTCCTTCACCCAAACCAAAAGTGAAGGATGCGTCAGGCGACACTACAGGTTACTCCATGGAGCTCTTTACACATACCGTGCCTGGGTTAGAAAGGGAAATTGTTAACTGCCCATTACAAGATGAATCGGACATGGAGTGCACTGATGCATAGCCACAGCTAGATTATTATGCTGTTCCATTGACTCAGATCACTACATTGCCCTCGCAGTGTACTGAGCCAGGATCTGACCCTGAAGAGACTATGATGCCCCGTCCCGAACGCTATAGCACCTTACACGGTGACACAGAGGAAGGTGCACATAGTAACATAGTAACATAGTTAGTAAGGCTGAAAAAAGACATTTGTCCATCCAGTTCAGCCTATATTCCATCATAATAAATCCCCAGATCTACGTCCTTCTACAGAACCTAATAATTGTATGATACAATATTGTTCTGCTTCAGGAAGACATCCAGGCCTCTCTTGAACCGCTCGACTGAGTTCGCCATCACCACCTCCTCAGGCAAGCAATTCCAGATTCTCACTGCCCTAACAGTAAAGAATCCTCTTCTATGTTGGTGGAAAAACCTTCTCTCCTCCAGACGCAAAGAATGCCCCCTTGTGCCCGTCACCTTCCTTGGTATAAACAGATCCTCAGCGAGATATTTGTATTGTCCCCTTATATACTTATACATGGTTATTAGATCGCCCCTCAGTCGTCTTTTTTCTAGACTAAATAATCCTAATTTCGCTAATCTATCTGGGTATTGTAGTTCTCCCAAAATGACATTGAAGAGGAGGTGATAGATGACCCAGTTGTTGACCCAGATTGGCAGCCATTGGGGAAAGAGGGTGCCGCTGCCAGTAGCTCAGAAGCGGAGGAGGATGATCCGCAGCAGCCATCTACATCGCAACAGCTGTCATCTGGCAGGCCCGTATCAGGCCAAAAACGTTTGTCAAAAACAAAAACAGTTTTAGGACAGCGTGGCCATCCGGTGAAAGTAGCACAGCGTGCAATGCCTGAAAAGGTATTCCACAGTAGGAAGAATGTAGTGTGGCAATGTTTTAACCAAGATCCGAATGATTAATCAAAAGTTATCTGTAAGAAATGCTCAAAGACTTTTAGCAGAGGGAAGAATCTTCAAAATTTAAATACAACGTGCATGCTTACACATTTAACCAGCATGCACTTGCAAGCCTGGACTAACTACCAAACGTCCCGTACCATTGGTGCACCTGCTCAGAATGAAGGTAGTCAGCAACGCTACATTGCTTCCCTCACTGTAAGCCCACCGGTTAGGACACCACCAGCAGCAAATGTGGAGGTATCGTCGCAAGGCCAAAGCAGTCAGGGAATCACAAGGTTATTGGTAGGAAACACTGTATGTAGGCCAACATCAAGAATACCATCACCAACCCTCTCTCAATCCGCCATGTCCACCCCAACCCCTGCTAGTTCCACCATATGCAGCTCTCCAGTCCAGCTCACCCTACAAGAGACTCTTGTTAGGAAAAGAAAGTACTCATCCTTTCATCCGCGTACACAGGGTTTGAATGCCCACATTGCTATACTAATCTCATTAGAGATGATGCCCTACCGGTTGGTTTAAAGCAAAGCTTTCAAAGACCTGATGGCCTACACAGTACCATGCTATGACCTACCCAGTCGGCACTTCTTTGCGAGAAAAGCCATCCCAGCCCTCCACCAGCATGTCAAAGACCGCATTGTCCATGCACTGAGGCAATCAGTCAGTGGAAAGGTGCACCTCACAACAGATGCATGGACCAGTAGGCATGGCCACTGACGTTACGTGTCCATCATGGCGCACTGGGTTAATGTGGTGGATGCAGGGTCCACAGGGGACAGCCATAGTGGGACAGTTCTGCCTAGCCCACGGTCTAGGAAACAGTTGGCTGTAGGCATTCGCCACCTCTCCTTCTCCTCCAGAAGCGAAAGCACATCCACAGAGCGCAGTTGCACGACCACTCCATCCGCAGCTGCCAGTGTTGCAAACAAGGTGTCCCATTATGGAACAGCTAGTGGTAAGCGTCAGCAGGCTGTGTTACAAATGAAGTGTTTTGGCGACAACAGACACACCGCGGAAGTACTGGCCGAGTAATAGCAGCAACAAACTCAGTCATGGCTGGGCAGTGTACATCTTGAGGCAGGCAAGGTATTCAGTGATAACGGAAGGAATTTTATGGCTGCCATAGCCCTTTCAGAACTGAAACCCATACCTTGCCTGGCTCACACCTTGAACCTGGTGGTGCAGTGCTTCCTCAAAAATTATCCGGAGTTACCAGCCCTGCTCCTGAAGGTGCGAAAACTTTGCTCGCACATCCGCCGGTCGCCCATACACTCCAGCCAGATGCTGAACCATCAGCGATCGCTGAATCTTCCCCAGCACCGCCTAATAATAGACGTTGCAACAAGGTGGAACTCCACACTGCACATGGTTCAGAGGCTGTGCGAACAGAGGCGTGCTGTAATTAATTTGTGGGAGGATACACATACACGAGCAGGCACTTGGATGGCAGACATGGAGTTGTCTGGTGTGCAGTGGTCAAAGCTACAAGACCTCTGTCAAGTCCTTCAGTGTTTTGAGGAATGCACACGGCTGGTAAGTGCAGACGATGCCATCATAAGCATGAGCATCCCACTAATGCGTCTGCTGATGCAAAGTTTGACGCACATTAAGGAGCAGGCGTCTGCAGCCGAGGAGGAGGGAAGCCTTGATGACAGTCAGCCATTGTCTGCTCAGGGAACTCTCCTGGACGAGGTGGCGGACGAAGAGGAGGAGGAGGAGGATGATGGGGATGAATATTTATGGGAGGAGGATGCTTCTCAGGGGGCAATAGAAACTGGTGGCGTTGCAAGGTCAGGTACAGAGTTTTTGCGGGACACAAGTGATGTTGATTTGCAAGAAAGTGCTCCTCAACCCAGCACAAGCAGTGAATTGACACCTGAAACATTGGCCCACATGGCTGAGTATGCCTTGCGTATCTTAAAAAGGGACCCCCGCATTATGAAAATGATGACCGATGACGATTACTGGTTGGCCTGCCTCCTGGATCCACGATATAAAGGAAAATTACAAAATATCATGCCACATGAGAACCTTGAGCAAATATTGGCTACCAAACAAGCAACTCTTGTAGACCGTTTGGTTCAGGCATTCCCAGCACACAGCGGCGGTGATGGTTCTCACACGAGCCGTAGGGGGCAACATGGCAGAGGTGTTAGAGGTGCACAAATCCGAAGTGCCGTTGGACAGAGGGGTTTTATGACCAGGTTGTGGAGTGATTTCGCAATGACCGCTGACACGACAGGTACTGCTGCATCGATTCAAAGTGACAGGAGACAGCATTTGTCCAGTATGGTTAGAAACTACTTTTCCTCCCTTATCGATGTTCTCCCTCACAGGTCATTCCCCTTTGATTACTAGGCATCTAAAATAGACACCTGGCCTGAATTGGCAGAATATGCATTACAGGAGCTCGCTTGCCCTGCTGTTAGTGTGCTATCAGAAAGAGTCTTCAGTGCTGCTGGTTCAATACTGACCGAAAAAAGGACACGTCTGGCTACCCAAAATGTTGATGATCTAACCTTCATTAAAATGAACCAATCATGGATTTCAAATTATTTTGCCCCACCTTCCCCTGCTGACACGTAGCTTGCCTGAAAAATGTCTTGCTTTTTGCCTCCTCTTACTGACTTCTCCAATTCCTCCATTTGCAGCTGCTGAATGTCCACCATAGGCCATTTTTATGCCTCCCTAAATGGGCTGACTCCCCCCACAGGGCCGTGGTCACCACCTGGTGTAAGCACCCGTGCGAGTGGCGTTTGCCTGGACAGGTGGGTGGACCCACTCCTCGGCGACGGCACTGGCACAGGGTCCCTCATAGTACAATGAAGTGTCTCTGATGGTGGTGGTGCACAACCAACGTCAGACACACCATTGTAATATGAGGGGCCCTGTGCCAGTACCGCCACTCACCAGAAAGTGTTCCCCCCAGCTCGAACAGTGCTCTACCACTTGCAATACTTACCTCTCCCTGCTCCACCACTGTGTAGTCTGTGCTGTTAAATCCTTCAATGGCACTGTCAATACAAATTTGTTGAAATGATAGATGATAGTTAAAATATACAGGGGCCCTGGCCTCCATTTAGACCAGTTAATACTTTGCGCCTACTACCACTGTCTGCTACACAGCAGAGGAGCCCACCCCTGTACCTAGCTATGCCACCTGTTTATTTATAAACAATTTTTTGGGCAGACATTTAGCCTACTTTATTATTTGGGCCTACTAACTGTGTCTGCCACTCATTACAGTTTTCCTCCACTGAACAAAGCAATGCCGCCTGTTTAGTCCTGTTACCACATTTGAACTGCATTTAGCCTACTTTATTATTTGGGCCTACTAACTGTCTGCCACTCATTACAGTTTTCCTCCACTGAACAAAGCAATGCCGCCTGGTTAATCCTGTTACCACATTTGAACTGCATTTTGCCTACTTTATTATTTGGGCCTACTAACTGTGTCTGCCACTCATTACAGTTTTCCTCCACTGAACAAAGCAATGCCGCCTGTTTAGTCCTGTTACCACATTTGAACTGCATTTAGCCTACTTTATTATTTGGGCCTACTAACTGTGTCTGCCACTCATTACAGTTTTCCTCCACTGAACAAAGCAATGCCGCCTGTTTAGTCCTGTTACCAATTTTGAACTGCATTTAGCATACTTTATTATTTGGGCCTACTAACTGTCTGCCACTCATTACAGTTTTCCTCCACTGAACAAAGCAATGCCGCCTGTTTAGTCCTGTTACCACATTTGAACTGCATTTAGCCTACTTTATTATTTGGGCCTATATTTGTGTTTCCTCCTCATCCTGCCCATTGCCCAGCCACTGCTAGATGAGTCTGCTGGTACATTGACCCAGACCACTACATTCCCCTTGCATTCTACACAGCCAGAATCTGACCCTGCTGAAAGTCAGGTTCCCCTTCCCGCATACTATACCACCTTACACGGGGACAAAGAGGAAGGTGCAGATGAAAGTGCAGGTTCCTTCATCAGGTGAGGGGGGGCATACTTGTTGGCGATGTCACTGGCACAGGGCCCCTCATAGTACGCAAAAGTGTCTCTGCCAGTGGGAGGCGCCACCCGCCGTCAAACACACCGCCGTACTATGAGGGTCCCTGTGCCAGTGCCAACGAGTGGGCCCCCCCGCTTGCTCAGGATCACAGCATTTGCAAAGTTGAAATACTTACCTCTCCCTGCTCCACCGCCGTGACGTATTCCGCGTTTCCTGGGCCCACGAAAATCTTGAGCCAGCCCTACCCCCCACAACTTTAGCCAAATGACCCCCAGTTTTCAATGCCTAACTATTATTATAAAGTAAATTAAGATTGACAAGCTTAAGTAATAAGAATTGATGTTTTTGGCATTAAAATGGGCACTGTAGGTGTTTTCCTGTCCTCCACTCACTGTCGACTTTGATTCCCCATTGACTTGCATTGGGTTTCGTGTTTCAGTCGGCCCCCGACTTTTCGCAATAATCGGCCGATTTCACCCGACCCGACTTTTGACAAAGTCGGGTTTCGCTAAATCAGACTCGATCCGAAAAAAATAAAAGTCGCTCAACTCTACTTAATAGTATCCTATTTTCTCACTTATTAGTAGATTTGGTATTCTTTTCTATATAGGTTTGCTTTCTATATTAAGAACTATTTGGCACATTATAAAATGAAAAATACAGAAAAGACCCAGTTGAGCATCTACAAGCGTACATCAAACAAGAATTGGACAATATTCCTTTCCCAAAACTCTAGCAATTGGTCTAACTTCCAAGAAGTTCTAGTCACATACAATATAACACTCGCAGTGTTTTGTTATGTGATGTTTTGTACTGTATAGTATATAGCCAGTATATGTATACATACAATATAACATCTATATGTTGTACTGTGTACAACGTAACACAGATACGTTGTACTGTATACAGCCAACATATGTTCATATTCGATATAGCACAGTTATGTCAAACTCTGGCCCGTGGGCCAAATTTGGCCATTATGGTGAGTACATTTGGCCTGCAAGACCTTGGACAGGTCCCTCGAGTATATTTTGTCCACAACGCCAAGACAGCTGAAAGCATCTTTCACCCTCTTAGTCTGGTGTCTCAGCACAGCGGGTACGATTACTTCATTACAACACGCCCGCTGTACCAAGGATCTGAAGACACCATGAAGAGACTGGAACAGCAGAGGAATGAGCAGAGGTGAAGGGCTATTATTTTGTATAGAGCACTATGTGGAGCCATTACACTGTATGGAGCACTATGTGGGGCCATTTTACTGTATGGTGCATTATGTAGGGTCATTATACTTTATGGAGCACTATGAAGGGCTATTATACTATATGGAGCTTTATGTGAATACTGAAGGGAAAGCAGGGCTGCCACTAGGAATTTCGGGGCCCCATACTGGCAAAACTTTTGTAACCCCCTTGAGACTCTGCCCAGGCTCCACCCCTCAAACTGTCCACAGCCCCACCATTCTCTTTTGTAAAAACTCCACTACTCACCAATCACACATTAACAGTTCCCATCTCCAGATCACACATATACAGTTATATGAAAAAGTTTGGGCACCCCTATTAATCTTAAGCTTAAAGTTTTATAAAAATTGTTTTTTGCAACAGCTATTTCAGTTTCATATATCTAATAACTGTTGGACACAGTAATGTTTCTGCCTTGAAATGAGGTTTATTGTACTAACAGAAAATGTGCAATCTGCATTCAAACAAAATCTTACAGGTGCATAAGTATGGGCACCCTTATCATTTCTTGTTTTAAATACTCCTACCTACTTTTTACTGACTTACTAAAGCACTTTTTTTGGTTTTGTAACCTCATTGAGCTTTGAACTTCATAGCCAGGTGTATGCAATCATGAGAAAAAAAAGAAAGGTACTTAAAGTGGCCACTTGCAAGTTGTTCTCCTGTTTGAATCTCCTCTGAAGAGTGGAATCAAGGGCTCCTCAAAACAACTTTCAAATGATCTGAAAACAAAGATTATTCAACATAGTTGTTCAGGGGAAGGATACAAAAAGCTGTCTCAGAGATTTAACCTGTCAATTTCCACTGTGAGGAACATAGTAAGGAAATGGAAGAACACAGGTACAGTTCTTGTTAAGGCCAGAAGTGGCAGGCCAAGAAAAACATCAGAAAGGCAGAGAAGAAGAATGGTGAAATCAGTCAAGGACAATCCTCAGACCACCTCCAGAGAGCTGCAGCATCAACTTGCTGCAGATGGTGTCACTGTGCATCGGTCAACTATACAATGCACTTTGCACAAGGAGAAGCTGTATGTTAGAGTGATGCGAAAGAAGCTGTTTCTGCAAGCACGCCACAAACAGATTAAGCTGAGGTATGCAAAAGCACATTTGGAGAAGCCAATTTCTTTTTGAAAGAAGGTCCTGTGGACTGATGAAACCAAGATTGAGTTGTTTGGTCATACAAAAAGGCGTTATGCATGGCGGCAAAAAAAAAACAGCATTCCAAGAAAGACACTTGCTACTCACAGTAAAATTTGGTGGAGGTTCCATCATGCTTTGGGGCTGTGTGGCCAATGCCGGCACCGGGAATCTTGTTAAAGTTGAGGGACGCATGGATTCCTCTCAGTATCAGCAGATTCTTGACAATAATGTTCATGAATCAGTGACAAAGTTGAAGTTACGCAGGGGGATCTTTCAGCAAGAAAATGATCCAAAACACCGCTCCAAATCTACTCAGGTATTCATGCAGAGGAACAATTACACTGTTCTGGAATGGCCATCCCAGTCCCCAGACCTGAATATCATTGAACATCTGTGGGATCATTTGAAGAGGGCTGTCCATGCTCAGCGACCATCAAACTTAACTGAACTGGAATTGTTTTGTAAAGAGGAATGGTCAAAAATACCTTCATCCAGGATCCAGGAACTCATTAAAAGCTACAGGAAGCGACTAGAGGCTGTTATTTTTTGCAAAAGGATGATCTACTAAATATTAATGTCACTTTTCTGGTGAGGTGCCCATACTTATGCACCTGTCAAATTTTGTTTGAATGCAGATTGCACATTTTCTGTTAGTACAATAAACCTCATTTCAAGGCAGAAATATTACTGTGTCCAACAGTTATTAGATATATGAAACTGAAATAGCTGTTGCAAAAAAAACAATTTTTATAAAACATTAAGCTTAAGATTAATAGGGGTGCCCATACTTTTTCATATAACTGTAGCTGTAAGCAGGTTACGGGATGCAGTGACAGACAGAGGCAGAGCAAGGGTTAACACAAAATTAAATTTTTTACAATAACTACTCCCCTCAGGGAGAAAACACAACAGGGATAACAGGTCAGCAGAACACGGATCGGGAGCAAGGAAAAAAATGGGTGTGGAGGGGAAAAAAAAAGAAAAAAGAGAAGAGGAAAAAAAATAGTTGCAGGTGAGAAAACAAAGGAAAACAAAAATAATTTCTTCAACTACCGTCGACTTCAGGAAACTGGTTCGTTACAGAGAGTTAGTTAGCGTCAAAACTGTGACGCATAGATGTCTGTTATGATCCTCAAAATAATGACATCTCTGATCCTGGTGGTGGTGTTAATCCCTCGGGATCTGAAGTATTTCTCTTAGGCCATGTGCACACGTTCAGTATTTTTTGCGTTTTTTTTGCGTTTTTTCGCTATAAAAACGTGATAAAAATGCGAAAAAAACATATGCCTCCCATTATTTTCAGTGTATTCCGCATTTTTGGTGCAAATGTAGCCTTTTTTTCCGCGAAAAAATCGCATCGCGGAAAAAAAAGCAACATGTTCATTAAAATGCGGAATTGCAGGGGATTCCGCACACCTTGGAGTGCATTGATCTGCTTACTTCCCGCACGGGGCTGTGCACACCATGCGGGAAGTAAGCAGATTATGTGCAGTTGGTACCCAGGGTGGAGGAGAGGAGACTCTCCTCCACGGACTGGGCACCATATAATTGGTCCGAAAAAAAGAATTAAAATAAAAAATAGTCCTATACTCACCTTCGATGTCTTCCCGCCTCTCCGCTGCATGCTGCCGCTTCGGTTTCTATAGCTAGTGTGCGGTGAAGGACCTGCGATGACGTCACGGTCTTGTGATTGGTCGAGACCGGTCATGTGACCGCTCACGTGACCGCGACGTCATGGAAGGTCCTGAACCACACCGGCATCTATAGGAACGGACGCCTGCAGGTGAGTATAACCATTTTTTTTTTTTTTTATTATTTTTAAACATTCTATCTTTTACTATAGATGCTGCATAGGCTGCATCTATAGTAAAAAGTTGGTCACACTTGTCAAACGCTATGTTTGACAAGTGTGACCAACCTGTCAGTCAGTTTTCCAAGCGATGCTACAGATCGCTTGGAAAACTTTAGCATTCTGCAAGCTAATTACGCTTGCAGAATGCTAAAAAAACGCGAAAAAAACAGAAAAAAAACCGCAAAAAAAAAAATGCGGATTTCTTGCAGAAAATTTCCGGTTTTCTTCAGGAAATTTCTGCAAGAAATCCGGACGTGTGCACATACCCTGCATGTTGACGTATATCCTCCTGACGGTGGTGGGGATTCCCCGGAGTATGGTCGGTGTGTAATCGGTAGGGGCGTGATGAGCCGGGTATGACACAATTTCTTTTCCCCTTAGGCCCGGATCACACAGGAGTGGAGCGTGCGGCTGCATAGCAATACATGCAGCCACCCCCTCCACTCCTGAGTGACGGTGGCAATGCTGAGTATTAACATGCGAGACTAGGCCGTATTTCTCGCATGTGTGATCCCAGCCATAGCATACCAGAATCTCATGTTACCTGTCTCAGTTGTCGCGGAAGAAATCTCCTCTAAGCCGATATCTAATTTCCCCGTCTAAGCGTGTGGGCGCTTATGTCTTGTCTCTGGGATCTTTTCCTCATGGTACACGATGTCGGCAGAAACCCAGTACGTTGTAGTCGGTAATCTCTATCTAAAGGCATGCGTGCAGCCCCCGCTATCTCTGTCAGTTTGGCACCTCGATGTAACGGGAGCCAGCTCAATCCAGTGAGCTTTTCGTCTCCGTCGTGACGACACAACCTTCTCTCTGCCTGATGCTCGTCCTTCTTTTTTACCATTAACCAAGCTCCGCCCCTTTTTCTCCCCAACCATGCGCTCTGCCTTCCCGCCAAATCTTCTTGGTCTCTTGTGTGCTGCAGCCCTAATAGCTTGCCAGTGCTCCCTTCTTCCCTGTATAACCTGGGTGACAGTCCCTTTGGTTCCGGACGCTTCACGGAAAAGATCTACCTGGTTCCGGTCTTCTCCTTACATTCCCCCCTCTTTGTGCTCGCCATTCCACGGGCGAGAGTTCTCGTAATAGGCGTTGACTTTCTCCCACTCCTTGAATGATTTGTTGCCAAACAAAATGCTCCTGACATCAAAATGGTTGGGGGGTTTTCCTGCTGTAGAACATTCAGAACATCGTAATTGGGAAATCTCAGTCGAATCTGGTTGAGTAGCTGGGTTCGTTTGATCTGTTGGAAGCGGGGACGCGCCCGAAGCAAGTGGAACAGCCATTTCAGGAACTGCAGGGGTTTCACACTTCAGTCCTCTTTGTGCTAGCTCTAGACACTGTCCTTCTTCAGAGTCACTATCGATAAAGGGAAAACTCTCAGTAAGGTTAGGCTTTGCTTCTTTCGCTAAGACAGGGTCTTTGGATGCACAGGGGCAGATCATGTTTCTGTGTAATATGCGCATAGAGGAATTCCTTTCCTTCTAATTGGACTTCATAAATGGGTCCTTCAGAATTGACTCTCCGATTCACCCGGTATGGTGTTTTCTCCCATCTATAGTCAATTTTATCTCGGGCATGTTTCTCTCGTACCAACACCCGATCTCCAGCTTGAAGAGCTGTCCCTCGCAGAGGAGTCATCTCAGAATGTTCCATCTCTTGAAACCAGGTCTTTTCCAAACGATGTAATGTCTGCAGCCGATGTCGGTGTTCTCGTACCCAGGTGGACACCCTCGTCTGTGGGTAGTTCTCCTCTGGGTCCAGCTCTAATTCTGTGATTTCTTTACCTGGTCTGCCGAAAAGCAGGGTGTAAGGGGTGTATCCGGTGGTGCGATGCACTTGGTTGTTGTATACCCATACCAATTCTGTCACAAATTCAGGCCAACGTGCCTTACG
This sequence comes from Ranitomeya variabilis, assembly GCF_051348905.1. NCBI lineage: Eukaryota > Metazoa > Chordata > Amphibia > Anura > Dendrobatidae > Ranitomeya > Ranitomeya variabilis. The sequence goes on along the minus strand of NC_135236.1, from coordinate 414,211,201 downwards.
GTCTTCCTCCAATATTCTCAGCATTTGAATGAGAGTCCAGTTAAATCTTTCACATGCTCTATTACCCTGAGGATGATAAGGTGTTGTCCGTGACTTCTCTGTTTGATACAAACGATACAACTCCTCCATTACTCATCCCATAAAACAGGCCCCTTGATCCGAATGTATCCTCTTCGGACATCCATAAACCTGGATAAAGTTCTTACAGATAGCATGAGCTACTAACTGCAGTCTGATCTCGAGTAGGGGTCACAACAGCAAATTTGGTGAAATGATCGGTCATTACCAAGTAGTGTTCGTAACCTTGACGGGCCTGTCCTACAGTCACATAGTCAATCATCAAGACTTCTAGTGGAGCTGAGGTCACAATGGTTTGGGTTGGGGCCCTCTGTTCTGGAGGCCTGGACAATTCACAGCTTCTGCGGAGTCTACACATTTTCTCAACTTCTCTCTTCAGAAAGGGGTGATACACTGACTTCTGTAGCCACTGAAAGGTTTCATCCGGACCAAAATGAGCCTCTCTCTCTCATGTGCTTCTCTGGCTAATTTATGCAATAGTGTTTCTGGAATCACTACTTGCCAAGTGAGGGATAGGGCTCACTGCAGTTGAATCTTCTGATATAATAGCCCATTCTTCAAATGTAATCTCTCCTATTGTCGTAAAATCTGTAGGGCCACGGGAGACAGAGTTTCTCTTTCATCTCTGTTAGGCAGCTGTTTAAGGGTCACCCACTGTCGATTTCGAGCAAGCTCTTTATCTATTGAACGCTCACCCACTCATCACATGGCTGTCCCAGTACATGTTCTTGTGGCTCTGTTTGTGCAGCACCCCAGAGTCCTGGTCGTTGCAGTACTGACGCTCCGCCACTAAGGGGAGTGATGGTACGTCTGATGGCACTAAAGGAGTTCACCTGACCAGGTATCACAGTCACACATTACACTTCACACTCCGGCCACCAGGGGGAGCAAAGGGTTCTATGTATTAGGCCACTCCTCACACTCTGGTAAAACTGGGGGCTGGATAGGAAGTTAGGTAGAAGCTGACTGGGTTTTGCCCAGGTAACACCTTGTGAGAGAAGAGCGTTGCTTGGGAAGATCCAGGGGGGTCCCTGTCAGGGGTGGGATCCTGGCAGAGGCCTAGCGAAAAGGACAGATCGTTACGGAGCCGCACCTGCACTTCATTGTGGCGGCATCTAAGAAAGGACACGAAGCGAAGTATATTGTGGAGAAGTGAGAAACGAGATCACAGCACAAAGGCGATAGAACCAGTAGGAGTCGTGCCCCGAGATCGGCAACATCCTACTGAGGCGCGTAGCCGGTGGCCGGTACGCCGAGGAAGTATTGGGCTCCACGGATTACTTCAAACCAACGGCAGGGCAGTTAATTTTAGGTTGGCTGCCTCACCTAAATCACCTAATGAAGACAACGGAGGCAATTGTGGGAGAGGGGCGTCTCTAGGGTCCCTATAAAATAACTCCAGGCCTACCCAGTCATACGGGTGCATCCTATCCATATCATCTGGGGGACGGAGAGAAAGAACAGAAACATACACGACAGTTGTGAGGACTATCCCGTGGTGCTCAGCAGGGAAGTACTACAACACCCAGGCGCTAGTAGGTAGGCACTGATTTCCACCTGCAAAGGGAACTCTGTATGAGCCTTCGGACCGGCCGGTCTCAGCCAGCCCAGTTAAAAGTGCTCTGGATTGCGGATGCCGAAGCCTTCAGTAAAGAGGTAAAGAGACTGCAACCCTGTGTCCTCATTATTTACTGTGACTTACACCACCACCTACACCTTTATTGGGCGCCCCTTAGCAGGACCACGGACCGGGTCAGGCCACCGTGACATCCTCAGAACCGATATACCCGGTACCGAGTACACCGCCGTCCTGCATTTGGGGGCCGCTCCATTTGTATCTGCTCCTGCATTGCTGCCAACATCCTGGCAGGGTTCCGGAATTCAGGAACTTCCTCAGTTTCAAGTTCTTCATCCCGATTGTCTTCCGGATTCTCGTTTGTCACTCTGGATAACGCATCCGCATGAGTGTTTTCGGCCCCTTTCTTATAGGTGATCTTATAATGGTATTTAGCCATCCGGGCCTCCCATCTTTGTTCCAGGGCCCCTAACTTAGCATTTTCCAGGTGGGTCAGTGGGCTGTTATCAGTGTGCACCAATACTTCAGACCCCGACAGGTATTCCGCGAATTTCTCCGTCATAGCCCATACCAATGCCAGCAGCTCAAATCTGAACGAACTGTAGTTGTACGGATTCCGTTCTGAGTCATGCAGAGAGCGGCTTGCGTAGGCAATCACCCGCTCTTTCCTGTTCTGAATCTGTGACAACACCGCTCCAATTCCATGCATGCTCCCATCAGTATGTAAGATGAACGGTAGGGTAAAGTCAGAGTAAGGCTACTTTCACACTGGCGTTTTTTGTCCTCCGTCGCAATGCGTCGTTTTGGTCAAAAAACGCATCCTGCAAAAGTGCTTGCAGGATGCGTTTTTTGTCCATAGACTAACATTAATGACGCATTGCGACGAATTGACACACGTCGCAACCGTCGTGCGATGGTTGCGCCGTGTTGTGGCGGACCGTCGGCTGCAAAAAATGCTACATGTAACGTTTTTTGCTGCCGACGGTCCGCTTTTTCTGACCGCGCATGCGCGGCCGGAACTCCGCCCCCACCTCCCCGCACTTCCCCGCACCTCACAATGGGGCGGCGGATGCGCTGGAAAAATGCATCCGCTGCCCCCGTTGTGCGGCGCAGAGAACGCTAGCGTCGGTAACATCGGCCCGACGCACTGCGACGGGCCGAGCCCGACGCTAGTGTGAAAGTAGCCTAAGATAGTATGAGCGCTTCTGTCAAAACCACCTTTTAAGGTCTGAAATGCTTTTTCCTGTTGTTCTACCCACAAAATTTCTTGGTTCTTAGCTCGGGATGGAACCCCTCTCAGCAGTTCTAATAGGGGAATTACGATGCGGGTGAAGCCTATCACAAATCGCCGAAAATACCCGGTGAGCCCTAAGAAGGCCCGGACACCCTTCACTGTCTTTGGCGTGGGCCAATTTTGCACTGCAGCAATTTTTTCCTAGGACAGACTTACGCCTTCCGCAGAGACCACATGTCCTAGATATTCGAGCTGAGTTCGAAACAGGTGACAGTTTGATGGTTTCACTTTTAGCCCATGCCTCTGGAGCTGGCTTAATACTTGTTCTAAACATTGTAAGTGCTCTTCAAACGTGGCGGCATACACAATTTTATCATCAAGTTCAAATCACCCACACACCTTTCCATGAGTCGCTGAAAAGTTCCTGGAGCGTTAGCCAGCCCGAATGGCATTTTGTTGAACTCAAACAGGCCCATAGGTAGTATAGAGGCCATTTTTTCTCAATCGTGTTCAGACATAGGCACTTGCCAGTAAGCACTGGCTAAATCTAATTTGGAAAAGTATCTTGCGTGTCCCAGGGAAGATAAGGACTCTTTAATACGAGGTAATGGGTAAGAGTCTCAGACAGTACAAGCGTTAAGTTTACGATTATCCACGCAAAATCTCAGGGTGCGTTTTTTTTCCGTACCAGGACTATGAGTGCAGCCCATGGGCTTTGACTTTCTCGGATGACACTGTTTTGTAACATCTGTGAGTGCATTCCTTTCACTTCCTGATATAACTGTGGAGCAATTTGACAATAACGCTGTTTTATGGGGGCGGCGTTACCGGTTGGTATCTCGAGTGATTGCAGTAGCACAGCCGAAATCATCCTCATGACAAGCAAACACGTTTTGGTAACATCCGAGCATGTCTTCTACTTGTTGTTTCTGTTGTGGTGTGAGTTCTGTTAGTTCAACCCGCATTTGTTCTAAGATGCATTGCCCTTTCTCTTGTGGGAGGGGGTCATTCTCTGCTTGGGCTTCTACAGCTACAGTCCAAGGATCTCTTTCTTTTGCTGTCAATTGAACAGTTGGTGAAGATATCAGCTCCTCTGGCATGCCGACAGCTTGTGCTATCTCACCTCTGGGAGAGAGTGTGAGTGTGTCCTCTCTTAGATTTACACATCTCATGAGCACCTTTCCATTGCGTACTGTAGCCAGTGCCCACTCTACTAATAATCCTGGTGGCTGGTTTTCGAGAGCAGCTGGTTCTAATTGTACTTTCACTCCTTCCAATAGGAGTACAGGCTTTCACAGGGATGGAAAATAAGGTCTGACCCGGAGGTACTTCAAAATTAGTAGTAGCTGGAATCATTACTTTTCCCATCACCTTTCCCGTACGGGAAGTCTCTTGTGCTTGAGCTGTCCTAATCAGTTGTTGAAATATCTTCCTTTGAGGTGTTTGTGGGCTACATTGTCTCAGAAACATGTCTGGGGACTCGTTGATAAGCAAACTCCCAAATTCTTTAAGAACATTCATTCCCAAAGTAACAGAATATCCACGATCAGTATCGCCAGAGGTCAATACTACTCATTTAAGGCCCAAGTCCTTTCCGCATACCTTAATCAGCATCCATGCCACCCCTGCAATTGGAATGGGAAGCTGATTAGCGGCCGTCAATTTTATCACCTGTCCCCACTTGGGTCTCATTGCTTCCGGGAAATGATTTTTAAAATACTTTTCAGGCATCGTAGTAACCTGGGAGCTGGTATCCACCAGACAACGGACGGCCCATCCATCCATTTCGGCCCAGACTAAAGGACACATCGAAACTAAATTGGTGGGATATTTTTCCTGGCTGTTCCGGCTCCGGGCGGCGTCCCCCAGCCTTGGAGCCTCCTCTTCTGAGGAAGCATTACTTCCAGGCAAGCTCAATTCGGTCACTTTTTTTTTGTTTCAATCAGGTCTTCCCTCATCACTTGAATTTCCTTCCATAAATCTTCTATCCATCCAGGTACAGCAACTGCATTCACGGCTACCTCTTCGCTCCGGACCTTCGCCACCGGGACTGTCACCCCCTGTTCTTGCTCACGCGTACGTGCCTCACCCCCAATTTCTGCAAATGTCATGTGATGGTTTACTCGCAAGCATTCCCGCAAAGCCTGTTTCAACAGCACATCTCTCAATCCAGTCACTAACTGATCCCGTAACACTATGTCAATTGACCCTACTCCCACACTGTCCTTTCGGGTTATAGCAGTGTGAATCTCCTGTAAGGCATTCATATACTGGGTCACTGTCTCCCCCTCCCTTTGAACTCTATTAAATAGTCCCAGTTCCCCTACGTCTGTGGGGTCCCCATGCGTCTCCTCCAGTATACTTAACCCTTTATCAAGTGTATCCCTCTGTCGGGGAGGTCTTAGCATTACTGAGTCTCTGGCCTCTCCCTCCAGGGCCATCATGGCCACCTCCGCCCCTAGTGTGGGGACCATAGGGTGCATCTTCATCATCCCTCTAATATGCTCCATCCAGCTCCACAATATAGAATTATTAATACCAAAGCGTCCATTAACATATTAATGCTAATATATAGGGACCTTCACCATGGAAAGACTTCCCAAGAAGCATAAAGGTATAGGGGTGTGTAGACTTACAATAACCTAACACACGGATACAAAGTATCCAAGCACACCACTCACAAAATGAGTGTTAAAGAGATAACAAATTTTATTAGAAGTATAATTAATAGAAATATCATAAATAACATGTCACAGTACTAAGGAAGAGGAAAGAGTTTTTACCCGAGTATATTGCACAGAATAGGATAAAGAGACTACATACAGGCTTTGGGATCATGTGGTTCATGTAAAAACGCTAACACATCAACATGCATTGTATAAAGCCTGGCCGAACTGGCCATAAAGTGCACAGTGCAAATGCCTAAATAAGTCAATGAATATATAATAGCTGACACATACCCATATAGTACGCCCGTCCTCAGTATCACAAGGACCCCGAAGCACGTTTCGCGTACCGCTTTCTCAAGGGGGAAATGTGCATGTCATGTCTCAAGATCTGCTGGTTTATATGGCATCCATACTCACATAATGGCCAATAGTGTGTTGCGCATAGTACCGCCACCTCCGGGTCTCAGGTGCATCAGTTTCCGGCACTCTATGGGAAATCCCCCATGACGTCACATCCACCCGCCGAAGATTCAAGAGGCCTTAAGACAAATGCCGGATACCGGAGCGTAGTGCGCATGCGCGTCGCCATTTTATTGGCCCTAAGTTCACTATGGGGAAATCCCCTAAATAACTCCACACCAATGCAAAAACAACGACGTAAGTTGCTTCTCTATTGTATTTAGACTATACCGATGTGTGCCAGGATCATACAAATAAGCGTCACCATTTACTACCTAAATCACACCTACAAATGATTATACACCATTGACATAAAACATACATAGATACGGTAATGTACCACATAGTGATGCAATATCAAAGACAAATAAATAACCAAAAAACATTTAGAGCCAGCAACAGTACAATAGAAAGAGGATTACAAACATAATCATTATTAGAAAAGGGGGTCCCCTTCATAAGCCGTTTAGATTCCAGATGGATCCAGGAAACTTTCCTGATATAAAGTAAAGCTGAATAGGGTCCCTTGTATAATCCTCTTGAGCTACCGATGAGTGGAAGATCTCAATCATCACAAGTGAGCAGAGAAGGCCAAATCTCAAAACATGACAAAAATGATGCTTTATATAAGCAGGTTACTATAATGAAAAGGAAGGAATAAAAACAATAAAAAACACACTCAAGATACAACAAAAAAGTTAAAAACATGCAGAGAATTATAGATACGGAGCAAAGCTCAGTTTCTCATTTAGTCCAGCAGGGGACATAGTACCAAGCTCCACAATCCACTTGGTTTCGGCCTGTGCTAACATCTGTTTCAGGTTTCCACCCCTTATTCCCCCATGTATCCTATCAATACCTCTAACTTTAAGACCACATGGGTCAGAGTTATGGTATAACTTGAAATGCCTAGGAAGAGTTTTTAATAAGGAAGGATCCTCCACCTCCTTCGCCGCAACAATGTCCCTCACATGCTCCCTTACTCTAAGGCTGGGGTCACACATGGCGTAAGACAATACGCCACGTATTATACGTCCGTACTACGGCCGTAATACGGAGAAATGTTCCCAAAATATTGATCCGTAGTCAGGGTGTGTCAGCGTATTTTGCGCATGGCATCCTCCGTATGTAATCCGTATGGCATCCGTACTGCGAGATTTTCGCGCAGGCTTGCAAAACCGACATCTAATGGATTTATGTGCTCAAATGTTAGGGAAAACATATATACAGTATATATATATATATGTCATTGAGACACATATATATATATATTCTGTATTTAGATTTCATTCAGCGCGATATCTGTGATAAGCCGGTAATTCAATTGCCGGCTTCTCATTTCTCCTGCACAAACCCGACATGATATGAGACATAGTTTACATACAGTAAACCATCTCATATCCCCCTTTTTTTTGCATATTCCACACTACTAATGTTAGTAGTGTGTATGTGCAAAATTTCAGCGCTGTAGCTGCTGAAATAAAGGGTTAAATGGCGGAAAAAATTGGCGTGGGCTCCCGCGCAATTTTCTCCGCCAGAGTGGTAAAGCCAGTGACTGAGGGCAGATATTAATAGCCAGGAGAGGGTCCATGGTTATTGGCCCCCCCGTGGCTAAAAACATCTGCCCCCAGCCACCCCAGAAAAGGCACATCTGGAAGAGGCGCCTATTCTGGCACTTGGCCACTCTCTTCCCACTCCCTGTAGCGGTGGGATATGGGGTAATGAAGGGTTAATGCCACCTTGCTATTGGAAGGTGACATTAAGCCAGATTAATAATGGAGAGGCGTCAATTATGACACCTATCCATTATTAATCCAATTGTTGGAAAGGGTTAAAAAACACACACACACATGATTTAAAAGTATTTTAATGAAATAAACACAGCGGTTGTTGTAATAATTTATTGTTCTCTCAATCCATCAGGAACACCCTCGCTTGGAAAAATAATAAACGCACAAGATACATACCCTCTGGTGAACCGTCTCGTCCCACGAAGTAATCCATCTGAAGGGGTTAACTAATATTACAGGCACGAGCTGCGATAAACCATTCGCTCGTGCCTGTAATCCCCGGGTGCTGAAAGGAAAGCAGTGATCTGTACTTACATTCAGTCGCGGTGATGCGCCCCCTGCTGGATGTTCTCATGAACTGCAGCCTGGGAACTTTTTCCCACGCTCCAGGTCATATGAGGACATCCACCAGGGGGCGCATCACCGCGACTGAAGGTAACTATAGGTCATTGACCTACATTTCATTCATTCGCCGGGGATTACAGGCACGGAGCACCGCTGCATTTAGCAGGGCTCCTGCCTGTAATATTAGTTAACCCCTTCAGATGGATTACATCGTGGGACGTGATCTGACATCAGAAGGTATGTATATTGTGCGTTTATTATTTTGCCAAGCGAGGGTTTGCAAATGGATTGCGAGAACAATAAATTATTACAACAACCGCTGTGTTTATTTCATTAAAATCCTTTTAAATCATGTGTGTGTGTGTGTTTTTTAACCCTTTCCTACAATTGGATTAATAATGGATAGGTGTCATAATTGATGCCTCTCCATTATTAATCTGGCTTAATGTCACCTTCCAATAGCAAGGTGGCATTAACCCTTCATTACCCCATATCCCACCGCTACAGGGAGTGGGAAGAGAGTGGCCAAGTGCCAGAATAGGCGCATCTTCCAGATGTGCCTTTTCTGGGGTGGCTGGGGGCAGATGTTTTTAGCCACGGGGGGGGGGCAATAACCATGGACCCTCTCCTGGCTATTAATATCTGCCCTCAGTCACTGGCTTTACCACTCTGGCGGAGAAAATTGCGCGGGAGCCCACGCCAATTTTTTCCGCAATTTAACCCTTTATTTTAGCAGCTACAGTGCACAAATTTTGCACATACACACTACTAACATTAGTAGTGTGGAATATGCAACAAAAATGGGGATATGAGATGGTTTACTGTATGTAAACCATGTCTCATATCCTGTCGGGTTTGTGCAGGAGAAGGAAAAAGCCGGCAATTGAATTACCGACTTTTCACTAACAGCGCTGCGTATTTCTCGCAAGTCACACTGCAGGTCCGTGTGGAATCCATATTTTTCTCGCCCCCATAGACTTTCATTGGCGTATTATTTGCGCAATACGCTGACAAACGCAGCATGCTGCGATTTTGTACGGCCGTAGAAAGCCGTATAATACTGAACCGTAATATACGGCTAATAGGAGCAGCCCCATTGAGAAGCATTGTGCCGTATGTAATGCGAGTTTTACGGACGTAGTTTTTGCGCTCTTACGTACGTAAAACACGCATGTGTGACCCCAGCCTAATACATAATTCGAGAGAGAGAGAGATTTTCCTATGCCAGTGCCAGAATCAAAAACAAAGCATTCACACATCTGTTCCATGCGTTTATTGCTGGAAACGTCCCTTCAGGCTTTTTCGCCGCACAGAAAAAACTTTGCAGTCAACGTTTTTTGTGTTTTTGTGTCCGGCAAAAAAGCCTGAAGGGACGGATCCGGCACAAAACAGATGAAACGCATATCCTTCAGGTACAATCCGGCGCTAATACAACTCTATGGGAAAAAAACGGATCCGGCATAAAAAAAAGGAACCGTTTTTTTCAAAAAATGCTGGATTGTGCCTGAAACAAAAAACCTGATGTGTGAAAGTAGCCTTAAATGTAAGCAGGTTACGGGATGCAGTGACAGACTAAGGCAGAGCAAGGGTTAACATAAAATTTTATTTTTTACAATAACTACTCTCCTCAGGGAGAAAACACAACAGGGATAACAGGTCAGCAGAACACAGAATCGGGAGCAAGGGAACAAATGGGTGTGGGGGAAAAAAATTGAAAAAGAGAAAAGAAAAAAAATGGTTCCAGGGGAGAAAACAAAGGAAAACAAAAATAGTTTCTTCAACTACCGTCGACTTCAGGAATCCGGTTCATTACAGAGAGTTCGGTGGCGTCAAAACTGTGACGCATAGATGTCCGTTATGATCTTCAGAATAATGACGTCTCTGATCCTGACGGTGGTGTTAACCCTCGGGATCTAGAGTATTTCTCTTAATGTTGACGTATATCCTCCTGACGGCGGTGGGGATTCCCCGAAGTACGGTCAGTGTGCAATCGATAAGGACGTGATGGGCCAGGTATCAAAAAATTTCTCTTCCCCTTAGCGTACCGGGTAGAGTTGAGCGACTAACTTTTTTCGGATCAAGTCGGGTTTCGGGTGAAATCGGCCGATTATTGCGAAAAGACGGGGGCCGACTGAAACACGAAACCCAATGCAAGTCAATGGGGAATCAAAGTCGGCATTGAGTGGAGGACAGGAAAACACCTACAGTGCCCATTTTAATGCCAAAAACATCAATTCTTATTACTAAAGCTTGTCAATCTTAATTTACTTTATAATAATAGTTAGGCATTGAAAACTGGGGGACATTTGGCTAAAGTTGTGGGGGGGGTAGGGCTGGCTCAAGTTTTTCGTGGGCCCAGGAAACGCAGAATACGTCACGGCGGTGGAGCAGGGAGAGGTAAGTATTTCAACTTTGCAAGTGCTGTGATCCTGAGCAAGCAGTGGGGGCCCACTCGTTGGCATTGGCACTGGCACAGGGCCCCTCATAGTACGGCGGTGTGTTTGACGGCGGGTGGCACCTCCCACCAGCAGAGACACTTTTGCGTACTATGAGGGGCCCTGTGCCAGTGACGTCGCCAACGAGTATGCCCCCCCACCTGATGAAGGAACCTGCACTTTCATCTGCACCTTCCTCTTTGTCCCCGTGTAAGGTGGTATAGTATGCGTGAAGGGGAACCTGACTTCCAGCAGGGTCAGATTCTGGCTGTGTAGAGTGCAAGGGGAATGTAGTGGTCTGGGTCAATGTACCAGCAGACTCATCTAGCAGTGGCTGGGCAATGGGCAGGATAAGGAGGAAACACAGATATAGGCCCAAATAATAAAGTGGGCTAAATGCAGTTCAAAATTGGTAACAGGACTAACCAGGTGGCATTGCTTTGTTCAGCGGAGGACAACTGTAATGAGAGGCTGACACAGTGAGTACGCCCAAATAAGTAAGTAGGCCAAATGCAGTTCAAAATTGGTAACAGGACTAAAAGGCGGCATTGCTTTGTTCAGTGGAGGACAACTGTAATGAGAGGCTGACACAGTGAGTAGGCCCAAATAAGTAAGTAGGCTAAATGCAGTTCAAAATTGGTAACAGGACTAAACTGGCGGCATTGCTTTGTTCAGTGGAGGACAACTGTAATGAGAGGCTGACACAGTGAGTAGGCCCAAATAAGTAAGTAGGCTAAATGCAGTTCAAAATTGGTAACAGGACTAAACTGGCAGCATTGCTTTGTTCAGTGGAGGACAACTGTAATGAGAGGCTGACACAGTGAGTAGGCCCAAATAGGTAAGAAAGCTAAATGCAGTTCAAAATTGGTAACAGGACTAAACAGGTGGCATTGCTTTGTTCAGTGGAGGACAACTGTAATGAGAGGCTGACACAGTGAGTAGGCCCAAATAAGTAAGTAGGCTAAATGCAGTTCAAAATTGGTAACAGGACTAAACTGGCGGCATTGCTTTGTTCAGCGGAGGACAACTGTAATGAGAGGCTGACACAGTGAGTAGGCCCAAATAAGTAAGTAGGCTAAATGCAGTTCAAAATTGGTAACAGGACTAACCAGGCAGCATTGCTTTGTTCAGCGGAGGACAACTGTAATGAGAGGCTGACACAGTGAGTAGGCCCAAATAAGTAAGTAGGCTAAATGCAGTTCAAAATTGGTAACAGGACTAAACTGGCGGCATTGCTTTGTTCAGCGGAGGACAACTGTAATGAGAGGCTGACACACTGAGTAGGCCCAAATAAGTAAGTAGGCTAAATGCAGTTCAAAATTAGTAACAGGACTAAACAGGCGGCATTGCTTTGTTCAGTGGAGGACAACTGTAATGAGAGGCTGAAACAGTGAGTAGGCCCAAATAAGTAAGTAGGCTAAATGCAGTTCAAAATTGGTAACAGGACTAAACAGGTGGCATTGCTTTGTTCAGTGGAGGACAACTGTAATGAGAGGCTGACACGGTGAGTAGGCCCAAATAAGTAAGTAGGCTAAATGCAGTTCAAAATTGGTAACAGGACTAAACAGGTGGCATTGCTTTGTTCAGTGGAGGACAACTGTAATGAGAGGCTGACACAGTGAGTAGGTCCAAATAAGTAAGTAGGCTAAATGCAGTTCAAAATTGGTAACAGGACTAAACTGCCGGCATTGCTTTGTTCAGCGGAGGACAACTGTAATGAGAGGCTGACACAGTGAGTAGGCCCAAATAAGTAAGGAGGCTAAATGCAGTTCAAAATTGGTAACAGGACTAACCAGGCAGCATTGCTTTGTTCAGCGGAGGACAACTGTAATGAGAGGCTGACACAGTGAGTAGGCCCAAATAAGTAAGTAGGCTAAATGCAGTTCAAAATTGGTAACAGGACTAAACTGGCGGCATTGCTTTGTTCAGCGGAGGACAACTGTAATGAGAGGCTGACACACTGAGTAGGCCCAAATAAGTAAGTAGGCTAAATGCAGTTCAAAATTAGTAACAGGACTAAACAGGCGGCATTGCTTTGTTCAGTGGAGGACAACTGTAATGAGAGGCTGAAACAGTGAGTAGGCCCAAATAAGTAAGTAGGCTAAATGCAGTTCAAAATTGGTAACAGGACTAAACAGGTGGCATTGCTTTGTTCAGTGGAGGACAACTGTAATGAGAGGCTGACACGGTGAGTAGGCCCAAATAAGTAAGTAGGCTAAATGCAGTTCAAAATTGGTAACAGGACTAAACTGGTGGCATTGCTTTGTTCAGCGGAGGACAACTGTAATGAGAGGCTGACACAGTGAGTAGGCCCAAATAAGTAAGTAGGCTAAATGCAGTTCAAAATTGGTAACAGGACTAACCAGGCAGCATTGCTTTGTTCAGTGGAGGACAACTGTAATGAGAGGCTGACACAGTGAGTAGGCCCAAATAAGTAAGTAGGCTAAATGCAGTTCAAAATTGGTAACAGGACTAAACTGGCGGCATTGCTTTGTTCAGCGGAGGACAACTGTAATGAGAGGCTGACACAGTGAGTAGGCCCAAATAAGTAAGTAGGCTAAATGCAGTTCAAAATTAGTAACAGGACTAAACAGGCGGCATTGCTTTGTTCAGTGGAGGACAACTGTAATGAGAGGCTGACACAGTGAGTAGGCCTAAATAAGTAAGTAGGCTAAATGCAGTTTAAAATTGGTAACAGGACTAAACTGGCAGCATTGCTTTGTTCAGCGGAGGATAACTGTAAGGAGAGGCTGACACAGTGAGTAGGCCCAAATAAGTAAGTAGGCTAAATGTCTGCCAAAAATGTTTTCACAAATAAACAGGTGGCATAGCTAGGTACAGGGGTGGGCTCCTCTGCTGAGTAGCAGACAGTGGTAGTAGGCGCCAAGTATTAACTGGTCTAAATGGAGGCCAGGGCCCCTGCATATTTTAACTATCATCTATCATTTCAACAAATTTGTATTGGCAGTGCCATTGAAGGATTTAACAGCACAGACTACACAGTGGTGGAGCAGGGAGAGGTAAGTATTGCAAGTGGTAGAGCACTGTTCGAGCTGGGGGGAACACTCTCTCGCCGTCGGCGGTACTGGCACAGGGCCCTTCATATTACGACGGTGTGTCTGACGTTGGTTGTGCACCACCACCGTCAGAGACACTTCATTGTACTATGAGGGACCCTGTGCCAGTGCCGTCGCCCAAGAGTGGGCACACCCACCTGTCCAGGCAAACGCCACTCACACGGATGCTTGTGCCAGGTGGTGACCACGGCCCTGTGGGGGGAGTCAGCCCATTTAGGGAGGTATAAAAATGGCCTATGGTGGACATTCAGCAGCTGCAAATGGAGGAATTGGAGAAGTCAGTAAGAGGAGGCCAAAAGCAAGACATTTTTCAGGCAAGCTACGTGTCAGCAGGGTAAGGTGGGGCCAAATAATTTGAAATCCATGATTGGTTCATTTTAATGAAGGTTAGATCATCAACATTTCGGGTAGCCAGACGTGTCCTTTTTTCGGTCAGTATTGAACCAGCAGCACTGAATACTCTTTCTGATAGCACACTAGCAGCAGGGCAAGCGAGCTCCTGTAATGCATATTCTGCCAATTCAGGCCAGGTGTCTATTTTAGATGCCCAGTAATCAAAGGGGAATGACCTGTGAGGGAGAACATCGATAAGGGCAGTAAAGTAGTTCGCAACCATACTGGAAAAATGCTGTCTCCTATCACTTTGAATCGATGCAGCAGTACCTGTCGTTTCAGCGGTCGTTGCGAAATCACTCCACAACCTGGTCATAAAACCCCTCTGTCCAACGGCACTTCGGATTTGTGCACCTCTAACACCTCTGCCATGTTGCCCCCTACGGCTCGTGTGAGAACCATCACCGCCGCTGTGTGCTGGGAATGCCTGAACCAAACGGTCTACAAGAGTTGCTTGTTTGGTAGCCAATATTTGCTCAAGGTTCTTATGTGGCATGATATTTTGTAATTTTCCTTTATATCGTGGATCCAGGAGGCAGGCCAACCAGTAATCGTCATCGGTCATCATTTTCATAATGCGGGGGTCCCTTTTTAGGATACGCAAGGCATACTCAGCCATGTGGGCCAATGTTCCAGGTGTCAATTCACTGCTTGTGCTGGGTTGAGGAGCACTTTCTTGCAAATCAACATCACTTGTGTCCCGCAAAAACCCTGTACCTAACCTTGCAACGCCACCAGTTTCTATTGCCCCCTGAGAAGCATCCTCCTCCCATAAATATTCATCCCCATCATCCTCCTCCTCCTCCTCTTCGTCCGCCACCTCGTCCAGGAGAGTTCCCTGAGCAGACAATGGCTGACTGTCATCAAGGCTTCCCTCCTCCTCGGCTGCAGACGCCTGTTCCTTAAATTGCGTCAAACTTTGCATCAGCAGACGCATTAGTGGGATGCTCATGCTTATGATGGCGTCGTCTGCACTTACCAGCCGTGTGCATTCCTCAAAACACTGAAGGACTTGACAGAGGTCTTGTAGCTTCGACCACTGCACACCAGACAACTCCATGTCTGCCATCCAAGTGCCTGCCCGTGTATGTATATCCTCCCACAAATTAATTACAGCACGCCTCTGTTCGCACAGCCTCTGAACCATGTGCAGTGTGGAGTTCCACCTTGTTGCAACGTCGATTATAAGGTGGTGTTGGGGAAGATTCAGCGATTGCTGATGGTTCAGCATACGGCTGGAGTGTACGGGCGACTGGCGGATGTGTGAGCAAAGTCTTCGCACCTTCAGGAGCAGGGCTGGTAACCCCGGATTATTTTTCAGGAAGCACTGCACCACCAGGTTCAAGGTGTGAGCCAGGCAAGGTATGTGTTTCAGTTCTGAAAGGGCTACGGCAGCCATAAAATTCCTTCCTTTATCACTATCTTACCTGCCTCAAGATGTTCACTGCCCAGCCATGACTGAGTTTCTTGCTGCAAGTACTCGGCCAGTACTTCCGTGGTGTGTCTGTTGTCACCCAAACACTTCATTTGTAATACAGCCTGCTGATGCTTACCACTAGCTGTTCGATAATGGGACACCTCGTGTGCAACATTGGAAGCTGCGGATGGAGTGGTCGTGCAACTGCACTCTGTGGACGAGCTTTCACTTCTGGAGGAGGAGGAGGAGGGGTGGCGAACGCCTACAGCCAACTGTTTCCTAGACCGTGGGCTAGGCAGAACTGTCCCACTATGGCTGTCCCCTGTGGACCCTGCATCCACCACATTAACCCAGTGCGCCATGATGGACACGTAACGTCCCTGGCCATGCCTACTGGTCCATGCATCTGTTGTGAGGTGCACCTTTCCACTGACTGATTGCCTCAGTGCATGGACAATGCGGTCTTTGACATGCTGGTGGAGGGCTGGGATGGCTTTTCTCGCAAAGAAGTGCCGACTGGGTAGGTCATAGCATGGTACTGTGTAGGCCATCAGGTCTTTGAAAGCTTTGCTTTAAACCAACCGGTAGGGCATCATCTCTAACGAGATTAGTATAGCAATGTGGGCATTCAAACCCTGTGTACGTGGATGAGAGGATGAGTACTTTCTTTTCCTATCGAGAGTCTCTTGTAGGGTGAGCTGGACTGGAGAGCTACATATGGTGGAACTAGCGGTGGTGGTGGTGGTGGACATGGCGGATTGAGAGAGGGTTGGTGATGGTATTCTTGATGTTGGCCTACATACAGTGTTTCCTACGAAAAACCTTGTGATTCCCTGACTGCTTTGGCCTTGCGACGATACCTCCACATTTGCTGCTGGTGGTGTCCTAACCGGTGGGCTTACAGTGAGGGCCCCTGACCTACCAGGCCTGGTCGCAGTGGTGACGGCGGTAGTTACGCCCCTGATGTCTGGTATGTATACCATCTGGTGTCTGATAAAGAGTTATTCCCCAAATAAATCAAGTTTTCCCCAATCCTGATGATGATGGATAACTTACTGATTTTTGGGGGACTGACCACTGGGACCCCCAGCAATCCAAAGAACAGGACTGCAGCTCAGCCATGAATAGATTGGAGGGGCGCATGCTTCACTTCTGCTCTATTCATTGTCTATGGAACTGATGGAAACAGCCGAGCACAGCGCTCAGCAGCTCTATACAGTAGATAATGAAGAGAGCAGAGGCCAAGCATACACAATTCTGCTCAGGATGAGTCCGCAGACCCCTGTTCTCAGAATCTCAGATGGAGGTGCAGTGGTTGGATCCTAGGGATCAGAGAATCTTTACAATTACAGTATCATACAAGAACCAAAAATAAATATGTTCACATATACACAAACACACACACGTGTATATATACATACACATACATACATGCACACACACTCATATACACATACACATATATACACACATACATACACATATGCATACACATACATTCATAAACACAGACGCACACACACATGCATAAACACATGAACACATGTATAAACATACTGTATATACACATGTATAGACAGTCACACAGGGCCGGCTCCAGGTTTTCGTGGGCTGTGGACGAAAGAGTCTCAGTGGGCCCCTTTAGCACATACCATGATTCATGATGCACAGATACGGCAGAGAAATATAGGTATAGTACAATGCCAAAAATTTGACTTACTTCTTACATTACATGAGTGACATCTATTGTAAGTTCTAAAATAGTTCAGAAACCGAATAGTATGGTCCTCCATACAGTATTTTGGGCACCACATAGTCCTCAACACAGTATTTTGGGCACCACATAGTCCTCAACACAGTATTTTGGGCACAACATAGTCCTCAACACAGTATTTTGGGCACCACATAGTCCTCAACACAGTATTATGGGCACCACATAGTACTCAACACAGTATTATGGGCACCACATAGTCCTCCACACAGTATTATGGGCACTAGGGTTGAGCGAAACGGATCGGTCATTTTCAAAAGTCGCCGACTGTTGGCAAAGTCGGGTTTCATGAAACCCGATCCGATCCCAGCGTGGGATCGGCCATGCGGTACATGATCTTCACGCCAAAGTCGCGTTTCATATGACGCTTAACCCCTTCACCACCAAGGGTGGTTTGCACGTTAATGACCGGGCCAATTTTTACAATTCTGACCACTGTCCCTTTATGAGGTTATAACTCTGGAACGCTTCAACGGATCTTGGCGATTCTGACATTGTTTTCTCGTGACATATTGTACTTCATGATAGTGGTAAAATTTCTTCGATATAAGTTGCGTTTATTTGTGAAAAAAACGAATATTTGGCGAAAATTTTGAAAATTTCGCAATTTTCCAACTTTTAATTTTTATGCCCTTAAATCACAGACATATGTCATGCAAAATACTTAATAAGTAACATTTCCCACATGTCTACTTTACATCAGCACAATTTTGGAACCAAAATTTTTTTTTGTGACGGAGTTATAAGGGTTAAAAGTTGACCAGCAATTTCTCATTTTTACAACACCATTTTTTTTTAGGGACCACATCTCATTTGAAGTCATTTTGAGGGGTCTATATGATAGAAAATACCCAAGTGTGACACCATTCTAGAAACTGCACCCCTCAAGGTACTCAAAACCACTTTCAAGAAGTTTATTAACCCTTCAGGTGTTTCACAGGAATTTTTGGAATGTTTAAATAAAAATGAACATTTAACTTTTTTTCACACAAAATTTATTTCAGATCCAATTTGTTTTATTTCACCAAGGGTAACAGGAGAAAATAGACCCCAAAATTTGTTGTACAATTTGTCCTGAGTACGCTGATACCCCATATGTGGGGGTAATCCACTGTTTGGGCGCATGGCAGAGCTCGGAAGGAAAGGAGCGCCATTTGACTTTTCAATGCAAAATTGACTGGAATTGAGATGGGACGCCATGTTGCATTTGGAGAGCCCCTGATGTGCCTAAACATTGAAACCCCCCACAAGTGACACCATTTTGGAAAGTAGACCCCCTAAGGAACTTATCTAGATGTGTGGTGAGCACTTTGACCCAACAAGTGCTTCACAGAAGTTTATAATGCAGAGCGGTAAAAATAAAAAATCATATTTTTTCACAAAAATGATCTTTTCGCCCCCAATTTTTTATTTTCCCAAGGGTAAGAGAAGAAATTGGACCCCAAAAATTGTTGTGCAATTTGTCCTGAGTACGCTGATACCCCATATGTGGGTGTAAACCATTGTTTGGGCGCAGGGCAGAGCTCGGAAGGGAAGGAGCACCATTTGACTTTTCAATGCAAAATTGACTGGAATTGAGATGGGACGTCATGTTGCGTTTGGAGAGCCCCTGATGTGCCTAAACATTGAAACCCCCCACAAGTGACACCATTTTGGAAAGTAGACCCCCTAAGGAACTTATCTAGATGTGTGGTGAGCACTTTGACCCAACAAGTGCTTCACAGAAGTTTATAATGCAGAGCCGTAAAAATAAAAAATCATATTTTTTCACAAAAATGATCTTTTCGCCCCGATTTTTTTATTTCCCAAGGGTAAGAGAAGAAATTAGAGCACAAATGTTGTTGTGCAATTTGTCCTGAGTACGACGATACCCCATATGTGGGGGTAAACCACTGTTTGGGCGCATAGCTCGGAAGGGAAGGAGGGCTATTTTACTTTTCAATGCAAAATTGACTGGAATTAAGATGGGATGCCATGTTGCGTTTGCAGAGCCCCTGATGTGCCTAAACATTAAAAACCCCCACAAGTGACACCATTTTGGAAAGTAGACCCCCTAAGGAACTTATCTAAATGTGTTTTGAGAGCTTTGAACCCCCAAGTGTTTCACTACAGTTTATAATGCAGAGCCGTGAAAATAAAAATTCTTTTTTTTTTTCACAAAAATGATTTTTTTTAGCCCCCAGTTTTGTATTTTCACAAGGGTATCAGGATAAATTGGACCCAAAAAGTTGTTGTCCAATTTATCCTGAGTATACTGATACCCCATATGTGGGGGGGAACCACTATTTGGGCGCATGAAAGAGCTCGGAAGGGAAGGAGCGCCATTTGGAATGCAGACTTAAATGGATTGGTCTGCAGGCGTCACGTTGCATTTGCAGAGCCCCTGATGTACCCAAACAGTACAAACCCCCCACAAGTGACCCCATATTGGAAACTAGACCCCCCAAGGAACTTATCTAGATGTGTTGTGAGAACTTTGAACCCCCAAGTGTTTCACTACAGTTTACAACGCAGAGCCGTGAAAATAAAAAATCTTTTTTTTCCCACAAAACTTAATTTTTGGCCCCCAGTTTTGTATTTTCCCAAGGGTAGCAGGAGAAATTGGACCCCAAAAGATGATGTCCAATTTGTCCTGAGTACGCTGATACCCCATATGTTGGGGTAAACCCCTGTTTGGGCACACGGGAGAGCTCGGAAGGGAAGGAGCACTGTTTTCCTTTTTCAACGCAGAATTGGCTGGAATTCAGATCGGATGCCATATCCCGTTTGGAAAGCCCCTGATGTGCCTAAACAGTGGAAACCCCCCAATTATAACTGAAACCCTAATCCAAACACACCCCTTACCCTAATCCCAACAGTAACCCTAACCACTCCTCTAACCCAGACACACCCAACCCTATTCCCAACCGTAAATGTAATCCAAACCCTAACCCTATCTTTAGCCCCAACCCTAACTGTAGCCCCAACCCTAGCCCCAACCCTAGCCCTAACCCTAGCAATAACCCTAGCCCTAACACTAGCCCTAACACTAGCCATAACACTAGCCGTAACACTAGCCCTAACCCTTGCCCTAACCCTAACCCTAGCCCTAACTCTAGTCCTAACTCTAGCCCTAACCCTAACCCTAATGGGAAAATGGAAATAAATACATTTTTTAATTTTTTTATTTTTCCCTAACTAAGGGGGTGATGAAGGGGGGTTTGATTTACTTTTATAGCGGGTTTTTTAGCGGATTTTTATGATTGGCAGCCGTCACACACTGAAAGACGCTTTTCATTGCAAAAAATATTTTTTGCGCTACCACATTTTGAGAGCTGTAATTTTTCCATATTTGAGTCCACAGAGTCATGTGAGATCTTGTTTTTTGCGGGACGCGTTGACGTTTTTATTGGAAACATTTTCGGACACGTGACATTTTTTGATCGCTTTTTATTCCGATTTTTGTGAGGCAGAGTGATCAAAAACCAGCTATTCATGAATTTCTTTTTGGGGAGGCGTTTATACCGTTCCACGTTTGGTAAAATTGATAAAGCAGTTTTATTCCTCGGGTCAGTACGATTACAGCGATATCTCATTTATATCATTTTTTTTATGTTTTGGCGCTTTTATACGATAAAAACTATTTTATAGAAAAAATAATTATTTTGGTATCGCTTTATTCTCAGGACTATAACTTTTTTATTTTATTGCTGATGATGCTGTATTGCAGCTCGTTTTTTGCGGGACAAGATGACGTTTTCAGCGGTACTATTGTTATTTATATCAGTCTTTTTAATCGCGTGTTATTCCACTTTTTGTTCGGCAGTATGATAATAAAGCGTTGTTTTTTGCCTCGTTTTTTTTTTTTTTTCTTACGGTGTTTACTGAAGGGGTTAACTAGTGGGCCAGTTTTATAGGTCGGGTCGTTACGGACGCGGCGATACTAAATATGTGTACTTTTATTGTTTTTTTTTTTATTATTTAGATAAAGAAATGTATTTATGGGAATAATATTTTTTTTTTTTTCATTATTTTGGAATATTTTTTTTTTTTTTTTTACACATTTGGAAAAATTTTTTTTTACTTTTTTACTTTGCCCCAGGGGGGGACAATACAGATCGGTGATCTGCCAGTTTGCATAGCACTCTGACAGATCACCGATCTGCGAGAAGTGCAGGCTGCTTCACAGTGCCTGCTCTGAGCAGGCTTCTGTGAAGCCACCTCCCTCCCTGCAGGACCCGGATCCGCGGCCATCTTGGATCCGGGTCTGGAGCAGGCAGGGAGGGAGGTAAGACCCTCGCAGCAACGCGATCACATCGCGTTGCTGCGGGGGGCTCAGGGAAGCCCGCAGGGAGCCCCCTCCCTGCGCGATGCTTCTCTGCACCGCTGGCACATTGCGATCATGTTTGATCGCGGTGTGCCGGGGGTTAATGTTCCGGGGGCGGACCGTGACCGCTCCTGGCACATAGTGCCGGATGTCAGCTGCGATATGCAGCTGACACCCGGCCGCGATCGGCCGCGCTCCCCCCGTGAGCGCGGCCGATCGCGTATGACGTACTATCCCGTCGGTGGTCATACGGGCCCACCCCACCTCGACGGGATAGTACGTCAGATGTCGGGAAGGGGTTAAAGCACCATTTCTCAGCCAATGAAGGTGCACGCAGAGTGTGGGCAGCGTGATGACATAGGTCCTGGTCCCCACCATCTTAGAGAAGGGCATGGCAGTGATTGGCTTGCTTTCTGCGGCGTCACAGGGGCTATAAAGGGGCGTTACCGCCGACCGCCATCTTACTGCTGCTGATCTGAGCATAGGGAGAGGTTGATGCCGCTTCGTCAGAAGCAGGGATAGCGTCAGGCAGGGAAAATTAACCCCCAAACCGCTTGTGCTGTAGTGATTTCCACTGTCCAACACCACCTTTTCTTTGCAGGGACAGTGGAGGCTAGATTTCTGTGCAACAGTTCTGTAGCTTATAAGGCTCCCTGATCGCTGCGTTGCTGTGTGTACGCCGCTGTACAAACCAACTGCTTTTTTCAAAGCACAAATCCTGTTGCTCCTTCCTTTCTGCACAGCTATCTTGTTTGTTTGTCTACACTTTTGACTTTTGTGTGCAGCAGTCCTTTTTATTGCTGCCTGCCATACTTTTCTGAGATTACTGTAGGGAGATAGTAATTGTAGTACAGTCCCTTTTTTTTTTGTTATATCTCTTCAAGCCACTTTCTGCCACAGAAAATATACTCTAATACAGTGGCCCAGATTTATTCACTAGTCTCCCTGAAAAAAAAAAAAGGGGCAGATTAAAATTGGCAAATCTGCATCAGTGCCAGTCCTGTCTGTGGCATCTGTCTTTCATTTTCTGCCACTGAAAACCTACTGTGGGCCTGATTTCTTCACAATTCTCCCATAAAAAATAAAACAAGTGGGAGATTAAGATTGGCAAATCTGCATCAGTGCCAGTCCTGTGTGTGGCATCTGTCTTTGTTTTTCTGCCACAGAAAACCTACTGTATAACAGTGGGCCTGATTTCTTCACAATTCTCCCAGAAAAATTAAAACAAGTGGGAGATTAAGATTGGCAAATCTGCATCAGTGCCAGTCCTGTGTGTGGCACCTGTCTTTGTTTTTCTGCCACAGAAAACCTACTGTATAACAGTGGGCCTGATTTCTTCACAATTCTCCCAGAAAAATTAAAACAAGTGGGAGATTAAGATTGGCAAATCTGCATCAGTGCCAGTCCTGTGTGTGGCACCTGTCTTTGTTTTTCTGCCACAGAAAACCTACTGTATAACAGTGGGCCTGATTTCTTCACAATTCTCCCATAAAAAATAAAACAAGTCGGAGATTAAGATTGGCAAATCTGCATCAGTGCCAGTCCTGTGTGTGGCATCTGTCTTTCTTTTTCTGCCACAGAAAACCTACTGTATAACAGTGGGCCTGATTTCTTCACAATTCTCCCAGAAAAAATAAAACAAGTGGAAGATTAAGATTGGCAAATCTGCATCAGTGCCAGTCCTGTGTGTGGCATCTGTCTTTCTTTTTCTGCCACAGAAAACCTACTGTATAACAGTGGGCCTGATTTCTTCACAATTCTCCCAGAAAAAAAAACAAGTGGGAGATTAAGATTGGCAAATCTGCATCAGTGCCAGTCCTGTGTGTGGCATCTGTCTTTCTTTTTCTGCCACAGAAAACCTACTGTATAACAGTGGGCCTGATTTCTTCACAATTCTCCCAGAAAAAAAAACAAGTGGGAGATTAAGATTGGCAAATCTTCATCAGTGCCAGTCCTGTGTGTGGCATCTGTCTTTCATTTTCTGCCACAGAAAACCTACTGTATAACAGTGGGCCTGATTTCTTCACAATTCTCCCAGAAAAATTAAAACAAGTGGGAGATTAAGATTGGCAAATCTGCATCAGTGCCAGTCCTGTGTGTGGCACCTGTCTTTGTTTTTCTGCCACAGAAAACCTACTGTATAACAGTGGGCCTGATTTCTTCACAATTCTCCCATAAAAAATAAAACAAGTCGGAGATTAAGATTGGCAAATCTGCATCAGTGCCAGTCCTGTGTGTGGCATCTGTCTTTCTTTTTCTGCCACAGAAAACCTACTGTATAACAGTGGGCCTGATTTCTTCACAATTCTCCCAGAAAAAATAAAACAAGTGGAAGATTAAGATTGGCAAATCTGCATCAGTGCCAGTCCTGTGTGTGGCATCTGTCTTTCTTTTTCTGCCACAGAAAACCTACTGTATAACAGTGGGCCTGATTTCTTCACAATTCTCCCAGAAAAAAAAACAAGTGGGAGATTAAGATTGGCAAATCTGCATCAGTGCCAGTCCTGTGTGTGGCATCTGTCTTTCATTTTCTGCCACAGAAAACCTACTGTATAACAGTGGGCCTGATTTCTTCACAATTCTCCCAGAAAAAATAAAACAAGTGGGCGATTAAGATTGGCAAATCTGCATCAGTGCCAGTCCTGTGTGTGGCATCTGTCTTTCATTTTCTGCCACAGAAAACCTACAGTATAACAGTGGGCCTGATTTCTTCACAATTCTCCCAGAAAAAATAAAACAAGTGGGAGATTAAGATTGGCAAATCTGCATCAGTGCCAGTCCTGTGTGTGGCATCTGTCTTTCTTTTTCTGCCACAGAAAACCTACAGTATAACAGTGGGCCTGATTAAATCACTTGTCTCCCATATCCCAAAAAAAAAATAAAATAAAGGGAGAATAATCTTGCCAAATCTGTGCATCTGTGCCAGTGCTGTCTGTGGTATCTGTCAGTCATTTTGTGCCACAGGAACTATACTGTGATATAGTGGGCCTGATTAAATCCCTTGTCTCCCATATAAAAAAAAAGAGGGACATTTCTATTGCCAGTGTGTGCATCTGCGTCAGTCCTGTTAGTGTCATATCTGCCAGCCTCTTTCTGCCAATCAAACAGTGTAGTGTAATACAGTGGGCCTGATTTTTCCCTGCATTCTCCCACACATAAAGAAAGACATTTCTATTGCCAGTGTGTGCATCTGCGTGCGTCAGTCCTGTTAGTGTCATATCTGCCAGCCTCTTTCTGCCAATCAAACAGTGTAGTGTAATACAGTGGGCCTGATTTTTCCCTGCATTCTCCCACACATAAAGAGGGACATTTCTATTGCCAGTGTGTGCATCTGCGTCAGTCCTGTTAGTGGCATATCTGCCAGCCTCTTTCTGCCAATCAAACTGTGTAGTGTAATACAGTGGGCCTGATTTTTTCCTGCATTCTCCCACACATAAAAAAGGGAGATCTAAATTCACAACAAGTTCACGTACACCTTCTACCTGGTTTTACAGGACCACATAATGGTTGTTAGTTTGGTTACATTTTTCCAAGAATGAGGAAGTCTGGTGGAAGAGGTCGTGGTCGTGGGCGGTCATTTCCAGCTGATAATGATGGTAGTGGTGGTGGTCGTGGAGCATCAGGTGGTCTTGGGAAAAGCAA
Organism: Ranitomeya variabilis; assembly: GCF_051348905.1. NCBI lineage: Eukaryota > Metazoa > Chordata > Amphibia > Anura > Dendrobatidae > Ranitomeya > Ranitomeya variabilis. The sequence goes on along the minus strand of NC_135236.1, from coordinate 414,186,009 downwards.
TATAGCCCCTAAGTCTCGAGTTGTTGAGCCAGTGTCATCGTCTGGCTACACAAGGCCTCGAAGGCTCCCTTTTCTGGGAGTAGGAAAACCGCTTTTGAAGCCGGAGCAGCAGGAACAAGTATTGGCTTTCATTGCTGACTCTGCCTCTAGCTCTTTCGCCTCCTCCTCAGAAAGTGCCAAATGTCAGAGCAGTGCGTCGTCAGTGGATGCTCCCGGTCAGGAACAAGTCGCTTCCTTGTGTCCTTCACCCAGAACAACAGTGAAGGATGTGTCAGGCGACACAACAGGTTACTCCATGGAGCTATTTGCACATACCGTGCCTGGGTTAGAAAGGGAAATTGTTAACAGGCTGTCATGATATGTACTTTTGCCCTGTCCTGTATTTGAATAATATGCCATTTGATGTATGTAACTGTTCTCTGGTTTCTATTAGCTGTAGTTTATGTATTTTCTTGTGCTGGGAGTTTACCTGTAACAATGTCTCCTTCCCCCAATACTTGCATCCCTAAGCTATAATGTAATTAAGCTTTGTAAACACCACTAGTGCAGAATAGCCATTCTTCCTCACAGCAGGTGGCTAGTCAAATGTACATACTACTTAGACTAAGTGGAGCCCACTAGTCTAGAATCTTCTGATGGACCCAACCATTGAATAGAAGGTGTGACCCCTACCCCCTTAATGGGCGGATCCCAGGAGCTCAGAAAATCCATTCTTATTTTGAGATCAGATGTGAGTTGACCTTTGAAGGAGAAGGAGTGGGGATTCTTAGCTGAGGCAAGACCCCATGTCCATCTGTGACTGCGGAAGCGAACGGGGCGAGACTTGAGCTGAGGACATATCTCGTCGTTCGTGGGATTGTTTTGTGATCCCTTGGACTCGTGTGGACTATTGTTTTGTTAACTGGCACAAGGATTATCGGGAGGTGCCCCCGAACCTGTTCCATTGGACTAATTGTGGACTCGGTAGATCTACCTGCATGTGTTGTTCCAGCGTTCTGGATAATAAATCTGTGGAATCATCCCTTGGCCTGTTGTCCCTTCTTGCTCTGCCGTACACCCCGTCACACAGGCCATGCCCATTACAAGATGAATCGGACATGGAGTGCACAGATGCACAGCCACAGCCAGATTATTATGCTGTTCCTTTGACTAAGATCAGAACATTGCCCTCACAGTGTACTGATCCAGAATCTGACCCCGATGAGACTATGGAGCCCCGTCACGAACGCTATAGCACCGGCTTACACGGTGACCCAGAGGAAGGTGCACAGGACATAGAAGAGGAGGTCATAGATGACCCAGTTGTTGACCCTGATTGGCAGCCATTGGGGGAACAGGGTGCAGGCGGCAGTAGCTCTGAAGCGGAGGAAGAGGAGCCGCAGCAGGCATCAACATCGCAACAGGTTCCATCTGGCAGGCCCATATATGGCCAAAAACGTGTGGCAAAACCAAAACCAGTTGTAGGACAGCGTGGCCATCCGGTTAAAGTAGCTCAGTGTGCAATGCCTGAAAAGGTATCCGATAGTAGGAAGAGTGCAGTCTGGCATTTTTTTAACCAAGATCCCAATGATCAGTGCAAAGTTATCTGTAAGAAATGCTCAAGGACCTTCAGCAGAGGTCAGAATGTTAAAAATCTAAATACAAGTTGCATGCGTAGACATTTAACCACCATGCACTTGCAAGCCTGGACAAACTACCAAATGTCCCTTAACGTTGTAGCACCCTCTCACAATGAAGCTAGTCAGCAACGCGACATCCCTTCCCTCATTGTAAACCCACCGTTTACCACACCACCTGCAGGTAATGTGGCGGTTTCGTCGCAAGGCCAAAGCAGTCAGGGAATCACCAGGTTCGTGGTAGGAAAAACTGTATGTAGGGCAACAGCAAGAATACCATCACCAACCCTCTCTCAGTCACCCATGTCCACCGGCACCCCCGCTAGTTCCACCCTATGCAGCTCTCCAGTCCAGCTCACCCTACATGAGACTCTCGTTAGGAAAAGGAAGTACTCATCCTCGCATCCGCGTACACAGGGTTTGAACGCCCACATTGCTAGACTAATCTCGTTAGAGATGATGCCCTATCGGTTAGTTGAAAGCGAAGCTTTCAAAGCCCTGATGGACTACGCTGTACCACGCTACGAGCTACCCAGTCGACACTTCTTTTCGAGAAAAGCCATCCCAGCCCTCCACCAGCATGTAAAAGACCGCATTGTCCATGCGCTCAGGCAATCTGTGAGTAGAAAGGTGCACCTGACAACAGATGCATGGACCAGTAGGCATGGCCAGGGGTGTTACGTCTCCATCACGGCACACTGGGTTAATGTGGTGGATGCAGGGTCCACAGTGGACAGCAATATTGGGACAGTTCTGCCTAGCCCACGGTCTAGGAAACAGTTGGCTGTAGGCGTTCGTCCCCCCTCCTCCTCCTCGTCCTCCAGCAGAAGCGAGAGCTCGTCCACAGACTGCAGTCGCACGACTACTCCATCCGCAGCTGCCACTGTTGCACACGGGGTGTCCAACTATGGAACAGCTAGTGGCAAGCGTCAGCAGGCTGTATTGGCAATGAAGTGTTTGGGCGACAACAGATACACACCGCGGAAGTTCTGTCCGAGTTCTTGCAGCAAGAAACTCAGTCATGGCTGGGCACTGTACATCTTGAGGCAGGCAAGGTAGTGAGTAGTGTTGAGCATTCCGATACCGCAAGTATCGGGTATCGGCCGATACTTGCGGGTATCGGAATTCCGATACCGAGATCCGATACTTTTGTGGTATCGGGTATCGGTATCGAAACAACATTAATGTGTAAAATAAAGAATTAAAATAAAAAATATTGCTATACTCACCTCTCCGACGCAGCCTGGACCTCACCGAGGGAACCGGCAGCGTTGTTTGCTTAAAATGCGCGCTTTTACTTCCTTCCGTGACGTCACGGCTTCTGATTGGTCGCGTGCCGCCCATGTGGCCGCGACGCGACCAATCACAGCAAGCCGTGACGTAATTTTCAGGTCCTCAATGCCTAATTCTAGGCATTCATGATTTTAAAATTACGTTCTGGCTTGTGATTGGTCGCGTCGCGGTCACATGGGCGACGCGACCAATCACAAGCCGTGACGTCACGGGAGACAGGAGATGCGCGCATTTTTAAATTTACGTCACGGCTTGTGATTGGTTGCGTGCCGCCCATGTGACCGCGACGCGACCAATCACAGCAAGCCATGACGTAATTTCAGGTCCTGATGCCTATTTCTGCATTCAGGACCTGAAATTACGTCACGGCTTGCTGTGATTGGTCGCGTCGCGGTCACATGGGCGGCACGCAACCAATCACAAGCCGTGACGTAATTTTAAAAATGCGCGCGTCTCCTGCCTCCCGTGACGTCACGGCTTGTGATTGGTCGCGTCGCCCATGTGACCGCGACGCGACCAATCACAAGCCGGAACGTAATTTTAAAATCATGAATGCCTAGAATTAGGCATTGAGGACCTGAAAATTACGTCACGGCTTGCTGTGATTGGTCGCGTCGCGGCCACATGGGCGGCACGCGACCAATCAGAAGCCGTGACGTCACGGAAGGAAGTAAAAGCGCGCATTTTAAGCAAACAACGCTGCCGGTTCCCTCGGTGAGGTCCAGGCTGCGTCGGAGAGGTGAGTATAGCAATATTTTTTATTTTAATTCTTTATTTTACACATTAATATGGATCCCAGGGCCTGAAGGAGAGTTTCCTCTCCTTCAGACCCTGGGAACCATCAGGGATACCGTCCGATACTTGAGTCCCATTGACTTGTATTGGTATCGGGTATCGGTATCGGATTAGATCCGATACTTTGCCGGTATCGGCCGATACTTTCCGATACCGATACTTTCAAGTATCGGACGGTATCGCTCAACACTAGTAGTGAGTGATAACGGAAGGAATTTTATGGCTGCCATAGCCCTTTCACAACTGAAACACATTCCTTGCCTGGCTCACACCTTAAACCTGGTGGTGCAGTGCTTCCTGAAAAGTTATCCGGGGTTACCCGACCTGCTGCTGAAAATGCGCAGACTTTGCTCTCACATCCGCCGTTTGCCCTTACACTCCAGCCGTATGCAAAACCATCAGCGGTCTTTGAACCTTCCCCAGCATCGCCTAATCATCGACGTTGCAACAAGGTGGAACTCCACACTGCACAAGCTTCATAGACTGTGTGAACAGAGGCGTGCTGTTATGTATTTGTGGGAGGATACACATACACGGGCATGCAGTTGGATGGCAAACATGGAGTTGTCTGCTGTGCAGTGGTCGAAGCTCCAAGACCTGTGTCAAGTCCTTCAGTGTTTTGAGGAATGCACATGGCTGGTTAGTGCAGACAACGCCGTAATAAGCATGAGAATCCCCCTAATGTGTCTGCTGATGCAAAGTTTGACGCACATAAAGGAGCAGGCGTCTGCAGCCGAGGACGAGGGAAGCCTTGATGACAGTCAGCCATTGTCTGCTCATGGAAGTCTACAGGACGAGGTGGCGGGCGAAGAGGAGGAGGACGAGGAGGATGATGGGGATGTGTATTTTTTGGACGAGGAAGCTTCTCAGGGGGCAATAGAAACTGCTGGCGGTGCAAGGCCGGGTTCAGGGTTTTTGAGGGAGACAAGTGACGTTGATTTGCCCGAAAGTGCTCCTCAACCCAGCATATGCACTGATTTGACAACTGGAACATTGGCCCACATGGCGGATTATGTCTTGCGTATCCTCAAAAGGGACCCACGCATTATAAAAATGATGACCGATGACGATTACTGGTTGGCCTGCCTCCTTGATCCTCGCTATAAAGACAAATTGCAAAATATCATGCCACATGAGAACCTTGAACAAATATTGGCAACCAAACAAGCAACTCTTGTAGACCGTTTGATTCAGGCATTCCCAGCACACAGCGCCGGTGATGGTTCTCACACGAGCTGCAGGGGGCAACAGGGCAGAGGTGTTAGAGGTGCACAAATCAGAAGTGGCGTAGGACAGAGGGGTTTTCTGACCAGGTTGTGGAATGATTTCGCAATGACCGCAGACACGACAGGTACAGCAGCATCCATTCAAAGTGACAGGAGACAACATTTGTCCAGTATGGTTACTATTTTTCCTCCATTACCGATGTTCTCCCTCAACCGTCATTCCCCTTTGATTACTGGGCATCCAAAATAGACACCTGGCCTGAATTGGCCGAATATGCATTGCAGGAGCTTGCTTGCCCAGCAGCTAGTGTGCTATCAGAAAGAGTATTCAGTGCTGCTGGTTCAATACTGACCGAAGAAAGGACTCGTCTGGCTACCCAAAATGTTGATGATCTAACCTTCATTAAAATGAACCACTCATGGATTTCAAATTATTTTGCCCCACCTTTCCCGGCTGACACCTAGCTTTCCTGTAAAAAGGTCTTGCTTTGGGACTGGTGTTACTGACTGTTCCAATCTCTTAATTTGCAGCTGCTGTTTGTCCAGCATACGACATGTTTACACCTCCCTAAATGGCCTAACTCCCCCCACGGGGCCGTGGTCTCGCCACTTGGTGCAAGCACCCGTCAGAGTGCCGTTTGTCTGAAGAGGTGGGTGTGCCCACTTTTGGTCGACGGCACTGGCACTGGGTCCCTCATAGTACAATGAAGTGTCTCTGGCGGTGGTGGCGCGCACCCAACGTCAGACACACCGTTGTAACATGAGGGGCCCTGGGCTTGTACCGCCGGCCAAGAGAGAGTGTCCTCCCCCCAAGGTCAAACAGTGCTCTACCACTTGCAAAATTATCTCTCACTGCTCCACCACTGTTTAGTCTATGCGCTGAAATCCTTCAATGCCTGGCACTGACAATAACAATTTGTTGACATGTATGATGCTAGTTAAAATAGTCAGGGGCCCTGTCCTACATTTACACCAGTAAATACTTTGCGCCAAATTACAATGTCTGAAAGTCAGCATAGGAGCACACCCCTGTACCTAAGTATGCCACCCTTTTTGTTTTTTTTTGGTTTAGTTTTTTTTTGGGAGACATTAACATCTATTTAGTTTTTGAGAGTACTTACTGTGTCAGACACTCCTTCCAATTGTCCTCCGCTGACCACACCAATGCTGCCTGTGTACCCCTGCTACATAATGGAAGCTGCATAGAGCCTATTTTATTATTTTGGGCCTAGGAAGTCTGTCTGCGGTCCCTCCTTCCAATTGTCCTCCGCTGACCACACCAATGCTGCCTGTGTACCCCTGCCACATAATGGAAGCTGCACAGAGCCTATTTTATTATTTTGGGCCTAGGAAGTCTGTCTGCGGTCCCTCCTTCCAATTGTCCTCCGCTGACCACACCAATGCTGCCTGTGTACCCCTGCCACAAAATGGAAGCTGCATATAGCCTATTTTATTATTTTAGGCCTAGGAAGTCTGTCTGCAGTCCCTCCTTCCAATTGTCCTCCGCTGACCACACCAATGCTGAATGTGTACCCCTGCCACATAATGGAAGCTGCATATAGCCTATTTTATTATTTTAGGCCTAGGAAGTCTGTCTGCGGCCCCTCCTTCCAATTGCCTTCCGCTGACCACACCAATGCTGCCTGTGTACCCCTGCCACATAATGGAAGCTGCATATAGCCTATTTTATTATTTTAGGCCTAGGAAGTCTGTCTGCGGTCCCTCCTTCAAATTGTCCTCCGCTGACCACACCAATGCTGCCTGTGTACCCCTGCCACATAATGGAAGCTGCATATAGCCTATTTTATTATTTTAGGCCTAGGAAGTCTGTGTGCGGTCCCTCCTTCCAATTGTCCTCTGCTGACCACACCAATGCTGCCGGTGTACCCCTGCCACATAATGGAAGCTGCATAAAGCCTATTTTATTATTTTAGGCCTAGGAAGTCTGTCTGCGGTCCCTCCTTCCAATTGCCCTCCGCTGACCACACCAATGCTGCCTGTGTACCCCTGCCACATAATGGAAGCTGCATATAGCCTATTTTATTATTTTGGGCCTAGGAAGTCTGTCTGCGGTCCCTCCTTCCAATTGTCCTCCGCTGACCACATCAATGCTGCCTGTGTACCCCTGTAGCCAAATTTAAGCTGCATGGAGCCTATTTTATTATTTTGGGCCTAGGAAGTCTGTCTGCGGTCCCTCCTTCCAAATGTCCTCTGCTGACCACACCAATGCTGCCTGTGTACCCCTTCCACATAATGGAAGCTGCATAGAGCCTATTTTATTATTTTAGGCCTAGGAAGTCTGTCTGCGGTCCCTCTTTCCAATTGCCCTCCGCTGACCACACCAATGCTGCCTGTGTACCCCTGCCACATAATGGAAGCTGCATGTAGCCTATTTTATTATTTTGGGCCTAGGAAGTGTCTCTGCGGTCCCTCCTTCCAATTGTCCTCCGCTGACCACACCAATGCTGCCTGTGTACCCCTGTAGCCAAATTTAAGCTGCATAGAGCCTATTTTATTATTTTGGGCCTAGGAATTCTGTCTGCGGTCCCTCCTTCCAATTGCCCTCCGCTGACCACACCAATGCTGCCTGTGTACCCCTGCCACATAATGGAAGCTGCATATAGCCTATTTTATTATTTTAGGCCTAGGAACTCTGTCTGCGGTCCCTCCTTCCAATTGTCCTCCGCTGACCACACCAATGCTGCCTGTGTACCCCTGCCACATAATGGAAGCTGCATATAGCCTATTTTATTATTTTGGGCCTAGGAAGTCTGTCTGCGGTCCCTCCTTCCAATTGTCCTCCGCTGACCACACCAATGCTGCCTGTGTACCCCTGTAGCCAAATTTAAGCTGCATAGAGCCTATTTTATTATTTTGGGCCTAGGAAGTCTGTCTGCGGTCCCTCCTTTCAATTGTCCTCCGCTGACCACACCAATGCTGCCTGTGTACCCCTGCCACATAATGGAAGCTGCATATAGCCTATTTTGTTATTTTAGGCCTAGGAAGTCTGTCTGCGGTCCTTCCTTCCAATTGTCCTCCGCTGACCACACCAATGCTGCCTGTTTACCCCTGTAGCCTAATTTAAGCTGCATAGAGCCTATTTTATTATTTTAGGCCTAGGAAGTCTGTCTGCGGTCCCTCCTTCCAATTGTCCTCCGCTGACCTCAACAATGCTGCCTGTGTACCCCTGCCACATAATGGAAGCTGCATATAGCCTATTTTATTATTTTAGGTCTAGGAAGTCTGTCTGAGGTCCCTCCTTCCAATTGCCCTCCGCTAACCACACCAATGCTGCCTGTGTACCCCTGCCGCATAATGGAAGCTGCATATAGCCTATTTTATTATTTTAGGCCTAGGAAGTCTGTCTGCGGTCCCTCCTTCCAATTGTCCTCCGCTGACCACACCAATGCTGACTGTGTATCCCTGCCACATAATGGAAGCTGCATAGAGCCTATTTTATTATTTTGGGCCTAAGAAGTCTGTCTGCGGTCCCTCCTTCCATTTGCCCTCCGCTGACCACACCAATGCTGCCTGTGTACCCCTGCCACATAATGGAAGCTGCATATAGCCTATTTTATTATTTTAGGCCTAGGAAGTCTGTCTGCGGTCCCTCCTTCCAATTGTCCTCTGCTGACCACACCAATGCTGCCTGTGTACCCCTGCCACATAATGGAAGCTGCATATAGCCTATTTTATTATTTTAGGCCTAGGAAGTCTGTCTGTGGTCCCTCCTTCCAATTGCCCTCCGCTGACCACACCAATGCTGCCTGTGTACCCCTGCCACATAATGGAAGCTGCATATAGACTATTTTATTATTTTGGGCCTAGGAAGTCTGTCTGCGGTCCCTCCTTCCAATTATCCTCCGCTGACCACACCAATGCTGCCTGTGTACCCCTGTAGCCAAATTTAAGCTGCATAGAGCCTATTTTATTATTTTGGGCCTAGGAAGTCTGTCTGCGGTCCCTCCTTCCAATTGTCCTCCGCTGACCACACCAATGCTGCCTGTGTACCCCTGCCACATAATGGAAGCTGCATATAGACTATGTTATTATTTTGGGCCTAGGAAGTCTGTCTGCGGTCCCTCCTTCCAATTATCCTCCGCTGACCACACCAATGCTGCCTGTGTACCCCTGTAGCCAAATTTAAGCTGCATAGAGCCTATTTTATTATTTTGGGCCTAGGAAGTCTGTCTGCGGTCCCTCCTTCCAATTGTCCTCCGCTGACCACACCAATGCTGCCTGTGTACCCCTGCCACATAATGGAAGCTGCATAGAGCCTATTTTATTATTTTGGGCCTAGGAAGTCTGTCTGCGGTCCCTCCTTCCAATTGTCCTCCGCTGACCACACCAATGCTGCCTGTGTACTCCTGCCACATAATGGAAGCTGCATAGAGCCTATTTTATTATTTTGGGCCTAAGAAGTCTGTCTGCGGTCCCTCCTTCCATTTGCCCTCCGCTGACCACACCAATGCTGCCTGTGTACCCCTGCCACATAATGGAAGCTGCATATAGCCTATTTTATTATTTTAGGCCTAGGAAGTCTGTCTGCGGTCCCTCCTTCCAATTGTCCTCTGCTGACCACACCAATGCTGCCTGTGTACCCCTGCCACATAATGGAAGCTGCATATAGCCTATTTTATTATTTTAGGCCTAGGAAGTCTGTCTGTGGTCCCTCCTTCCAATTGCCCTCCGCTGACCACACCAATGCTGCCTGTGTACCCCTGCCACATAATGGAAGCTGCATATAGACTATTTTATTATTTTGGGCCTAGGAAGTCTGTCTGCGGTCCCTCCTTCCAATTATCCTCCGCTGACCACACCAATGCTGCCTGTGTACCCCTGTAGCCAAATTTAAGCTGCATAGAGCCTATTTTATTATTTTGGGCCTAGGAAGTCTGTCTGCGGTCCCTCCTTCCAATTGTCCTCCGCTGACCACACCAATGCTGCCTGTGTACCCCTGCCACATAATGGAAGCTGCATATAGACTATTTTATTATTTTGGGCCTAGGAAGTCTGTCTGCGGTCCCTCCTTCCAATTATCCTCCGCTGACCACACCAATGCTGCCTGTGTACCCCTGTAGCCAAATTTAAGCTGCATAGAGCCTATTTTATTATTTTGGGCCTAGGAAGTCTGTCTGCGGTCCCTCCTTCCAATTGTCCTCCGCTGACCACACCAATGCTGCCTGTGTACCCCTGCCACATAATGGAAGCTGCATAGAGCCTATTTTATTATTTTGGGCCTAGGAAGTCTGTCTGCGGTCCCTCCTTCCAATTGTCCTCCGCTGACCACACCAATGCTGCCTGTGTACTCCTGCCACATAATGGAAGCTGCATAGAGCCTATTTTATTATTTTGGGCCTAGGAAGTCTGTCTGCGGTCCCTCCTTCCAATTGTCCTCCGCTGACCACACCAATGCTGCCTGTGTACCGCTGTTACCAATTTAAAACTGCATAGAGCCAACTTTTTTAGTTAACACATACTACCTTTGTCTGTCTGCGCCACTCAATCACGCTGTCCTCCACTGAAAAAGCTGAGCTTCAACCTTCAGGCTCTCATTAAGTAGTTGTTTATATAAGACAGCAGTTGCCCTACTACTTTGGTTGGGGCCTAGTAACGGTGTCTGCCGCTCCTTGGTGTTCTCCTCCTCCTTGGTGTTCTCCTCCAGGTTTCCTTGTCTGAGCTTCAACCTTCAGGCTCTCATTAAGTAGTTGTTAATGTAACACTGCAGTTGCCCTACTACTTTGATTGGGGCCTAGTAACGGTGTCTGCCGCTCCTTGGTGTTCTCCTCCAGGTTTCCTTGTCTGAGCTTCAACCTTCAGGCTCTCATTAAGTAGTTGTTAATGTAACACTGCAGTTGCCCTACTACTTTGGTTGGGGCCTAGTAACGGTGTCTGCCGCTCCTTGGTGTTCTCCTCCAGGTTTCCTTGTCTGAGCTTCAACCTTCAGGCTCTCATTAAGTAGTTGTTAATGTAACACTGCAGTTGCCCTACTACTTTGGTTGGGGCCTAGTAACGGTGTCTGCCGCTCCTTGGTGTTCTCCTCCAGGTTTCCTTGTCTGAGCTTCAACCTTCAGGCTCTCATTAAGTAGTTGTTTATATAAGACAGCAGTTGCCCTACTACTTTGGTTGGGGCCTAGTAACGGTGTCTGCCGCTCCTTGGTGGTCTCCTCCTCCTTGGTGTTCTCCTTCAGGTTTCCTTGTCTGAGCTTCAACCTTCAGGCTTTCATTAAGTAGTTGTTAATGTAACACTGCAGTTGCCCTACCACTTTGGTTGGGGCCTAGTAACGGTGTCTGCCGCTCCTTGGTGTTCTCTTCCTCCTTGGTGTTCTCCTCCAGGTTTCCTTGTCTGAGCTTCAACCTTCAGGCTCTCATTAAGTAGTTGTTAATGTAACACTGCAGTTGCCCTACTACTTTGGTTGGGGCCTAGTAACGGTGTATGCCACTCCTTGGTGGTCTCCTCCTCCTTGGTGTTCTCCTTCAGGTTTCCTTGTCTGAGCTTCAACCTTCAGGCTCTCATTAAGTAGTTGTTAATGTAACACTGCAGTTGCCCTACTACTTTGGTTGGGGCCTAGTAACGGTGTCTGCCGCTCCTTGGTGTTCTCCTCCAGGTTTCCTTGTCTGAGCTTCAACCTTCAGGCTCTCATTAAGTAGTTGTTTATATAAGACAGCAGTTGCCCTACTACTTTGGTTGGGGCCTAGTAACGGTGTCTGCCGCTCCTTGGTGGTCTCCTCCTCCTTGGTGTTCTCCTTCAGGTTTCCTTGTCTGAGCTTCAACCTTCAGGCTCTCATTAAGTAGTTGTTAATGTAACACTGCAGTTGCCCTACTACTTTGGTTGGGGCCTAGTAACGGTGTCTGCCACTCCTTGGTGTTCTCCTCCTCCTTGGTGTTCTCCTCCAGGTTTCCTTGTCTGAGCTTCAACCTGCAGGCTCTCATTAAGTAGTTGTTTATATAAGACAGCAGTTGCCCTACTACTTTAGTTGGGGCCTAGTAACGGTGTCTGCCGCTCCTTGGTGTTCTCCTCCTCCTTGGTGTTCTCCTCCAGGTTTCCTTGTCTGAGCTTCAACCTTCAGGCTCTCGTTAAGTAGTTGTTTATATAAGACAGCAGTTGCCCTACTACTTTGGTTGGGGCCTAGTAACGGTGTCTGCCGCTCCTTGGTGGTCTCCTCCTCCTTGGTGTTCTCCTTCAGGTTTCCTTGTCTGAGCTTCAACCTTCAGGCTCTCATTAAGTAGTTGTTAATGTAACACTGCAGTTGCCCTACTGCTTTGGTTGGGGCCTAGTAACGGTGTCTGCCGCTCCTTGGTGTTCTCCTCCTCCTTGGTGTTCTCCTTCAGGTTTCCTTGTCTGAGCTTCAACCTTCAGGCTCTCATTAAGGAGTTGTTAATGTAACACTGCAGTTCCCCTACTACTTTGGTTGGGGCCTAGTAACGGTGTCTGCCACTCCTTGGTGTTCTCCTCCTCCTTGGTGTTCTCCTCCTGGTTTCCTTGTCTAAGCTTCCACCTTCAGGCTCTCATTAAGTAGTTGTTAATGTAACACTGCAGTTGCCCTACTACTTTGGTTGGGGCCTAGTAACGGTGTCTGCCACTCCTTGGTGTTCTCATCCTCCTTGGTGTTCTCCTCCAGGTTTCCTTGTCTGAGCTTCAACCTTCAGGCTCTCATTAACTAGTTGTTAATGTAACACTGCAGTTGTTCTACTACTTTGGTTGGGGCCTAGTAATGATGTCTGCCGCTCCTTGGTGTTCTCCTCCAGGTTTCCTTGTCTGAGCTTCAACCTTCTGGCTCTCATTAAGTAGTTGTTTAGATAACACTGCATTAGGCCTACTAGTTTGGTTGGGGCCTTCTAACGGTGTCTGCCGCTCCTGGGTTTCCTCCTGTTTGGTTTTCTTGAGCTTCAACCTTCAGGCTCTCATTAGGTAGTTGTTAATGTAGCACTGCAGTTGGCCTACTAGTTTGGTTGGGGCCTAGTAACGGTGTCTGCCGCTGCTTGGTGTTCTCCTCCACTGAACAAAGCAGTGCCGCCTGTTTCCTACTGTTACCAATTTAGAACTGCATTTAGCCTAGCTACTTATTTGGGCCTACTCACTGTGTCAGCCTCTCATTACAGTTGTCCTCCACTGAACAAAGCAATGCCGCCTGGTTAGTCCTGTTACCAATTTTGAACTGCATTTAGCCCACTTTATTATTTGGGCCTAGATCTGTGTTCCCTTCTCATCCTGCCCATTGCCCAGGCACTGCTAGATGAGTCCGCTGGTACATTGACCCAGACCACTACATTCCCCTTGCACTCTACACAGCCAGAATCTGACCCTGCTGAAAGTCAGGTTCCTCTTCCCGCATACTATACCACCTTACACTAAGACAAAGAGGAAGGTGCAGGTGAAAGTGCAGGTTCCTTCATCAGGTGGGGGGGCATACTCGTTGGCGACGTCACTGGCACAGGGCCCCTCATAGTACGCAAAAGTGTCGCTGCCGGTGGGAGGCGCCCCCGCCGTGCAAACACACCGCCGTACTGTGAGGGGCCCTGTGCCAGTGCCAATGCAAACGAGTGGGCCCCCCCTGCTTGCTCAGGATCACAGCACTTGCAACGTTGAAATACTTACCTCTCCCTGCTCCACCGCCTTGACGTAGTCCACGTTTCCTGGGCCCACTAAAAACTTGAACCAGCCCTACCCCCCACAACTTTATCCAAATGACCCCCAATTTCCAATGCCTAACTATTATTATAAAGTAAATTAATATTGACAAGCTTCAGTAACAAGAATGGATGTTTTTGCCATTAAAATGGGCACTGTAGGTGTTTTCCAGGCCTCCACTCACTGCCGACTATGCTTCCCCATTGACTTGCATTGGGTTTCATGTTTCGGTCGATCCCCGACTTTTCGCGATAATCGGCCGATTTCACTCGACTCGACTTTTGACAAAGTCGGGTTTCGCAAAACCCGACTCGACCCCCAAAAAATGAAAGTCGCTCAACCCTAATGGGCACCACATAGTCCTCCACACAGTATTATGGGCACCACATAGTCCTCAACACAGTATTATGGGCACCACATAGTCCTCCACACAGTATTATGGGCACCACATAGTGCTCCATACAAAATAATGAGCCCCATATATTACGCCACACAGAATAATGGACCCCATATATTATGCCATACATAATAATGGACCCCATATAATGCACCATACAGAATAATGGGCCCCATATATTGTTTAATACAGTATTATGGGCCGCATATATTGCTCCATACAGAATAACGAGCCCCATAAATTGAAACTGTAAAGCGCTGCGTAATATGTTAGCGCTATATAAAAATAAAGATTATTATTATTATTCATACAGTATTATGGGCCCCATATATTGCTCCATAGAGAATAATGGACCCCATATAATGTTCCATACAGAATAATGGACCCCATATATTGCTCAATACAAAATAATCAACCCCATATCATGCTCAATACAGTATAATGGGCCTCACATATTGCTCCATACAGTATACTGAGCTTCATATATTACATACATACAGTATAATGGACCCCATATAACATTGCATGGGGAATAATGGGCCCCATATATTGCTCCATACAGCATAATGGGCCCCATGGGCGCTGTAGTGAAGTCATTGCGTGTTCTGCGCCAGAGAGCCATAAACACTGGAGCTGCAGAGGAACAGGGAGAGGTAAGTATTTTAGTTTATAGCACAGGGGGGTAGCCAGAGCCCACAATGGCACTGGGTCCTCCCTACTCATGGGCCCCATAGCGTGCCGGTGTCCCCGACGGTCCTGGGGCCTGCTTAGGCCCCCTCCACCTTCGGGCCCTGATGCAGCTGCATCAGCTGCACCAACGGTATGTCCCCCCCCCGTGTCTTTCCATCCTGTCAGTTTGCGCCACAGTCTCTTCTGCTGAAGCTTCCTGCTCCAACCTGTGACTCCAGGACACAGAAGACACTTGAATATCATCACCCTATCAGCCAATCACAGATGTGCTTATAAAGAATAATCTGTGATTGGCTGACAGGCAATGAGGCACAAATATCACTCTGTGCAGTGCCTATAACTTAATAAAGCTGTACAAGGGGGCACTCAGGAGACCTCCCTTACAGTGATCAGGACATCTATATATATAATTGTCTAAGGGGTACTTCCGTCTTTCTGTCCTCAACTTCCGTCACGGAAATCCCGCGTCGCTGATTGGTCTCGGCAGCTGCCTGTCATGGCTGCCACGACCAATCAGCGACGGGCACAGTCCGATTAGTCCCTCCCCTACTCCCCTGCAGTCAGTGCCCGGCACCCGCTCCATAATCCCCTCCAGTCACCGCTCACACAGGGTTAATGGCAGCGGTAACGGGCCGCGGTGTAACGCACTCCGTTACTGCTGCTATTAACCCTGTGTGTCCCCAACTATTTACTATTGATGCTGCCTATGCAGCATCAATAGTAAAAATATGTCATGTTAAAAATAATAAAAAAAAACAAAAACCTGCTATACTCACCATCCGCAGCCTTTCCCGCTCCTCGCGACGCTCCGGTGACCGCTCCATGCAAGCGGCAGGTTCCGGTGGCAAGGATGGTATGCGAGAAGGACCTGCCGTGATGTCACGGTCATGTGACCACGATGTCATCACAGGTCCTGCGCTCATACCAACCCTGGGACCGGAAGCTGCCACGTGCACCGCACACAGGGCCAGGACTTCAAGGGGCCTTCGGAAGGTGAGTATATGTTTATTTTTTATTTTAAGTTTGTATACTCCATCGCTGTGCAATATACTACATGGCTGGGCAATATACTACGTGGCTGGGCAATATACTACGTGGCTGGGCAATATACTACGTGACTAGGCAATATACTACGTGACTGGGCAATATACTACCTGGCTGGGCAATATACTACGTGACTGGGCAATATACTACGTGGCTGGGCAATATACTACGTGACTGGGCAATATACTACGTGGCTGGGCAATATACTACGTGACTGGGCAATATACTACGTCACTGGGCAATATACTACGTGACTGGGCAATATACTACATGGCTGGCCAATATACTACGTGGCTGGGCAATATACTACGTGGCTGCTGGGCAATATACTACGTGGCTGGGCAATATACTACGTGACTGGGCAATATACTACGTGGACATGCATATTCTGGAATACCCGATGCGTTAGAATCGGGCTACCATCTAGTGGTTAATATCCTGCTTCAGGGACCTCCCTCCCAGCACCTCCCCCCTCTTCTCATACCATCAGATCTGCAGCACAGCACAGGCAGGTGTCAGTAGCAGAGGGAATCACAGGCTATGAGGCTCAGAGTGACACTCCCTCCTCCCAGCAGTGTCTCCACATAGATAAGACCGGACAGCAGCATCAGCACTAAGGCCCCTTTCACACATTAGCTTTTTGTCATCAGTCACATCCGTCGAATTTTGAAAAAAATGGATCCATCGCAGATTGTGAAAAACTGATGCGACGGATCCTTTTTTTCGGCGGATCCGACTAGCTTATCCGGCTAATTGGATCCTAAAGAAATTGGAGCATGCTAAGTTAAAAAAAAACAGAATCCGTAGCCAGATTCCGTCATTTGACGGATCCGGCGCCATAAGCTTCCATTCTAGCAAACAACGGACGGCGATGGATCCGTCGCTGTCCGTTTCTTCGACGGACACAAAAAACATTACTATGTCCGTTGTCTCCGGCCGCCGGACAAACAATTTTTGACAGATCTGGCGAACGACAGATGAAACGTGAGGCCATCCATCGCAATCCGTCGCTAATACAAGTCTATGAGAAACAAACGGATCCAGCGGCATCAGTCGCCGGATCCGTTTTTTTTTTTTTTTTTAATTCGAACTAATTTAAACTGATGTGAGAAAGAGGCCTAACAGGTGAGGACAGGGCCCCTCAGCATAACCGTGTGTAGTGTGCAGCAGAGCGGGCCAGCCTCTCCTTTTAGCAATGATGCTGCCGCTTGCTCTGTGATCGATTATGCACCATCGCCATGAGTTTTTCCTGGGACCCCTCCTGCTCGGGGCCCCACTGCATCGGCAGTATGTCGGCCCATGATTGGGTGTACTGGTGGGCTCTGGAGCTCCCCCACTATGCACAGGACCGGAAATGACACGGACGCCAGCTGCTTCTTTGCTGTACTGGGCGGTCCTCTAAGCACTCCGTGCCCCGTCGCAGCTGCGACCTCGATAGTTACACCCCTGTCTCTGACCCCTTATGCTGTGTGAATTGTTCTGTCGGAATATCTCGCCCTGTTTAGAGGCTTATTGTCTTGTTTTTTATTGGATGTGATGTCCTAGTTTTAGTATTGGTGGAGAATAGGGTGTTATAGGGGACATTTAGGGTGAGACGCCTTTGAGAGGGGGCGCCAATTTATGTACAAGGTAGAGTGCCAACCTCCGCAGCAAGGCAGGTGTGATTCTAGGGTGTTCTGGGGTGACTTAGGCACTTTATCTGTGGTTACTCTATTTGGTTTCTATAAAAATAATAGGTCAATAGATATGTTATCCTAATTTGGTCAGAAAACGTAATTTTCGCCTGGTGAACATTATATGTAGTCTTGTTGTTTGTGTTTTTTAAGGATTTAGTTTAATTTTATGAGCTTTCTTGTTACTAATCCTGCTAATCTTAAGTGTGTAAGTTACTACAAGTTTTCTACCAACACCTTTATCTGCTCCAAAAGACATCCATTGGACTCCATGAGCAAACGGTTCATTTCTTTCTGATTAAGATTTGCAAGTAGCAGCTGTTTAACCACATCCTCCTGCCTTAAATGTACACACCATCAAACACTATCCTCCTGTTACAATATCTGCATATGACAAAACACATGCACTGCTCTATTACTATACTATTATGTCCAGGGCCGGACTGGGACAAAAAAGCAGTCCTGCCACACAAACCCCACCAGCCCACAAACTATAACACTCCTCACCCCGATCAGTGAATCTTACTTTACTTTGTCATGCCCCTCACTCTCCTAAAAGGAGATATTTGAAGACCCACATGTGAATGGCTCCAACAGTGCATATGATCGACCACAGTTGCATTTACATGGTGCTCTACAGAGCTCCGATTTTCAGGATCATGGAGGTCCCAGCAGTCGGATCTCCAGCAATTGGAATGTTATCCGATATCCAGAGGAAAGGGGATTACTTGGGATAATCCATTTAAACAGCTTTTCCAATATTTTATTTTTATTTGGCAATAGTAATATTGAAAATACTAAACCAATACTGACCCTCCCAAAGTCCAATGTCACCTCTTCGACAACAGGACAGGAGAAGTGGTACTGTGCAGTGCATACAGGGCCAATTCCAGCTTTTTGAGGGCCCCTGGTGAAAGTCTCATTGTACCCCTTTAACACAGATCACAATTCATAATGCACAGATACAGCAGAGAAATATAGGTATACAATGCCAAAGATTTCACTTCTTACATTACATAAGTGATAACTATTGTACATTCTACAATAGGTCATAAATCAGACAGTATAGTCCTCCATACAGTATTATGGGCACCACATAGTCCTCCATACAGTATTATGGGCACAACATAGCGCTCCATACAGTATTCTGGGCACCACAAAGCACTCCATACAGAATAACATGCCCCATATATTGTTCCATACAGTATAATGAGCCCCACATATTGCTCCATACAGTATAATGAGCCCCATATATTGCTCCATACAGTATTATGGGTACCACATAGTGCTCCATACAGTATAATGAAACCCATATATTGCTCCATACAGAATAATGAGCCCCATATATTGCTCCATACAGAATAATAAGCCCCATATAATGCTCCATAAAGTATTATGGGTACCACATAGTGCTCCATACAGTATAATGAGTCCCATGTATTGCTCCATACAGAATAATGAGCCCCATATAATGCTCCATACAGAATATTGATCCCCATATATTGCTCCATGCAGTATAATGCGCCCCATATAATACTCCATACAGTATAATGAGCCCTAAATATTGCTCCATATAGTATTATGGGTACCACATAGTGCTCCATTCAGTATAAGACTCATATATTGCTCCATACAGAATAATGAGCCCCATATATTGCTCCATACAGAATAATAAGCCCCATATAATGCTCCATACAGTATTATGGGTACCACATAGTGCTTCATATAGTTTAATGAGCACCATGTATTGCTCCGTACTGACTAATGAGCCCTATATATTGCTCATGCAGTATAATGGGCCCCATACATTGCTCCATACAGAATAATGGACCCCATATAATGCTCCATACAGCAAAGAGGCTTCCAGTATTTAGTGCAGCTCCACCCAGTGGACTGGGCCTGTGCAATGTGTTAGCTCAGTTTGAGTTTAGCTTCTGAGTTTGCCAAGCCTTGCTCTCTGTTACTCCCTCTCTGGAGGCTTTTCTCAGTGTTCTTGCCATGATCTTGTTGTCCACCCTCCAGGAGGCAGAATATCCTGGTCCCTGTGTCTTTGTTCTTATTCCTTGTCTTGTTCCATTACCTTGTCTGAACTTAGTCCTATCTCTGTCTCCTTGTCTGTGGCTTCCTTTCCTGCTGTGCCTTTCCTTGTGTTCTCAGTCTGCTTATGCTCCGCACTCTTGCGGCTCTGCCTGCTTTGAACCCTTGTGAGTTTGCCTGGGCTCTGCTCACTTGCAGCTTTACCTCTGCTCCGCACTTCTGCGGTTCTTCTCCGTTCTACTCTGCTCTGCTCCTGCTGCTGCAGATATCTCTTGCTGCGGCTCCTCTCCTCATTCCTTGCCGTTCCGCTCTTCTTAGCTTTTGTTGCTGCACTATCTCTTGCTGCTCTATCGCTCCTATCCGCAGCCTTGTGGTTCTCTTCCTGTGTGAACACGTCCCAACCTGTTCCTTCCCACTCCATTCCTTCCTGCTTGTTTCCGTACCTGCATCTCCTGTGTGAATAGGTCCCAATCTGTTCCTTCACACTCCATTCCTTCCTGCTTGTTTCCGTACCTGTGTCAGGACTCTGAACATTTTTTATTACCTTTTTGTGCATTACTGCCTTTTTCCAAGATGGCGTCTTTGGTCTCATGTGCACTGTGTCTTCCTGCTATAAAACTCCACCCCAGCCTTCAGTCTGTGCTAGAGTATTCTGCCTTGCATCCAGCTCCTGACTTCTGGTGACTCCCTGGCTATATACCTGCTCCTGTGAACCTGTGGGGTTATCCTGCTACTCTGCTCTGAGTTCCTGCTGCATACACCAGTTCCAGTAATCCTCCTTCATCTGCTGCTCGTGTTTGCTGCCATCTGCATTTGCTGGACATGTAAGCTGTTTCTGCTCTGCAAGAACCTGAGACTATTACCCAGACCTCCCTGGTTGAGCTAAGATATTATTTGAACTACCTTATAACTGCCTTATAAGCATTATAAAGCAAAAGGTGGCTACTTTAAAGAACCTAGAATATAAGACATAATTTCAGATGCGTCACACTTTTTTGTTAAGTATATAATTCCACATGTGTTAATTCATAGTTTTGATGCCTTCAGTGTGAATGTACAATTTTCATAGTCATAAGAACACAGAAAAATCTTTAAATGAGAAGGTGTGTCCAAACTTTTGGTCTGTACTATATACATACACATATATATATATATATATATATATATATATATAGATAGATAGATATTTATATAGTATGTTGCTGTGCATATAGCATATAGTGTAAGATCCACACTATATACACTGGCCCATCTCTGCACTATATACACAGCTCCACTCCATATTCCTTATCACAGTATATATTGTGGAGCTATGTATGCTGTGTATACTTCTCCTGTCCTGTATACATGGTGTAATTCTCAGTATCTGGTCTTATTATGTGTGTGTGTGTGGGTATGTTTTATATATATATATATATATATATATATATATATAAATATAATTGTCTAAGGGTTTTTCTGTCTGTCTGTCCCTTTTATTCATTCGCTGCTTGGTCGAGGCCGCCTGGGTCTCGACCAATCAGCGACGGGCACAGTATCGACGTAGAAATCCCGCGTCTCTGATTGGTCGAGGCCGCCAGGCCTCAACCAATCAGCGACGGGCACAGCATGGTGACGATGATGTCATAATGGAAATCCCGCGTCTCTGATTGGTCGAGGCTGCCAGGCCTCGACCAATCAGCGACGGGCACAGTATTGACGTAGATGTCATAATGGTTGCCATGGCAACGATGATGTCAAAAAGGTTGCCTCGACCAATCAGCGACGGGCACAGTCGGAATCATCATTGTCCATATACTACGGGGACATGCATATTCTAGAATACCCGATGCGTTAGAATCGGGCCACAATCTAGTATATATATATATATATATATATATATCACTCCGATAAGTTGTGAAAAAAAGTGGCAGACTCTTTATTAGCCCATGTGGCAACGTTTCAGATCCATAACATAACCTTTCTTTGCTGTGGAACTGAAATGTTGCCACATGGGATAATAAAGAGTCCCTGCTTGCTCGCTCAGGGCCCCGGCACATACTATACTTACCTCTTCCCATTCCTCCGCTGTGGCGTCTTCTGACTGTGACATTTCAGGTCAGAGGGTGCAGTGACATCATGTCTGTGGGCCCTCTACCTGAACAGTCACAGTGCAGAGAGCCAGAATATGCCGACGCTGAGGAGTCCGGAGCAGAACAGCGGCCAGTGAGGAGAGGAGAGGATTTCATTTTTTTTTAAATGTTTTGAGCAATATATGGGGCCCATCATATACTGGAGTGAGTCGCCATGCGGGCTAGGGGTACTTGGCACCGGGTCCGGTGTTCACAGGGGGATGTCACGGTGGCTGCGACCCGGTCCGTGGCCAGGGCGCCCATGTAAAAGGGAAAGGTCTTTAAGGGGAATGTTCGTGATGCCACCTGTGGTATTCGGTCAGGGTGACGACGCTGCTTTAAGGGGTCCGCTGGGGTGATGTTATGACAGCTAGATGGTATAGCTTCCCACAGGTAAAGTATATCCCCAGGGCTTCCAGGTGTGTAGATGGTGGATGGAGTGAGGCGCAGAGAAGAACGAGGACACAAGGTTGCAGTCTCTTTACCTTTACTGAAGACTTCAGCATCCACAGTCCAGAGCACCAGATCACAGGGCAGACAGAATCCGGCCGGTTTGGAGGCAAGACTGGAGTTCCCTTATCCAGGCGGTAAGCAGTAGCCTTACTTTGCGCTGCGGTGGTGTAGTCCCTTACTGCCTATGGCTTCACATAAGGGTCTCACAGATGTGGTGTTTCGTTCGCTCTGTCCCCCATATAGGATAGGACAATACCCGTATGACTGGTGACTTGAGCCTGTTTATTGGGTCTCTTAGATAACCCAGCTCTGTAGGTGTCACTGTGCCTCCTGGGTGTAGGTGCGGACAGGTAACCTGCAATTAACTGTCCTGCTGGTCTCTGAAATAAGGCGTAGAGGTCCTTACTGCCTTGGTATTCCAGCTACCGGGATGTTGTGCCTCAGAAGGAGACAGCTTGAGCGGGGCTGGTCCCCTTCTGGTATCCTCTCCTTTGTTTTGACTTCCTTCACGCTTGCTGCAATACAGTTCTGCCTTTCAATGTCTTTCTGGGAGCTGCAGCTATGAGGGCATGCACAGCTCCTTTGACCCTCTGTCCTCCTCAGACTCTGGTCTGGAACTGACTGAGCGGAGCTCAGCCAGCAACCAACATCTGTCTGGAACTGACATACAGACTACCAGTTATATATATATATATGGGGAGTGACCTAATAAATAGGAGCAGGAGCTTCCCCTGGTGGTCTGGAGTGTGAAATGTGTTGCATGTTTGTGATACCTGGATGCAGTTATCCTTCTTTGCCTCCAAACGTAGCATCACTCTCCCCGAAAGGAAAGCAATACCACTGCGAGGACCAGGACCCTGGGGTGCCGCAGGAGCATCATATGGGGCCCATCATATACTGGAGCATCATATGGGGCCCATCATTCACTGGATCATTATATAGAGTATCATATGGGGCCCATTATACTGAAGCATAATATGAGGCCCATTATATACTGGAGCATCATATGGGGCCCATTATATATGGAGTATTACATGGGGCCCATTCTGTTTGGAGCAATATATGGGGTGCATCATACACTGTATGGAGCATTATATGGGGCCCATTCTATATGGAGCAAGGTATGTGTCACGCTCACTGACTGGTGGGCGTGAGCTCGGGGGGTTTGTGGCCCTACTGTGCCATGAACCAGACTACCCTGGAAGGGGCGTGACTATGACAGCTGCCTTGGTCTTCACTGGAGCCTCTGATGGTGAGGTCAGGCTGGATGGCTTTACTTTCAGGCCAAAGTTGGATAGGGCTTCAAACACCTCGGCCAGGTGCTTCAAATTGTCTTCATAGGTCTTGGAGAAGACAATGACATGAACAGGTACAACAGAACCAACTCAAAGCTCTTGTGCCCGAGGCAACACTCCATCTTCTGGAACGTCCCCGGTGTGTTACAAAGCCCGAATGGCATGTAGTTGAACTCGCCTAAGCCCATGGGTGTCGTGAAGGCGGTCTTCTCTTTATCTGTCTCTGCCATGGGAACCTGCCAATACCCACTGGTGAGATCTAAGGTTGAGAAATAGTTATCAGATTTCAGCGCAGCTAATGATTCCACAATTCTGGGTAACGGGTAGGCGTCCTTATATGTAATGCGGTTAATTAGCCTGTAGTCAACACACATCCTCATTGTACCACCTTTCTTTCTAACGAGGACCAATGGAGCTGCCCAGGGGCTACAACTGTCTCTGATCACCCCAGGCTCCTTGATCTCCCGTAAAATACCCTTGGCACATTGGTAGTGAGCTGGAGGTACAGGCCGGTACCTCTCTTTAATGGGCAGATGATCGTCTGGTGGAGATATGGTGTTGGACCCCTTTTACCTGCCCAAAGTCTAGAGGGTGTTTGCTAAAGACCCGTTAAGCCCAATGCTTTTGGTGCAAAGGGGTGGAGTCAGTGCCTACGTGTAACTTCTGACACCAATCCTCCAACTGCCCTCAGAGCCATTGTCTTCCACCTGGTCAGATGGAAGCAAGGGTTCTACTACCTGTATTGCATTATTATTTACAGTGAACAGCTTAGCAAGGGTGGCATATCGGGGTAAATGGACCTCTTTCACCCCACAATTCAGGATGCATGTTGGTACCCTCCCCTTACGGACATCGATGGGCCTACTATCAGAGTACATGTGTTCTTCCAGGGCCTGGTAGTCTTGACCCCTGAGGAATATTGCTGCTCGACACCAGATTAACATTTCACTCCTAGGGGGTATTGCGATGGGGATTGGATCACTCACTCCGACGCTGGCGACTTCTCCACCAGACAGCTCTACCTGTTGTCTCTGCATCAGTGCTTTGATCTCTGTTTGCAGGACTCACTGCTGGCTGGAACTGGCGGTCTCGGCTACCTGTTGCAACAAAACAATAATTTCTCCAAGACAGTATTCTATTACATTGCTTCCTAAAGTGATCATAGGATGGCATTCTCGTTTGTCAATAGTAAGTGAGGAAACACTTAGCTAATATAAATGAATTAAAGTCTCCAGGTGTCATGTCGGACGCTGTTCACACTAGGGCGTCCGACAGACAGCAGTAATTCCACTTACGTCCACTACACGCTCAGTGGCGTCGGCTAGATTTTATCCAGCTTGCTCGGGGTTAATCTAGCTGGTAATCGGGTTGGAGGCTGGGTCACGCCCACGGCCTTTAAATAGTCACGCTGGACTTTGGGCGTCGCCGATTATAGCTTGTGCTTTATGCCTGGTGATTCCGGTCTGGAATGGTGGTCTTGTTGTAGGAATATCGTATCTGGTGGTGTATAATCCTTTGTCATATTCCTCCTTCCTATTTGTATTTGTTTTGCCCTGTGCACATTATAGTGTATACCTGTGTGTCTGTGGCGTGGTGCGTTTTTCAGTTTTCCCTGTCTGTGCTTTCTGTGAGGATTGGTGTGTGGTCTCTTCACTGGGTGGCGGTTTCAGCTTAGGGCTGAAACAGGAGACAGGGTCAGGCCTGGCGGCCCAGACATGCACACCTTTAGTGTAACTTCTGAGAAAGGGACAGACAGGGTTTCCCTAGCCTGAGGGATATCGCAGGGGCCCGGGAAACCAACCTTAGTCTTCCCAGTTCCCCCGTGACATTATAATCGGCCCCCCCAAAAAAAAAATATATATATATATTTTTTTTTTTGTATGTCATGGATCCCATGACTTCAATAAACCGCCAGTTGAGGGCGCTGTTCTTACAGGTCACTGAATTGAAGGGGGCAGTTCAGCAAAAGGGTCTTGTGGTATCTAATGTGCATGTGGAAACTGCAGGTAGAGTTGCAGAGCCAAAAATCCCTTTACCTGAGAGGTTTGCTGGGGAATGCAGTAAATTTGTTGTTTTCTGTGAAGCTTGCAAATTGTATTTTCGTATGCGCCTGCTTTCCTCAGGTAATGAGGCTCAGTGTGTGGGCTTGGTTTTGTCATTACTGAACGGAGACCCCCAAGCATGGGCGTTTTCATTACCTTCTGATTCAGCTGCATTTAACTCAGTAGAGAGTTTTTTTCTGCTCTTGGACTCATTTATTATGATCCTGACAGATTGGCTCTAGCAGAATCTAAAATACGCGCTCTCTGCCAGGGGGAGCGAATGGCGGAGGATTACTGTTCTGAATTTCGCCGCTGGGCAGTGGACACACAATGGAATGACCCGGCGCTGCGGAGTCAATTTGTATGTGGAGTTTCTAGAAGGGTTAAACAAGCCCTTCTGATGTATGAGACTCCTGCTTCTCTAGAGTCTGCCATGAGTCTTGTTGTCCGCATTGATCGCCGTTTGCGTCAGGGGCAGCTAGAGATGCCGCCTATGGGGGAGGTTGTAGGTGCACGTGAGGTTGCTGCAGTTGAGCCCACGGAGTCTATGCAAATCGCAGGGGTGTCACGTCATCAAGCCCCCTCGCTCAGGAAGCAGGGACTCTGTTTTTGCTGTGGTAAAAAGGGGCATTATGTAAATGCTTGTCCTGTTTTCGAAAAAAAAAAAAGCGCAACGGCGGAAATCTACTAAGCTCAGAGGGTGTGGAGGAGGCCAATCTGAGCTTATGCATATCCTCCATGGTGGTCTCTCAGGCCATGTGCACACGTTCAGTATTTTTCGTGGTTTTTTCGTGGTTTTTTGCTATAAAAACACGAAAAAAACAAAAAAAAACCCGCTAACATATGCCTCCTATTACTTACAGTGTATTCCGCATTTCTTGTGCAAATGTTGCATTTTTTTCCGTGAAAAAATCGCATCGCGGAAAAAAAAGCAACATGTTCATTAAAAATGCGGAATTGCGGGGATTCCGCACACCTAGGAGTGCATTGATCTGCTTACTTCCCGCACGGGGCTGTGCACACCATGCGAGAAGTAAGCAGATTATGTGCGGTTGGTACCCAGGGTGGAGGAGAGGAGACTCTCCTCCACGGACTGGACACCATATAATTGGTAAAAAAAAAGAATTAAAATAAAAAATAGTGATATACTCACCCTCTGATGGCCCCCGAAGCGTTCCCGCCTCTCAGCGCTGCATGCTCTCTTCCGTTCCTATAGATGCTCTGTGTGAAGGACCTGCGATGATGTCGCGGTCTTGTGATTGGTCGCGAGACCGCTCATGTGACCGCTCACGTGACCGTGACGTCACCGAAGGTCCTGCACGCACCATCTATAGGAACGGACGCCGCTGAGGACATCGGCTGTCTGCAGGTGAGTATAACCATTTTTTTTTTTTATTATTATTATTTTTAAACATTCTATCTTTTACTATAGATGCTGCATAGGCTGCATCTATAGTAAAAAGTTGGTCACACTTGGGAAACACTATGTTTGACAAGTGTGACCAACCTGTCAGTCAGTTTTCCAAGCGATGCTACAGATCGCTTGGAAAACTTTAGCATTCTGCAAGCTAATTTCGCTTGCAAAATGCTAAAAAAACGCGAAGAAAACGGGAAAAAAAACGCAAAAAAAAAATGCGGATTTCTTGCAGAAAATTTCCGGTTTTCTTCAGGAAATTTCTGCAAGAAATCCTGACGTGTGCACATACCCTCAATGTCTGCTCCGTGACAGAGTTATGGTCGCTGGCAGAGAGCTGCCAATCACTGTTTTTGTGGATAGTGGTTCTGCCACTAATCTCATTGATGAGGAGTTTGCGCGCACGGCCGGGTTCACGGTCGAAAAATTGCCTCATCCTATCCGGGTGGTCACCATCAATGCTACCTCTCTCCCACAGGGGGAGATTACTGAGTTTGTGGCTGAGGTTAAACTCCACATTGGGGTCCTACATTCCGAGCAGGTTACAGGTAGGGTGCTCAGTAATCTTCCTGCACAAATGGTTCTGGGTTTTCCATGGTTATCTATGCACAACCCGGTTATTGACTGGAAAACTCAGGACATAATTCAGTGGAGCGGATTTTGCCAGGAGAATTGCCTGGCCACATGTGTGTCCGCTGTGACTCCAAGCATTCCTGAGTCACTGCTGGATTTCACGGATGTGTTCTCAGAGAAGGGTTGCTCAGAATTGCCACAAAATCGCCCCTATGACTGTACTATTAGGTTTAAACCAGGGGCTAAATTGCCGAAAGCAAGGATTTTCAACATCTCTGGTCCTGAGAGGCAAGCTTTAAAAGATTACATTGCTGAGAGTCTGAGCAAAGGGCACATCAGGCCTTCGTCCTCGCCGGTGGCAGCGGGGTTCTTCCTCATTAAAAAGAAAGATGGCGGACTACGCCCGTGTCTGGATTTCAGGGAGTTAAACCAGATTACGGTTCGTGATCCATACCCTATGCCACTGATACCTGATTTGTTCAACCAGGTGGCTGGTGCTAAGTGGTTTTCCAAGCTTGACCTCAGGGGGGCTTACAACCTCATAGGAGTCCGTCAAGATGATGAGTGGAAGATGGCTTTTAATACTCCTGAGGGTCATTTTGAAAATTTGGTGATGCCATTTGGGTTGACAAACGCGCCTGCAGTTTTCCAACATTTCAAAAATGATGTATTCTCGCATGTTCTGGGGAAATTCGTTATTGTGTACCTAGATGACATTCTCATTTATTCATGCAACCGTGATACTCATTTAGCGCATGTGAGGCAGGTGTTACAGCTTGTCAGGGAAAATAAGCTCTATGCTAAACTTGAGAAATGTGTATTTTCGGTTCAGGAGTTGCCTTTCTTGGGTTATATTGTGTCTGCTTCAGGGTTTAAAATGGACGCCGCTAAGGTGCAAGCGGTGCTGCATTGGGAACTGCCTGATAACCTAATAGCACTCCAGCGGTTCCTTGGGTTTTCCAACTATTATAGAAAGTTTATTAAAGATTTTTCTACCATTGCTAAACCGCTTACTGACACGACGAAAAAGGGTACCAATTTCTCTGCCTGGCCTCAGGCTGCTGTGCGCGCATTTGAATTTCTGAAGAACAGTTTTGCTTCGGCCCCCATTCTGGTGCAACCGGACGTATCAAAACCATTTACCGTGGAAGTCGATGCGTCTGAGGTTGGAGTGGGGACGGTGCTGTCACAAGGCTCATCCTTGGGCGAGTTGCGTCCTTGCGCCTACTTTTCCAAGAAGCTGTCGTCTGCCGAATGTAATTACGATATCGGCAACAGGGAGTTGTTGGCTATCAAGTTGGCTTTTGAGGAACCGCGACACTTTTTGGAGGGGTCGATCCATCAGGTTACAGTTATCACCGACCATAAAAATCTGCTGTATTTGGAGTCAGCCAAGCGTCTGTCCCCCAGGCAGGCTCGCTGGGCATTGTTTTTCACGTGGTTCAACTTTTTTGTTACGTACCGACCTGGGTCTAAGAACACTAAGGCGGATGCTTTGTCCAGGTGTTTTCCGGGGGGGGAGAACCTCGGGAAGATCCGGTACCCGTCCTCCAAAAGGGTGTAGTGGTCTCGGCTCTCACGGCCGAGGTTGAGGCTGAGATTGCCGAGGCTCAGGTGGAGGTACCACCAGAGCTTCCCATTAACAAATCGTTTGTACTGCTCCATCTTCGCCTAAAGGTGTTGGGTGAGCATCATGATGCTGTCCTGGCAGGCCATCCAGGGGTTAGGGGTACCTTGGAGTTGGTGTCACGTCGGTTTTGGTGGCCCAAAATCTGACAGGACGTGGTCTCATATGTATCAGCATGTACCACGTGCGCTAGGGCTAAGATGTCCCGCTCTCGTCCTGCTGGCACCCTACATCCTCTCGGGGTACCCAGTAGGCCATGGACAGAGATTTCCATGGATTTTATCACAGATTTGCCCTCCTCTGCTGGGAACACGGTCATTCTGGTGGTTGTTGATCGGTTCTCAAAGATGTCGCACTTTGTGTCTTTGCCTTCGTTGCCTAACGCTAAGACTCTGGCTCACGTTTTTGTGCAGGAGGTGGTCAGACTTCATGGGGTCCCTCGTAGAAGGCGGGGTACTGTCATGTCAGACGCTGTTCACACTAGGGCGTCCGACAGACAGCAGTAATTCCACTTATGTCCAATACACGCTCAGTGGCATCGGCTAGATTTTATCCAGCTTGCTCGGGGTTAATCTAGCTGGTAATTAGGTTGGAGGCTGGGTCACGCCCACGGCCTTTAAATAGTCACGCTGGACTTTGGGCGTCGCCGATTATAGCTTGTGCTTTATGCCTGGTGATTCCGGTCTGGAGTGGTGGTCTTGTTGTAGGAATATTGTATCTGGTGGTGTATAATCCTTTGTCATATTCCTCCTTCCTATTTGTATTTGTTTTGCCCTGTGCACATTATAGTGTATTCCTGTGTGTCTGCGGCGTGGTGCGTTTTTCAGTTTTCCCTGTCTGTGCTTTCTGTGGGGATTGGTGTGTGGTCTCTTCACTGGGTGGCGGGTGGTGGTTTCAGCTTAGGGCTGAAACAGGAGACAGGGTCAGGCCTGGCGGCCCAGACATGCACACCTTTAGTGTAACTTCTGGGAAAGGGACAGACAGGGTTTCCCTAGCCTGAGGGATATCGCAGGGGCCCGGGAAACCAACCTTAGTCTTCCCAGTTCCCCCGTGACACCAGGTCCAGATGAATTATACCCCAGAGTATTGAAGGAGATAGCAGAATAAATTGTTGAACCACTCTCCATATAATCTTTGAAAATTCTTGGAGAACAGGAGAAGTCCCAGAAGACTGGAGAAGAGCAAATGTTGTTCCTAACTTCAAAAAGGGGAAGAAGGTGGACCCAGGCAACTATAGGCCAGTGAGTCTGATGTCTATACCAGGAAAGATCTTTGAACAAATTATTTAACAACATGTATGTAAGTACCCCGATAAGAATGAAGTGATTAACCAGAGTCAGCATGGATATGTAACTAATAAGTCATGTCAGACTAACTTAATTTCCTTCTATGACAGAATCACTGACTGTGTGGATCAGGGAAATGCTGTAGATATAGTATATCTTGACTTCAGCAAAGCATTTGACAAAGTATCTCACACAATCCTTATTGAAAAAATGTATAAGTATGGAATGGACAAGGCAACTGTTAGGTGGATTCATAACTGGCTTAGTGATTGGACCCAAAGAGTGGCCATAAATGGCTGCACATCCAGTTGGAAGAATCTCTCAAGTGGGGTACCACAGGGCTCTGTCCTGGGCCCTGTATTGTTCACCATCTTTATCAATGATTTAGATGAAGGAATTGAGGGTAAACTGATTACATTTGCTGATGACACAAAGCTAGGAGGGATAGCTAATACTAGTGAAGAGAGAGAGGATTCAAGAAGATATAAAACTGGGCAGCAACTAACAGAATGGTTTTCAACAGGGAAAAATGCAAAGTACTACATCTGGGCAATAAAGATGAAAAAATCATATACAAAATTGGAGGAATAGGGCTAAGCAACAGCACATGTGAAAAAGACTTGGGTATACTAATAGATCACAGACTGAACATGAGTCAACAGTGTGATGCAGCAGCAAAAAAGGCAAATACAATTCTGGGATGTATTAACAGAAGTATACAGTCTAGATCACGTGAAGTCATTATTGCCCTCTACTCTTCTTTGGTCAGTTCTCATCTGGAATACTGTGTCCAGTTTTGGGCACCACATTTTAAAAAAGTCATCAACAAGCTGGAGCAAGTTAAGAGAAGAGGGACCAGAATGGTGACCGGTCTGCAAACCATGTCCTATGAGGAACGTTTACAGGATTTGGGAATGTTTAGCTTGCAAAAAAGAAGACTGAGAGGAGACTTAATAGCTGTCTACAAATATCTCAAGGGCTGTTACATTGTAGAAGGATCATCTTTATTCTCATTTGCACAAGGAAAGACTAGAAGCAATGGGATGAAACTGAATGGGACGAGACACAGATTAGATATTAGAAAAAACTTTTTGACAGTTAGGGTGATCAATGAGTGGAACATGCTGCATGAGAGGTGGTGAGCTCTCCTTCAATGGAAGTCTTCAAACAGACGCTGGACAGACATCTGTCTGGGATGATTTAGTGAATCCTGCTTTGAGCAGGGGGTTGGACCAGATGACCCAGGAGGTCCCTTCCAACTCTACCATTCTATGATTCTATGAAATGCGTCATCCTTCCTGGTCATTGCAATCGTTGTCTCTCCTTCTGGTTGGTGGGATCCTCTTCTGCCGTCACCATGGGATGTCATCTAGACTGGAGGCCAACTGTATCTTCTCCTTTGGGGACACTTGCATGGACTTCACGGTTTTGGTTAGTGCAGCCACACTTTTGGTCAGCTCCTGGACCTGGAGACGTAGTTCTGCAGAAGGGTCATTACCTAGGGTCTGTGCCTCGGCTTCCACGAGGGTCTAGGGAAAGGATGCCGCTTCCTTGAGGTATGTAATTGCTGGGCGTCTAGGGGGCGTTGTGACCCTGGGATTTGGTTCGCGCAGCACCTGGATGGCCCTATATTTAAAGTGCACAAAGTCCAGGTCAGAGTTTTGCAGGGCCATAATGTGCAGCTGTGTTCTGTGGGTGTTGGACAGGAGTCCCTCAATAAATTGCTCCTTTAACAATCTGTCCCCATCTTGCACGCTGTCGGGGTCAACCTGCTTAATGGCCCCAAGCTCCTCCTGGATATTAAGGGCATAGTCCCGTATACTGTCCTATACCCTTTGTTTGCATCCAAAAAAAAAAAAAAATCGCATTTTAATCTCTGCGGCAGTGAGGGTGTCAAAGGTGTCCTTCAGCCTGGCCAATATTTGCGTAACAGTCCTTTTATCAGTGTTCTGCCAGGACTTTACCTCCCTCTGGGCTGACTTTTTGACTTTTTTTTTTTTTTATTCTTTATTTAAGAGAATTTTTTGAAAAGATAACATAACAGCATCCTGTAGAGTACCCAACAGCGGCTAATCACAGAATAAACCATGAGGATTTGTATTACACGGTTGATAAAGAGGATAACGAATACAACATTACATCGAGATGAGAAACATTCGGCTCAAACATCAAGTGAATAGCCAGGTAGAGACCAAAAAAAACTGTATAAACAAGGGGGAAAACAGTATTCCAGGAAGTAAGAGCAAGTGGTTATAGAGAAGTCTCCACAAGACCGAAACCGTATCTCCCGGAGACCTGTAAGGATGAGTCAGTAAGACGCAAAAGGTAATTAGAGGCAAACATACATCTTGCGAGCAGACAGTAAAACCATAGCAGAATAACTATAAAAGTCATTAGTTGAGGTCGGGCTCCGCACCTTGGCTCTAGTGGAATCTAATGATTGAGGAAGGCTCAGGAAGTGAATGGGCAATGAATGAGTGAATGACATTCATGGGAGGGGGTGGTCAATGCTAACCCAAGGTTGCCAGGAAAGTAGAAATTTTTCATGTGTGTGTGATTCCCAGCTTGACAATTCTTCCATTCTATAAATATCTTGAACTTTGTTAATCCACTCATTCAAAGTGGGGGGGGGGGGACGCTTGTCTCCAATGAAGTAAAATCAGATGCTTTGCCGCTGCCAACAAAAGAGGGAGTAAATCATGTTTTTTAGGTTTAAACACTTGTGTAGGGAGCGAGAGTAAAACTTCTTGAGGTGATAGATCCTGTGTAATCAAGCTTAAGCGACTGAGGTATTTATTAATATCTAACCAGTATTTGGAGATAATAGGGCACGTCCAAAAAATATGCGACAGGGAGCCCACCAAATTTGAACACCTCCAGCATAGAGGAGAGGAAGTTAAACCCATGTGGCATAATATTTCGGAGGTTCTATACCAGCGTGATAGAATTTTAAAGGAGTTTTCTTGTAGCGAGATACATCTTGAGAAGCCGTGAGAGTTACTCAGAATCTGGTTTGATTCTTGGGGAGACAAAGAAAGCTTTAATTCTGATTCCCATGAAGATAAATAGAGGGGTTTGAACTGGGTGGGTGGACAAATGAGGTTAGCGTACATTTTGGAAATTAGTTTGGAGGGAGGAGATCTAAGGCCTACTAAAAATTCTATCCAGAGCCACTCAGTTATTTTTTTGTACTGATTTGAGCTTGGAAAGAATAAAAGTTATATGGTGCTTTTGTAGAAGGTTGTGGGGTCATCTCTTGGCATCCCTTGGCCAAGCGTCCAAACAGGGGATTTGGTTGGAAAGGAGGTGTGAGATTGGAAGGTTAGGTAAAGAGTCCCAAAGACCAAAAGCATCAGTATAATTGGGGTCAGTAAGCCAAGGGATGATCTTCAGTGGGATATTATCTAAAAAGTAACAATGAGGTACTTTGTTGGGAACTAGAGAGCGTCGAATGGCTAAGGTGTTGTGAGTAATAACGTCGAGTGAGAGGGAGGAGCACAGGAGGACCATAGAAAGATATCAGCTTTCTTACCCAACAGAGTGATTTCGAAGTTAGGAGTTTTAGGATCTAGATTAGACTTAACCAGACGTAACCATCTAGAGAGGTGAATTGCATGGTAGTAAGTCTTAAAGTTGGGGAGGCCAAGTCTGCCTTTATTTTTAGGTAGATGAAGAATTTTAGGGGGAAGTCTGGCTCTTTTAGATCTCCAAACATAATTTGCAAACAATTTATTCACGGAGGTGAAGAAAGAATTAGGGAGAGAGATGGGGACCATATTCATTACATAGAAAATTTTGGGGAGAATGTAGGATTTGATAACATTAACCCTCCCCATCCAGGAAAGATAAGGTAGGTCATAAGATTTGAGCAGAGATTGTATCTTGGTTAGTAAGGGTAAAAAGTTAAATTTAAAAAGTGAAGTGGGGTCTGTAGCGAGATATATCCCTAGGAATTTTAATTTCTCAGGGGGCCAATTAAAAGGGGTAATTTGTTTAAGAATCTTCGATACTGTAGCTGGGATCGAAATATTCAAAACTTCCGACTTGTTCATGTTGATTTTAAAGTTTGAGACAATACCAAATTCATTAAATAAATTTAAAAGACGGGGAAGGCTGTTTTGGGATTCGAGATCAAGAGAAGAAGGTCATCAGCAAACGCAGCTGTCTTGAATTCATATTGACCCACTGTTAAGCCTCTAATATCCGGGTCTTGCCTAATTTTCTAAACCAAGGTCTCCATCACCAACACGAAAAGGGAAGGGGAGAGAGGGCAGCCCTGTCTAGTTCCGTTTCTAATCCTGAAGGAATTTGAAAACAAACCATTCATTCTGACCTTAGCAGTTGGAGTCGTGTAAAGAGTCATGATAGCCTCTATGAACGGAGGAGGAAACTCAAATTTTTTTAAGGTGCAAATCAGATAGTGCCAGCTGATTCTATCGAAGGCCTTCTCGGCATCTGTCGACAGAATGGCAAGGGGGATGCCAAAGCTCTTAGCATGAGAGATAGACAGAAGAGTTTTAATAGAGTTGTCCTTACCTTCTCTTCCTCTAACGAAGCCAACTTGGTCAGGATGTATTAGTGTTTCTAGAACACCATTAATTCTGGCAGCCAGAATCTTTGCCCATAATTTTAGATCGGTATTGAGCAAGGAGATAGGCCTATAATTACTACAGAGGCCGCAGTCCCTGCCCACCTTGGGAATAACAGTGATATACGCCTCTAGGGATTGAGTAGGAGGACCCTTCCCTTTTCAGAAATGAGTTGAATAGGACAACTAGGTGGGGGAGAAGAATATCTGAAAACTTTCTGTTGTAACTCACAGGGAAACCGTCTGGACCTGGAGTTTTGTTATTTGGGATGGTTTGAAGACTTTTTGACTTTTTGATTCTCAGACACGTGGTACACTTCAAACAAACTGCATAGTCTCTCTTAAAATCGCTCAGGGTGTGCGACTCCCCTGAGTATTGCAGTAACCAGGCTACTCCCAGTATGTACGGCATTGATAGTGGCATTATGGAAGCTGCAGCCGCCGCTGCATCTCCACCCAGGCTGGACATGTTCCTCCCCCCTAGTTAACCTCAGACAGGCTCTGGGTATTGTTACCGTAGTAAGCGGCTGCTCCACCGGCAAGATGAATTGAGCTACTGAGGGTTTCCAGGTTGGGGCCTCCTGCTTTTTTCGCCCACTGATGGCAGAGCAGGGAGCACAGCTTCTCTTTGTGCTCTTTCTTGGGCTCCGCACACAAAGACACACCCCTTCTGTTTCTCGCATGCCGCGTGGCATTAAAAATGGCAGTTACCACACAGTTCAACAAAGTCTATGGCGCACAGGACCCGGTGGTACCGGGCTACGAAATCCTGTTCTTGATGCCAGAATGCGACACCCGCTAGGGCCATGGGGTAATCGGAACCGGGACGGGCGATTCATAAAGGGCTGGTTATGGCTGCAGTGACCTGGTCTGTGGCCATGGAAGCACAATTAAAGTGATGAGGGAATGTTTGTTGGTGATTTCACGTGACACCACCTGTGGTGTTCGGCAATAGGTAGCCGACGCTGCTTAAGGGGACTGCTGGGACCAATGGTGAGCTGAGATGGTTCTGCTCCCCACAGGTGGAGCAAGGCCCCAGGGCTACGAGTACAGTATATCAGGGATCGTGCACGTTGGGGTGCAGGACTGAGGATGTGGAAAAAGGACTTGAGGGCACAAAGACTGTAGTTTCTTCTACCTTTAATGGCAGATGTAGACCAGGGCACTAGTGACAGGTGGTCATGGAGATCTAGGCAGCCTGGAAGCATTTCAGGGTCCACCTAGCCAGGTGGATTTGGAGGCCTTCCCTCTGCCCTGCTCCCTAGGTCCTTGGTGCCTTAAGCTCCTCACAAGTCCTGTTACAGTCTGTCCATGAAATGGAACGTTTCCCTGCATGGCAGGCAGCTTGAGCCTATTCCAGGTGTAACCCCCTCATGGTGACTCCGGGCTCTCGTGCAGCACCCCAGAGTCCTGGTTGCTGCAGTAATGTCATTCTTCCACCAGGGGGAGTGATGTTATGTCTGAAGGTAATAAAGGAGTCCATCTTTCCAGGTATCACAGCATCACAACACACTTCACACTCCAATCCACCAGGGGGAGCCATGCTCCTATCTAGTAGGGCACTCCTCACAGAAGGATAAAACTGGTGGTTTGGATAGAAAGTTAGGGAGAAGCTGACTGGGCTCAGCCCAGGCAACACCTGTCAGGCAGACAGGGGGAAAGGAGGAACATCTGAGCTGCAGACAGAGGGTCCCTGTCAGGGGTGGGATCCTGGCAGAGGCCTAGCGCGAGACAGAAAGACACGGAGCTGTGCCTGCCCCATGTGCGGCAGTATCCAAAGAAAGGACACGAAGCGAATTGTATTGTAGAGAGTGAGAAACGAAGTCACAGCACAAGGAGAAAACACCGGGAGGAGTT
This sequence comes from Ranitomeya variabilis, assembly GCF_051348905.1. Lineage (NCBI taxonomy): Eukaryota > Metazoa > Chordata > Amphibia > Anura > Dendrobatidae > Ranitomeya > Ranitomeya variabilis. Next base: position 414,149,359 of record NC_135236.1, on the reverse strand, counting down.
CTGCCCCGAGACAGGCAGCCTCCTTCTGAGGCGCTTAGCTGGTGGCCGGAACACCGAGGGAGTAATTGACTCTACGCACTACTTCAGAGACCGGTAGGACAGTCAATTCCAAGTTGGCTGCCCGACCTTAATACCTAAGAAGACACGGTGGCAAATTGTGGGGGTCGGGGCGTCTCTAGGGTCCCTATAAACAAGCCTCAGGCCATCCCAGTCATACGGGTTTGTCCTATCCATACCATCTGGGGGACAGAGAGAAAAAGACATCTAGAACATCCACGAAAGTTGTGAGGACTATCCCGTGGTGCTCAGCAGGGAAGTACTACAACATACAGGCGCTAGTAGGAAGGCTACTGATTTCCACCTGGATAAGGGAACTCTGGATTTGCCTTCGGACTGGCCGGACTCTGCCTGCCCTGTGGTCCGTACCCTGGACTGTGGATGCTGAAGCTTCCAGTAAAAGGTAAAGAGACTGCAACCTTGTGTCTTTGTTATTCCCTGTGCCTCACATCGTCCGCCATTACCATCTACACTTCTGGGAAGCCCTGGGGATACACTTCACCTGTGGGAAGGTATACCATCTAGCTGCCACAACATCACCCCAGCGGACCCCTAAGCAGCGTTGGTCACGCTGACCGAGTACCACAGGTGGCGTCACAAACACCATACAAACTACACCTTTAATTGGACATCCCTCAAAGGGCCACGGACCGGGTCGAGCCACCGTGACATCCCCAGAACCGAGAGGGACCCGGTACCGAGTACCCCATTGCCCTGACGTGGGGGCGCTGCACTCGTATGATGCTGTGCCTCAGGGTGTCAGCTGGGGCCTGGAGACCTGCAATCTCCTGCCCTCCGGTTTTAGTTGCTGGGTCTGCAGCTCCCACACAAACACGGACTCCGGTGTCCGGTCTTTGGCACTCAGTCCTGGGGTGAGCTCAGTCACAGCTCCAATTCCCCAGGTTCTCCTCTCTTGCCTCTTCCTCCTTCACTGTCTGCTCCCCAGACTCACACTGACTCTGACTGGACTAACTCCGCCTCCTGACCAGAACTTTATAGGGAAGCTCCCCTAAAACAGGTGTTAGAGCTCCCCCTTCTGGTCTGGAGTCTGGAAAGGTGTTGTATGCTAAAGTTACCTAGTAAGGGGACCCCTCTTTGCTCCCAGGCATGACATCACCCCCTGTGAGGGAGGCAATGCCACTGTGGCAACCGGACTCCTGAGGTATCACATTAGTGTTCAAGATGGAATCCTTTTCTTAAAAATGATTGCTGTCAAATTCAAAGGATACTTCAATAAAGTATTAGTTTAAGGGTGTGCGTATTTATGCAACCACATTATTTAGATTTTTATTTTTCCACCCTAAAAGATTTCTGTTTGTTTTTTGTGCCAGAGCCTGTTTTCATATTCCTGACCAGGCCAATTTTTTCAATTCTGACCAGTGTCACTTTATGAGGTAATGACTCTGAAAAGCTGCTTCAATATGTTGTCATGGCTGGAAGTGTTGGCATGCTTGAAATTGTTCAAGAAGATGAAGTTTTTCTCCCAGAAAATTATTGTAATTACACAGGTTTTGCTGTACATATTTATTTCTTTTGTGCGTACTGGAACAACACACACAAAAAAAACAGATGAAAAAAAAATGCAAACTGAACATAATTTCACACACAACCTGAAAAATGGGGAGGACAAAATTGTTGGCACCTTTCCAAAATTGTGGGTAAACAACTATTTTTCAAGCATGTGATACACGTTCAAACTCACTAGTGGCAAGTAGAGTTGAGCGACTTTTACTTTTCTCGGATCGAGTCGGGTTTCGCGAAACCCGACTGTCAAAAGTCGGGTCAGGTGAAATCGGCCGATTATTGCGAAAAGTCGGAGGCCGACTGTGCCAGTGATGTCGCCAACAAGTATGCCTCCTACACCTGATGAAGGAACCTGCACTTTCATCTGCACCTTCCTCTTTGTCCCCGTGTAAGGTGGTATAGTATGCGGGAAAGGGAACCTGACTTTCAGCAGGGTCAGATTCTGGCAAGGGGAATGTAGTGGTCTGGGTCAATGTACCAGCAGACTCATCTAGCAGTGGCTGGGCAATGGGCAGGAGGAGGAGGAAACACAGTTAGTAGGCCCAAATAATAAATAGGGCTAAATGCAGTTCAAATGTGGTAACAGGACTAAACAGGCAGCATTGCTTTGTTCAGTGGAGGAAAACTGTAATGAGTGGCAGACACAGTTAGTAGACCCAAATAATAAAGTAGGCTAAATGCAGTTCAAATGTGGTAACAGGACTAAACAGGCAGCATTGCTTTGTTCAGTGGAGGAAAACTGTAATGAGTGGCAGACACAGTTAGTAGGCCCAAATAATAAAGTAGGCTAAATGCAGTTCAAATGTGGTAACAGGACTAAACAGGCGGCATTGCTTTGTTCAGTGGAGGAAAACTGTAATGAGTAGCAGACACAGTTAGCAGGCCCAAATAATAAAGTGGGCTAACTGTCTGCCAAAAAATTGTTCAGAAATAAACAGGTGGCATAGCTAGGTACAGGGTTGGGCTCCTCTGCTGAGTAGCAGACAGTGGTAGTAGGCGCAAAGTATTAACTGGTCTAAATGGAGTCCAGGGCCCCTGTATATTTTAACTATCATCTATCATTTCAACAAATTTGTATTGGCAGTGCCATTGAAGGATTTAAGAGCACAGACTACACAGTGGTGGAGCAGGGAGAGGCAAGTATTGCAAGTGGTAGAGCAGTGTTCGAGCTGGAGGGGAACACTCTCTCGTGGGCGGCGGTACTGGCACAGGGCCCCTCATATTACGACGGTGTGTCTGACGTTGGTTGTGCACCACCCCCGTCAGAGACACTTCATTGTACTATGAGGGACCCTGTGCCAGTGCTGTCGCCCAAGAGTGGGCCCACCCACCTGTCCAGGCAAACGGCACTCGCACGGGTGCTTGTGCCAAGTGCTGACCACGGCCCTGTGCGGGGAGTCAGCCTATTTAGGGAGATATAAAAATGGCCTATGGTGGACATTCAGAAGCTGCAAATGGAGGAATTGGAGAAGTCAGTAAGAGGAGGCCAAAAGCAAGACATTTTTCAGGCAAGCTACGTGTCAGCAGGGGAAGGTGGGGCCAAATAATTTGAAATCCATGATTGGTTCATTTTAATGAAGTTTAGATCATCAACATTTTGGGTAGCCAGACGTGTCCTTCTTTCGGTCAGTATTGAATCAGCAGCACTGAAGACTCTTTCTGATAGCACACTAGCAGCAGGGCAAGCGAGCTCCTGTAATGCATATTCTGCCAATTCAGGCCAGGTGTCTATTTTAGATGCCCAGTAATCAAAGGGGAATGACCTGTGAGGGAGAACATCGATAAGGGAGGAAAAGTAGTTCGTAACCATACTGGACAAATGCTGTCTCCTGTCACTTTGAATCGATGCAGCAGTACCTGTCGTGTCAGCGGTCATTGCGAAATCACTCCACAACCTGGTCATAAAAACCCTCTGTCCAATGCCACTTCGGATTTGTGCACCTCTAACACCTCTGCCATGTTGCCCCCTACAGCTCGTGTGAGAACCATCACCGTCGCTGTGTGCTGGGAACGCCTGAACTAAACGGTCTACAAGAGTTGATTGTTTGGTAGCCAATGTTTGCTCAAGGTTCTCATGTGGCATGATATTTTGTAATTTTCCTTTATATCGTGGATCCAGGAGGCAGGCCAATCAGTAATCGTCCTCGGTCATCATTTTCATAATGTGGGGGTCCCTTTTTAGGATACGCAAGGCATACTCAGCCATGTGGGCCAATGTTCCAGGTGTCAATTGACAGCTTGTGCTGGGTTGAGGAACACTTTCTTGCAAATCAACATCACTTGTGTCCCACAAAAACCCTGTACCTGACCTTGCAACGCCACCAGTTTCTATTGCCCCCTGAGAAGCATCCTCCTCCCATAAATATTCATCCCCATCATCCTCCTCCTCCTCCTCTACGTCCGCCACCTCGCCCAGGAGAGTCCCTGAGCAGACAATGGCTGACTGTCATCAAGGCTTCCCTCCTCCTCGGCTGCAGATGCCTGCTTCTTAATGTGCGACAAACTTTGCATCAGCAGACGCATTAGTGGGATGCTCATGCTTATGATGGCACCGTCTGCACTTACCAGCCGTGTGCATTCCTCAAAACACTGAAGGACTTGACAGAGGTCTTGTAGCTTCGACCACTGCACACCAGACAACTCCATGTCTGCCATCCAAGTGCCTGCCCGTGTATGTATATCCTCCCACAAATTAATTACAGCACGCCTCTGTTCGCACAGCCTCTGAACCATGTGCAGTGTGGAGTTCCACCTTGTTGCAACATCGATTATTAGGCGGTGCTGGGGAAGATTCAGCGATCGCTGATGGTTCAGCGTACGGCTGGAGTGTACGGGCGACCGGCGCATGTGCGAGCAAAGTCTTCGCACCTACAGGAGCAGGGCTGGTAACTCCAGATAATTTTTGAGGAAGCACTGCACCACCAGGTTCAAGGTGTGAGTCAGGCAAGGTATGTGTTTCAGTTCAGAAAGGGCTATGGCAGCCATAAAATTCCTTCCATTATCACTGACTACCTTGCCTGCCTCAAGATGTACAGTGCCCAGCCATGACTGAGTTTGTTGCTGCAAGTACTCGGCCAGTACTTCCGCGGTGTGTCTGTTGTCGCACAGACACTTCATTTGTAGCACAGCCTGCTGACGCTTACCACTAGCTGATCCATAATGGGACACCTCGTGTGCAACACTGGCAGCTGCAGATGGAGTGGTCGTGCGACTGCGCTCTGTGGACGAGCTTTCGCTTCTGGAGGAGGAGGGGTGGCAAACGCCTACAGCCAACTGTTTCGTAGACCATGGGCTAGGCAGAACTGTCCCACTATGGCTGTCCCCTGAGGACCCTGCATTCACCACATTAACCCAGTGCGCCGTGATGGACACGTAACGTCCCTGGCCATGCCTACTGGTCCATACATCTGTTGTGAGGTGCACCTTTCCACTGACTGATTGCCTCAGTGCATGGACAATGCGGTCTTTGACATGCTGGTGGAGGGCTGGGATGGCTTTTCTCACAAAGAAGTGCCGACCGGGTAGGTCATAGCGTGGTACTGCGTAGGCCATCAGGTCTTTGAAAGCTTCGCTTTCAACCAACCGGTAGGGCATCATCTCTAACGAGATTAGTATAGCAATGTGGGCGTTCAAACCCTGTGTACGCGGATGAGAGGATGAGTACTTTCTTTTCCTAACGAGAGTCTCTTGTAGGGTAAGCTGGACTGGAGAGCTGCAAATGGTGGAACTAGCGGTGTTGGTGGTGGACATGGCGGATTGAGAGAGGGTTGGTGATAGTATTCTTGATGTTGGCCTACATACAGTGTTTCCTACCAATAACCTTGTGATTCCGACTGCTTTGGCCTTGGGACGATACCTCCGCATTTGCTGCTGGTGGTGTCCTAACCGGTGGGCTTACAGTGAGGGAAGCAATGTAGCGTTGCTGACTACCTTCATTCTGAGCAGGTGCACCAACGGTACGGGATGTTTGGTAGTTAGTCCAGGCTTGCAAATGCATGCTGGTTAAATGTCTAAGCATGCACATTGTATTTAAATTTTGAAGATTCTTCCCTCTGCGAAAGGTCTTTGAGCATTTCTTACAGATAACTTTTGATTAATCATTCGGATCTTGGTTAAAAAATTGCCACACTACACTCTTCCTACTATGGAATACCTTTTCAGGCATTGCACGCTGTGCTACTTTCACCGAAGGGCCACGCTGTCCTAAAACGTTTTTTGTTTTTGACACACGTTTTTGGGCTGATACGGGACTGCCAGATGACAGCTGTTGCGATGTAGATGGCTGCTGCGGATCATCCTCCTCCGCTTCTGAGCTACTGGCAGCAGCACCCTCTTCCCCCAATGGCTGCCAATCTGGGTCAACAACTGGGTCATCTATCACCTCCTCTTCAATGTCATGTGCACCTTCCTCTGTGTCACCGTGTAAGGTGCTATAGCGTTCGGGATGGGGCACCATAGTCTCATCAGGGTCAGATTCTGGCTCAGTACACTGCGAGGGCAATGTAGTGATCTAAATCAATGGAACAGCATAATAATCTAGCTGTGGCTGTGCATCTGTGCACTCCATGTCCGATTCATCTTGTAATGGGCAGTTAACAATTTCGCTTTCTAACCCAGGCACGGTATGTGTAAAGAGCTCCATGGAGTAACCTGTAGTGTCACCTGACGCATCCTTCACTTTTGGTTTGGGTGAAGGACAAGGGGTTTTTTTTTGCCTTCCTCTGGATCAACATGTTAAGGCATGTTAGGTTAGGCTATGGGTTGAACTAGATGGACTTAAAGTCTTCCTTCAACCTTAATAACTATGTAACTATGCAACTATGACACAAGGAAACGTCTTGTTCCTGACCGGGAGCATCCACTGACGACTCGCTGCTTTTATATTTGGAACTTTCTGAAGAGGAGGCAAAAGAGCTAGAGGCTGAGTCAGCAAGGAAAGCCAAAACTTTTTCCTGCTGCTCCAGGTTTAAAAGCTGTTTTCCTACTCCCAGATAAGGGAGCCTTCGAGGCCTTGTGTAGCCAGACGATGACGCTGGCTCAACACCTCCAGCCTTAGGTGCTATTGTGCTTTTGCCACTACCACCAGATGCACCACCACCACCACCATCAGTACCAGCTGGCAACCACCGCCCACGGGCTCTTCTACCAGACTTCCTCATTTTTTGGAAAATCTAACCAAACTAACAACCGTTATATGGTACTGTAAAACAAGATAGAAGGTGTATATAAACTTGTTGAGAATTTAAAACCTTTTTTTGGGGAGACTGAACCAAAACTCAGGCCCTGTGCATAAAACAACACAATGTAAGTGGCAGAAAGTGGCTGGCTGATATACGACAAACTAACAGGACTGAAGTATATCCACTTTGTGAGAATTTGAATCTCACTTTTTTTGGGGGTGACTGAACTAAAACTCAGGCCCTGTACATAAAACAACACAATGTAAGTGGCAGAAAGTGGCTGGAAGATATATGAAAAAATACAATGACTGTAGTACAATTTCAATCTCCCTACAATGATCTCAGGACAAGTATGGCAGCAATAAAAAGGACTGCTGCACACAAAAGTGTGGACAAATAAACAAGATAACTGTGCAGAAAGGAGCAACAGGATTTTTGCTTTTAAAAAAGCATTTGGTTTGCACAGCAGCGGTGCAAACAGCAATGCAGCTATCAGGGAGCCTTATAAGGCAGCCTAATAAGCTACAGAGCTGATGCACAAAAATATAGCCTCCACTGTCCCTGCAAAAAAAAGGTGGTGTTGGACAGTGAAAATCGCTACAGCACAAGCGGTTTGGGGGATAATCTTCCCTCCCTAACTATATCCCTCCTTCTGATGAAGCTGCAGCAACCTCTCCCTATGCTAAGATTGGCAGAAGTAAGATGGCGGTCGGCGTGCACGCCCCTTTATAGCCCCTGTGACGCCGCAGAAAGCAAGCCAATCACTGTCATGCCCTTCTCTAAGATGGTGGGGACCGAGACCTATATCATCACGCTGCACACGCTCTGCGTCCTCCTTCATTGGCTGAAAAATGGCGCAGATCGCCGACCTCATGGCCGATCCCATACTAGGATTGGGTCGGGTTTCATGAAACCCGACTTTGCCGAAAGTCGGCGATTTTTGAATTTGTCCGATCCGTTTCGCTCAACCCTAGTGGCAAGGTGTGGGCAATTTGAAACCAGATAAAAAGGGGGAAAGTTTACTCAATCTTTGCATTGTGTGTCTGTGTGCGCCACACTAAGAATAGAGAACAGAAAGAGAAGAAGAAAACTGTCTGAGGACTTGAAAACCAAAACTGTTGAAAAATATCAACAATCTCAAGGTTACAAATCCAACTCCTTAGAAAAATCTAAGGAGTTGGATTTGTAACCTTGAGATTGTTAATATTCCTTTGTCCTTTGTTCCTTTGTCCACGGTGCGCAACATAATCAAGAGGTCTACAACCCATGGCACTGTAGTTAATATCCCTGGATGTGGACGGCAGAGAAAAATGTATGAAAGTGTAAGGAGGAAGACCAGGCTGCAAGAACCTGTGTTGAGCCGGGTCTGGAACTGCTGAGGCTGCGTCCCTTGTTTCCCAGGGGAAGGCAAAAAGGACTGGACCGGGGCTTTGACCCGGAAGCTGGGGATGCGGTTATAAGTGAAAGCGCGCAGTGTCCTGCAGTTCCCGCCGGCAGTTACAAAGGCAAGTTGCGTGCGCAGCAGGCTCCAAGGGGTGCGCAGCCAGTTCGCAATGAAACTTGGCCAATCCAATGCCGGGATGCTGCCGGAGCCCCCCCACAGTAATAAGGAAAGAGCCGGGAACCCTGTTCAGTTAAGCGCCACATGCCAGCGTAAGAGCCAAGGCTGAGTTCAGGACTGTTCCCTGCTGCCCTCGTCGCCGGACCATGGTCTGCAGTACCCCGCTGGAGAGGCAGCGCGCCAGTGGTTGTCGGCGCTTCAGTCTTGGCAGGAACAGGCAGCATGCAGCATAGAGAGAAAAGCGCAGCGCACCCCGTAGCTGCCAGAGATCAAGGTGCCATGTGCTTTGTGACCGTGAGTACCGCGCACGTGCGACAAAGAGAGAACCGAGTACTGGATAGACTTTTGTAACCCACCTTACCAGCATATACTTTCCCGCCCATGGGAGACCCTGATTGTGCTGTGGCCTTGTTTGCTCCTGCTGCATATGTTTATGGACTAGGGGCTCAGTGGATGGTACTGGACACTAACCACTGCCACCAGAAAATGGACCGTTGCTTTCAGGACCCCACTGGTTCAGCACCATGCTAGCTGTTGTTGGCGTCATCGCCTGCTCTGTAATTGCCACGGCCTGGAAGACGACTGACAGGCTAAGTTGATCTAACACGAACTGCCACTATACTTTCCCTTGTTTTCATTGACTCTGCGCATCTTTTTGCATCTGAACTGTTTTTGTCCTCCCTTTAACCGATTGCCTCCCTGCGTGGAGTATTCCCCTGTTAAGTAAAATTGTAAACTCTTGCTCTGCCTCCTGTCTGTCACTGCATCCCGCAACCTGCTCACAAAAGGTTGCAATGCAAGATAGTCCAAATGGTGGTTAAGCAGCCCCAATAAAGTTCCAAAAAAATGTAAGCTGTCCTGTAGGCTCAGGGTGCATCAGTGTTAGCGCAAATTATCCATCAAAATTTTACTAAAATGAAATGCTATGGCAGGAGACCCAGGAGGACCCCACTGCGTACACAGAGACATAAAAAGCTAGAGTGCAGTTTGCCAAAATGTATGTGAGTAACCCAAAATCTTTATGGAAAAGTCAAATATGGTGAAAGTACAATGATGTTTTGGGGTTGTTTTGATGCCAATCTGAAGATTACCAAAGGATTTTTGGTTGCAATGTAGTGCCCAGTGTAATGAGCTGGCCGGCTGTGACTGTTCTGTTATCATTGACATAGAATCTGTGACAGACACTGCCCCCGTGTGGCCAGAAGTTATACCTTTGCCGAATGTGATTACAGAGAAACAAACTGTATTGGCTAGACTCCCCCCTGTTATGTCATGTGACCAGGAAGGAGGGAGAGAAGAAGAAGAGCCTGGGAAACCAGTTGGTACAGAGAGAAGTCTGTGTGATCTGGTGTCCTCCTGCTGAGGCGATATAGAGGATTGCCTGGATAACCCCTCTCTCTTGGAAGCTGACATCCAGATTGTTCCCAGCTCCCACACTGCGGAGCACTCAGCGGTGACATCTTCACAGATCCTGGAGCCCATGAACTGTAAGCGGGTCCTCTGTTGAGAGGCCGAACACCCCACCCTTACCTGCTGAACCACAAGGATTACAGTCTGGACCTGAGAGACAGAGTTTTGTTTACTCCCTGTTGTTTTCTCCTCGGCTGGAGCGTCTCCCTGCAGCGTTGACAGACAGGCCTGCGACGTGGGAAGATAACCTCCTGGAACAAAGGAACTGGTAACGTGTGGATAGGGACAGTGAGGGAAAGTTTATTACACGTTATTTCTGCGAATAGGCATATTTTGTACTGTCTATTATTGTGTTCCCCTGTGTTAAAGAAAATGTTTAACAGTAAAGATACGTTTGTTAAGATGGAATCTGAGTGTGGAAGTTTTGCTGGGCCAGATCATGGATATGCATGGGCGGCCTTGCCCTCGTCCACTTCATCTGGCGTAGTCGGCAGGATCTGTGCCCAGCAGGATTCCCACCCAGGCCCAGTTTACAGTCAGAAACCGCCGCCGGTGTCGATTGTAAACCGGGTCAGGAAATTTGGCGGGCGAAACTACCCCGTACCAGAGTGGGCGGAACAAGTGCGGATACTGGGAGAAATGTATAATATTGACCCTAAGACCTTGGCGGAAATGGCGGTACTGACGCTAGAGGGGGAGGCATGGACGACAGTCAGACTGGAGACGGTCAGGGGGCAGCGTGTGTTGGAGGATTTGGTGCGGGTGCTGGAAAAGACCTATGGACCTACTACGTACCAGGGAACACTGCGGTACCTGTTCTTCAGACGGACACAGCTTGAATGGGAGGACATTCCCCAATATGCAAATGCCCTTCAGGTACTCCTTGAACAAGTCTGTGCAAGAGGGGAACAACTGGCTACTATAGCTCCTCGTGACCTGGTACTGAGAGACCAATTCGTTATAGGGCTGAGAGACCAGTATCTTAACCGTACTGTTATGGTTCTCAATGGCAAGAGAACATAGCCCAGCATACATAGGAACTAGCTCTTGGAAGGATGGAAACTTAAACTGACCATGAACTAAACCTGCCGCACAACTAACAGTAGCCGGGTAGCGTAGCCTGCGTTTTATCCCTAGACGCCCAGCGCCGGCCGGAGGACTAACTAATCCTGGCAGAGGAAAATATAGTCCTGGCTCACCTCTAGAGAAATTTGCCCGAAAGGCAGACAGAGGCCCCCACATATATTGGCGGTGATTTAAGATGAAAATGACAAACGTAGTATGAAAATAGGTTTAGCAAAATCGAGGTCCGCTTACTAGATAGCAGGAAGACAGAAAGAGTACTTTCATGGTCAGCTAAAAACCCTATCAATACACCATCCTGAAATTACTTTAAGACTCTAGTATTAACTCATAACATCAGAGTGGCAATTTCAGATCACAAGAGCTTTCCAGACACAGAAACGAAACTGCAGCTGTGAACTGGAACAAAATGCAAAAAACAAACAAGGACAAAAGTCCGACTTAGCTGGAAGTTGTCTGGTAGCAGGAACATGCACAGAAAGGCTTCTGATTACAATGTTGACCGGCATGGAAGTGACAGAGGAGCAAGGTGAAATAGCGACTCCCACATCCTGATGGGAACAGGTGAACAGAGGGGATGATGCACACAAGTTCAATTCCACCAGTGGCCACCGGGGGAGCCCAAAATCCAATTTCACAACAGTACCCCCCCCTCAAGGAGGGGGCACCGAACCCTCACCAGAACCACCAGGGCGATCAGGATGAGCCCTATGAAAGGCACGGACCAGATCGGAGGCATGAACATCAGAGGCAGTCACCCAAGAATTATCCTCCTGACCGTATCCCTTCCATTTGACCAGATACTGGAGTTTCCGTCTGGAAACACGGGAGTCCAAGATTTTTTCCACAACGTACTCCAACTCGCCCTCAACCAACACCGGAGCAGGAGGCTCAACGGAAGGCACAACCGGTACCTCATACCTGCGCAACAATGACCGATGAAAAACATTATGAATAGAAAAAGATGCAGGGAGGTCCAAACGGAAGGACACAGGGTTAAGAATCTCCAATATCTTGTACGGGCCGATGAACCGAGGCTTAAACTTAGGAGAAGAAACCCTCATAGGGACAAAACGAGAAGACAACCACACCAAGTCCCCCACACAAAGCCGAGGACCAACCCGACGCCGGCGGTTGGCAAAAAGCTGAGTCTTCTCCTGGGACAACTTCAAATTGTCCACCACCTGCCCCCAAATCTGATGCAACCTCTCCACCACAGCATCCACTCCAGGACAATCCGAAGATTCCACCTGACCGGAGGAAAATCGAGGATGAAACCCCGAATTACAGAAAAAAGGAGACACCAAGGTGGCAGAGCTGGCCCGATTATTGAGGGCAAACTCCGCTAAAGGCAAAAAAGCAACCCAATCATCCTGATCTGCAGACACAAAACACCTCAAATATGTCTCCAAAGTCTGATTCGTCCGCTCGGTCTGGCCATTAGTCTGAGGATGGAAAGCAGACGAGAAAGACAAATCTATGCCCATCCTAGCACAGAATGCCCGCCAAAATCTAGACACGAATTGGGTTCCTCTGTCAGAAACGATATTCTCCGGAATACCATGCAAACGAACCACATTTTGAAAAAACAGAGGAACCAACTCGGAAGAAGAAGGCAACTTAGGCAGGGGAACCAAATGGACCATCTTAGAGAAACGGTCACACACCACCCAGATGACAGACATCTTCTGAGAAACAGGAAGATCCGAAATAAAATCCATCGAGATGTGCGTCCAAGGCCTCTTCGGGATAGGCAAGGGCAACAACAATCCACTAGCCCGAGAACAACAAGGCTTGGCCCGAGCACAAACGTCACAAGACTGCACAAAGCCTCGTACATCTCGTGACAGGGAAGGCCACCAGAAGGACCTTGCCACCAAATCCCTGGTACCAAAGATTCCAGGATGACCTGCCAACGCAGAAGAATGAACCTCAGAAATGACTTTACTGGTCCAATCATCAGGAACAAACAGTCTACCAGGTGGGCAACGATCAGGTCTATCCGCCTGAAAATCCTGCAAGGCCCGCCGCAGGTCTGGAGAAACGGCAGACAATATCACTCCATCCTTAAGGATACCTGTAGGTTCAGAATTACCAGGGGAGTCAGGCTCAAAACTCCTAGAAAGGGCATCAGCCTTAACATTCTTAGAACCCGGTAGGTATGACACCACAAAATTAAACCGAGAGAAAAACAACGACCAGCGCGCCTGTCTAGGATTCAGGCGTCTGGCGGACTCAAGATAAATTAAATTTTTGTGGTCGGTCAATACCACCACCTGATGTCTAGCCCCCTCAAGCCAATGACGCCACTCCTCAAAAGCCCACTTCATGGCCAAAAGCTCCCGATTCCCAATATCATAATTCCGCTCGGCGGGCGAAAATTTACGAGAAAAAAAAGCACAAGGTTTCATCACGGAGCAGTCGGAACTTCTTTGCGACAAAACCGCCCCAGCTCCGATTTCAGAAGCGTCGACCTCAACCTGAAAAGGAAGAGCAACATCAGGCTGACGCAACACAGGGGCGGAAGAAAAGCGGCGCTTAAGCTCCCGAAAGGCCTCCACAGCAGCAGGGGACCAATCAGCAACATCAGCACCCTTCTTAGTCAAATCAGTCAATGGTTTAACAACATCAGAAAAACCAGCAATAAATCGACGATAAAAGTTAGCAAAGCCCAAAAATTTCTGAAGACTCTTAAGAGAAGAGGGTTGCGTCCAATCACAAATAGCCCGAACCTTGACAGGATCCATCTCGATGGAAGAGGGGGAAAAAATGTATCCCAAGAAGGAAATCTTTTGAACCCCAAAAACGCACTTAGAACCCTTCACACACAAGGAATTAGACCACAAAACCTGAAAAACCCTCCTGACCTGCTGGACATGAGAGTCCCAGTCATCCGAAAAAATCAGAATATCATCCAGATACACCATCATAAATTTATCCAAATAATCACGGAAAATGTCATGCATAAAGGACTGAAAGACTGAAGGGGCATTTGAAAGGCCAAAAGGCATCACCAAATACTCAAAGTGGCCCTCGGGCGTATTAAATGCGGTTTTCCACTCATCCCCCTGCTTAATTCGCACCAAATTATACGCCCCACGGAGATCTATCTTAGAGAACCACTTGGCCCCCTTTATGCGAGCAAACAAATCAGTCAGCAGTGGCAACGGATATTGATATTTAACCGTGATTTTATTCAAAAGCCGATAATCAATACACGGCCTCAAAGAGCCATCTTTCTTAGACACAAAGAAAAAACCGGCTCCTAAGGGAGATGACGAAGGACGAATATGTCCCTTTTCCAAGGACTCCTTTATATATTCTCGCATAGCAGCATGTTCAGGCACAGACAGATTAAATAAACGACCCTTAGGGTATTTACTACCCGGAATCAAATCTATGGCACAATCGCACTCCCGGTGCGGAGGTAATGAACCAAGCTTAGGTTCTTCAAAAACGTCACGATAGTCAGACAAGAATTCAGGAATCTCAGAGGGAATAGATGACGAAATGGAAACCAAAGGTACGTCCCCATGCATCCCCTTACATCCCCAGCTTAACACAGACATAGCGTTCCAGTCGAGGACTGGGTTATGAGATTGCAGCCATGGCAATCCAAGCACCAACACATCATGTAGATTATACAGCACAAGAAAGCGAATAATCTCCTGATGATCCGGATTAATTCGCATAGTTACTTGTGTCCAGTATTGTGGTTTATTACTAGCCAATGGGGTGGAGTCAATCCCCTTCAGAGGTATAGGAGTTTCAAGAGGCTCTAAATCATACCCACAGCGTTTGGCAAAGGACCAATCCATAAGACTCAAAGCGGCGCCAGAGTCGACATAGGCATCCGCGGTAATAGATGATAAAGAACAAATCAGGGTCACAGATAGAATAAACTTAGACTGAAAAGTGCCAATTGAAACTGACTTATCAAGCTTCTTAGTACGCTTAGAGCATGCTGATATAACATGAGTTGAATCACCACAATAAAAGCACAACCCATTTTTTCGTCTAAAATTCTGCCGTTCGCTTCTGGACAGAATTCTATCACATTGCATATTCTCTGGCGTCTTCTCAGTAGACACCGCCAAATGGTGCACAGGTTTGCGCTCCCGCAGACGTCTATCGATCTGGATAGCCATTGTCATGGACTCATTCAGACCCGCAGGCACAGGGAACCCCACCATAACATCCTTAACGGCATCAGAGAGACCCTCTCTGAAATTCGCCGCCAGGGCGCACTCATTCCACTGAGTAAGCACAGACCATTTACGGAATTTTTGGCAGTATATTTCAACTTCATCTTGCCCCTGAGATAGGGACATCAAGGCTTTTTCCGCCTGAAGCTCTAAATGAGGTTCCTCATAAAGCAACCCCAAGGCCAGAAAAAACGCATCCACATTGAGCAACGCAGGATCCCCTGGAGCCAATGCAAAAGCCCAATCTTGAGGGTCGCCCCGGAGCAAGGAAATCACAATCCTGACCTGCTGAGCAGGATCTCCAGCAGAGCGAGATTTCAGGGACAAAAACAACTTGCAATTATTTTTGAAATTTTGAAAGCAAGATCTATTCCCCGAGAAAAATTCAGGCAAAGGAATTCTAGGTTCAGATATAGGAACATGAACAACAAAATCTTGTAAATTTTGAACTTTCGTGGTGAGATTATTCAAACCTGCAGCTAAACTCTGAATATCCATTTTAAACAGGTGAACACAGAGCCATTCCAGGATTAGAAGGAGAGAGAGAGAGGAAGGCTGCAATATAGGCAGACTTGCAAGTGATTCAATTGAAAGCACACTCAGAACTGAAGGGAAAAAAAAAAAAAAAATTTTCAGCAGACTTCTTTTTTCTCTCCTTTCTCTGCCAATTAATTTAACCCTTTGCTGGCCAGTCAAACTGTTATGGTTCTCAATGGCAAGAGAACATAGCCCAGCATACATAGGAACTAGCTCTTGGAAGGATGGAAACTTAAACTGACCATGAACTAAACCTGCCGCACAACTAACAGTAGCCGGGTAGCGTAGCCTGCGTTTTATCCCTAGACGCCCAGCGCCGGCCGGAGGACTAACTAATCCTGGCAGAGGAAAATATAGTCCTGGCTCACCTCTAGAGAAATTTCCCCGAAAGGCAGACAGAGGCCCCCACATATATTGGCGGTGATTTAAGATGAAAATGACAAACGTAGTATGAAAATAGGTTTAGCAAAATCGAGGTCCGCTTACTAGATAGCAGGAAGACAGAAAGAGTACTTTCATGGTCAGCTAAAAACCCTATCAATACACCATCCTGAAATTACTTTAAGACTCTAGTATTAACTCATAACATCAGAGTGGCAATTTCAGATCACAAGAGCTTTCCAGACACAGAAACGAAACTGCAGCTGTGAACTGGAACAAAATGCAAAAAACAAACAAGGACAAAAGTCCGACTTAGCTGGAAGTTGTCTGGTAGCAGGAACATGCACAGAAAGGCTTCTGATTACAATGTTGACCGGCATGGAAGTGACAGAGGAGCAAGGTGAAATAGCGACTCCCACATCCTGATGGGAACAGGTGAACAGAGGGGATGATGCACACAAGTTCAATTCCACCAGTGGCCACCGGGGGAGCCCAAAATCCAATTTCACAACACCGTACGCTACAGGACTTGATTCGGATGACGGCGACTCTCACCTTCGCTGAAGTCAAGCAGGAAGCCATAGAACGTTCTAGGGGACTTGTCATGGATGTGGGGACTCAAAGCGCTGCGTGCAGATCCATATTAGACAGTAAACAGCCCAACAGTGACACCGAGGAGCTGAAACAGATGGTAGCAGATTTACAACAACAGGTGTCACAGTTAACACTAGAACGACAGAGAGACCAGCGGATACGACCTAGCCGTCCCGCGGGACCGTGTTGGTCATGTGGTGACCCTCGCCACAGGGCGAATCGTTGTCCTCAACGAACAAACCATCAGTTACCACGACGAACAGAATATCGGCTACATCCACAAGCAGAGTCACCACGCCAGGTCTCACCACAATGGCCGCCGTTAAACTAGACACCCCTGCAGCTGAGGTTCGAGCAGCAGGGGGGGACAGAGAACGGGGTGTAGAAAAACAGAACCAGCAACGGAGTACTCTTGCCTCGAGTAGTCCTATACTTGAAGTTATTCTGGAGGGAGTTGCGGTGCAAGGATTGATGGACACTGGGTCGCAAGTGACCACGATCTCTGAACAGTTTTATGAAAAGTACCTCAAACCAAGAACTGCTTGTGATCCAGATACCACCATTAAGATAATTGCGGCTAATAACCTACCCATTCCAGTAACCGGAGTCGCCTGGATGGATACGAAGGCCTGTGGACAAGACCTAGGGAAACGAGGAATCGTCATTGTCAAGGAAGGCTTCGGCTCCGAGACCCCAGTAATAATTGGAATGAATATCTTGAGAGACCTAGATCTTATGCTGTTGACAAGAAAAGGGCCCAAGTACTGGCAGAAAGTTACCAAACATAAACCGACTCGTCTGGCGTTCCAGCGCGTATTCCGGACCGTTGGACTTCAACAGATGGCAAAGGAACAACTACCCCTAGCAGCCATTAAAGTGCCCCGCTGTACCCAGATTACTTTGCCCGCTGAAAAAGAGACAGTCATTTCCCTGCCTCTTAACACCAACCGACAGCTTGAAGGAGTTGAAGTGTTAATCGAGCCGAGGGCTCCAAGTGGGAGTAAGCTAAACCCACTAGTCGCCCACACCCTAGCCGTCGTGAGGAACGGAAGAGTCCCTGTCAGGCTGAACAACACTGCAGACGTAGGTGTAGCACTTGAAGCCGGCACGCAACTTGCCAGAGTATATGCTCTACCCACAGAAGTGAACCCCATGGGACCCTTACAATTCACCCCGTCTACAGAAGATGGCTGGACGGTAACTGTCTCAGCCATAAATGCTCAAGCAGATGATGAAGACATTGGGCGAAAACTACTGGAAAAAGTGCAACTGGACCCGTCCCAGTACACCAAACAGGAAGTGTCTCAAGTGGAGAAACTACTGCGAGAACACCAAGACTCCTTTGCAAAGCATGACAACTACTTCGGGTACACCACCAGTATCCAACACGAGATTCCCACGGGCGATACTGCCCCTATTCGCGAGAGGTACCGACAAATACCACCTCAACAATACCAGGAGGTGAAAAGCCTCTTAGAATCTATGCTACACGCCGGAGTGGTGCGGGAGAGCCAGAGCCCATGGGCTGCACCCGTGGTGATAGTCAAAAAGAAAGATGGATCCCTGAGATTTTGCGTAGACTACCGTCGGCTGAACGCTTGCACGATCCGGGACTCCTATCCACTCCCCCGGATCGAAGAGTCACTGACCGCCCTAAAAAAGGCCAAATATTTTTCATCTCTAGACTTGGCCAGTGGATATTGGCAGGTCCCCATGAGTGAGAAGGACAGAGAAAAGACCGCCTTCATCCTTCCCATGGGCCTGTACGAGTTTGACCGGATGCCATTCGGCTTGAGTAACGCACCGGGGACCTTTCAGAGACTGATGGAACGCTGTCTGGGAGATTTCAACTTTGAATTCACGCTGATATACCTTGACGACATCGTGGTATACTCCGCCACCTTCGAGGATCATCTTCACAAGCTTGGCAAAGTGTTCCAGCGCTTGAAGAAACACGGCCTGAAGTTGAAGCCCAGCAAGTGCCGTCTATTCCAGCAGGAGATCGATTACCTGGGGCACCGGATCTCGGCCGAAGGTGTCAAACCCTCTCCAGAGAAGATAGCAGCTGTCCAAGAGTGGCCACAGCCAACTACCATCAAAGAAGTCCAGGCTTTCCTGGGGCTAGCGGGCTATTACCGCCGATTTGTCAAGGACTTTGCCCGGCTTGCGGAACCACTGCATGAGACCCTCCGAGGAACCGCGAACAGTCCCAGAGGACGACGCATCAGCTGGGGGCCCGACCAAGAAAAATCCTTCCGGGCGCTTCAAGCTGCTCTGACATCACCCCCTATTCTGGCATTTGCAGACTACACCTTGCCGTTCCAGTTATACACCGACGCCAGCCTTCAAGGTCTCAAGGCGGTCCTCTCCCAAGTCCAAGATAACAAGGAACGCGTAATAGCCTATGCCAGTAGATCCCTCCGTGACACCGAAAAGAACCCCGTCAACTACAGCTCTTTCCGCCTGGAACTCCTGGCCCTGACCTGGGCTATGACAGAGAAGTTTGCTGGCTACCTGACAGGGGCGGAGGCGCAAGGCATCGGCAGTCACATCAGAGATTCTATATAAATAAACACTGTGAGCACTACTATGGATGGTGCTAAGGTAGGTACCCAAACCATACATGGTAAAAATGAAACCTTGCACTCAACTTTGAAATAGTGATGATTTATTGTAGTACGCTTTACAAACGTTTCGGTCACGTTTGACCTTCATCAGTGACGTACTATATTCAATGGTATATTTGAGGATATCCGAAGGGATAGTTCCTGGTAGGTCTGTATTTTTGGTAGATTTAGGGATTGTGAAGTGGATCTTTTGCTTGTGATGTTGGAGCATGTGAGTCTCAGACGTGGTGTCTGTGCGGATTTCCTGCAGATTTACCAAAATCAGTGCTGAAAAATCTGCACACCTTTCTGCAACGTGTGCGCATACCCTAAAACTGCTGTTGGGAGAAGACACCCTTCAAATATGAGAGACCTGGAGCAGTTTGCAAAAGAAGAGTGGTCGAAAATTTCAATTCAGAGGTATAAGAAGCCTATTGATGGTTATTGTAAGTATACGCTTATTCGAAAGGATGTGCAACTAAATATTAAGTTGAGGGTGCCAACAATTTTGTCCCACCTATTTTGTTTTTTTTTTCATTTGTTTTTTTGTTGTTCCAATACACACAGGAAATAAACATGCGTATAACAAAACATGTGTAATTGTAATACTTTTCTGGGAAAAACACTTCATTTTCTGGAACAATTTCAAGGGTGCCAACACTTTTGGCCATGACTGTATTCCAATGATTCTGAAAGTGTTTTTTTCCTGACATGTTGTACTTAATGTTAGTGGTAAATTTTGGTCAATATGACTTGCATTTTTTTCTGAAAATATCGGAAATTTGGCAAAAAAATTAGAAAATTTAGCAATTTTCAAACTTTAAATTTTTTTGCCCTCTAACCAGAATCACCATACAAAACAGCTAATAAATAACATTTACCACATGTCTACTTTCCTTCAGCATCATTCATTAAACATGTTTTTTTATTAGACAGCTAGAAAGGTTAAAAGTTTATCATCAATTTATCATTTTTCAAGCAAAATTTACAAAACCAATTTTGTCAGGAACCACATCACATTTGAAATTACTTTAAGGGGCCCATATGACAGAAAATACCCCAAAAGGACACCATTCTAAAAACTGCATCCATCAAAGTGTTCAAAACCACATTCAATAAGATTTTTTAAAAACCTTTTGGTGCTTCACAGGAATTAAAGCAATGTGGAAGGAAAAAAATGAAAATTTCAATTTTCCTCATAGAAATGTTTTTAATTTTCAGAAGAGTAACAGCAGAAATTTGACCATACAATTTGTTGTGCAATATCTCCTGAGTACACCGATACCCCATATGTGGGGTAAAACTAATGTTTGGGCACACAAAAGGGCTCAGAAGGGAAGGAGCATCGAGGAGTGCAAAAATGGCTGGAATAGATAGCCATGTGGTATTTGTAAAGCACCTGGTGTACCTAAACAGTGGAAATCCCCAACAGGTGACCCCATTTTGAAAACTACTCTAATCAAGGAATTGATCTAAAAGTGTGGTGAGCACATTGAACCCACAGATGCTTCACAGAATTTAAAAAACATTGAATGTGAAAATAAAAATATCAATTTTTCTCTACAAAAATGTTGCTTCAGACCCAAATGTTTCATTTTCACAAGGGTAACAGATGAAAATGGACCATAGCATTTGTTGTGCAATGTCTCCTGAGTACGCTGATACCCCACATGGGGTGGAGAACTACTGTTTTGGCGCACGGCTCAGAGGGAAAGGGACACCATTTTGACTGGAATAGATTGCAGCGCCGTATCACTTTTGAGAAGTCTCTGGCATGCCAAAACAGTAGAAACCCCCACAAGTGACCCCATTTTAGAAACTACCCCTCTCTCAAAATAGTAGCAGTGAGCATTTTTAACCCTCAGACAATTATTCGAATTGTATAACATTGGGAAGAGTAAATGAAAAGTTACAATTTTTTTTCACTAAAATGTTGCTTTTGTCCCAAGTTTGTAATTTTCAAAAGGGATAGTAGAAAACAAAAAGTACAATTTGTTATGCAATTTCTCCTGAGTATGCCAATTCAAAAGTAGTTGAAAACTACTTTTGAGGTGCAGTGCAAAGTTGAAAAGGGAATGATCACCAAATTAGAGTGCAAATTTTGCTGGAATAGTTTGAGTGTAGCCTGTCACATTGGCAGAGCCCCTGACATGACAGAAAAGCAGACCCCCCTTCAAAAATGATCCCACTTTATAAACCACACCCCTCAATAAATTCATCTAGTGGTGCAGTGAGCATGTTAACACCACATGTGCCTCACAGAATTTTATACCATTGGGTGGTGAAGAGAAAACAATGAAATTTTTACCACTAAAAATGTTGTGGGGAGCAGTGAATATTCATTCTCTGTAATAGTGGTACACAGCATGTAGGAAAGGCAACATGAAAGTGCAACATGAAGGGACAAGGGAAAGGGAACCAAACACTAGGGAAGGGGGACGTGGAGACCCCCTAGACAGATCTAACGTCACCCTGTCTGCCCTATCATCTCTATGTGGGTTTCGCACCTATCACCGAGCAGGATACCTAATCCCTGCCTGACCCCTGCAATAAGCCCTGCACCAGGAAGGAGTGGAAGTGCGTTATTCAATCCCCACTACCACTAAAGACAGGTGGGTTACACAAACAAGGGGGAACACTTAGCTTGATTAGACTCAAAGAGAAACACGGACGTCCTCCAAACACCAGAGAGGAAGATAGCTGACTTTTATAGCTCCAGGCCAAAACAGGGAACTGGAAATAGAAACATCAACTGCAATTTCCAGCAGCAAGCTGGAAGTTATAAACACTCCGGTCCAGGTGTGTCAACTAGAACTGGGGGAAAGTTGCAACTGAGTTCTAGAGTTAGAGAACCTTCTGCAGTCAGAGGCAGAGCGACGGTCTGCAGCCTCTGACACACCCGTGAGAGTACCCCCCCTTCTACGAGTGGTGTCCCGACACTCAGGACCAGGTTTCTCAGGATAAGAGGTGTGGAGTGAACTAATCAACCTGGACCATAATCCCTCCAGTGCACCAAGTAATGTAGGAAACAACGTTGGAGGCAAAAAATTACAATCCTTGAAATTTGAAACTCTAGGTTCCCATCAACCATTATTGGGGGAGGCGATAGGGGTGGGGGCTCAAGGGGTTCCTATCAGCATCCTGACAGCACTGGCGAACTGCCACGGCTGAGCAGGGTGACTAATCCACACTGCGGGAGAGCCCGGGGTCAGATGCCACAGGGAAAGCTCAGGCAGATGGGACCTGAGCAGGGTGGTGAGAGGAGACACTGAGGATAGAAGAAAAAAGAAGGACCTGCGATCATGTGACCACAGGGGGTGGGGCTTAGCATCCTGCTGCTGGAGATGAGTGCAGGATACTAAAGAGACCCTGGAGTAGAGGATAGGGGAACTCAAGTCGGACAAACGGGGGTCATACATGGAGAGGGCGACGCGGTACAGGAGGGGTGATCAGAGAATAGTCAGAACGTAGGCAAGGAGTAATACGCGAAGATAGCAGCGCAGTACAGGAGGGACAGGCAGAACTCTTAACTGGGACAGAACTAGATCAGAACCAGACAAACAAAGTAGCGCATCCACAAAGCACAGGCACAACAGGGTCACACACACTCAGCCAAGGGTCAGAGTATAAGTGACAAGGAATGACCCCACAATGAGGCTATAAGAAGCCTCCCAGAATCCCAGAGTGAGGCCGTACAAGTGTCACCTGTTGAAGCCCAAGGTGCAGTACCTAGGTCATGTGGGAAGCGGCAAAGATGTGGCACCAGACACTGACAAAGTCATCGTTATCAGGAACTGGCCAAAACCCAACACCATTCCTGAAGTACGGCAGTTCCTCGGGTTGGTAGGCTACCACCGGAGATTCATCAAGGACTTCACCAAGATAGCTGCACCCCTGCAAGACCTACTAGTGGGCCTATCCAAGAAGACTAAGAACAAGAATCCTCAGTTCGAGTGGAACAGCAGGCTAGAGGAATCCTTCACCCGGTTGAAGTTGGCTCTCACGGGCGATGAAGTCCTGGCCTATCCTGACTATGACCAACCATTCATACTTTACACTGACGCCAGCAACGTAGGATTGGGAGCAGTGCTGTCATAAGTGCAGAAAGGCAGAGAGAGTGATTGCCTACGCCAGCAGGAAGCTTCATCCCACTGAAAGGAACCCCGACAACTGTAGTGCCTTCAAGTTGGAGTTTCTCAACATAGTCTGGGCTGTGACAGAGCGATTCAAAGTAAAAAAAAGGGGGAGAAGCCAGCGCTGCTTGTGGTCAGAGCGCAAAACATAAAGTGCACATGCACATATTGATTCAAACACTACCTGGCTTCAGCAAAGTTTACCGTCTTCACGGACAATAATCTGCTGACTCACTTGGAAACTGCAAGGCTAGGTGCATTGGAACAGCGATGGAGTTTGCCATCAAGTACCAAGCATGGCATAAGAACGCTAATGCTGATGAGCTGCCCAGGATGCCCAATTTACCAGATGAGGAAGAAGACCCGGAAGAGCTAGATGAAATCGAGTTACCAGCCTTCCACCGCCCTGAGGGGGCCCAGTGCTCCCATTGCGTGAGGAACAAGTGCTATGTCATGCAAGAGGCAACGCTTATTCCGTTTCCCCACCATGGGTGGGCAGAGATGCAGGATAGCGACCCGGCAGTCCGCCTGGTAAAGGAACTGCTGACACAAGCTGATTCGCACCCTGGTCCAGATGCTCAACAAGAGACCCAACAGTTGTGGAAGGAGAAGGGCAAGCTGTTCATCTATGAGGGAAAGCTGTGTCGGAGGAAAATCAACTCGCACACACACGAACTGGTCTGGCAAGTGGTAGTCCCGAAGCGGTCTTAGAGGCATACCACGGTGGAGCAGGACACTTTGGGTGGAAGAAGCTGGAGGTCCCACTTCGTGAGATATTCTACTGGATTGGCATGAGGAAAGCCATTGAGAGGTGGTGCCAAGAGTGTGGCCCATGCAACTTGTGCAGGAAAGACCGTAACAGACAGGGAGCCCCATTACAGCCAATAGTCACCAAACAGCCGCTTGAACTGGTATCCTTGGATCATGTGAAGTTGACTCCGAGTAGAACTGTTCACCCACAAATGTGATACACACCCAGTATTTATAAAGATATAGAATTTATTATTAACAAGATAATTACAACATTAGTAAACACAAAGGGGAAAGCCACCAGGTGGCATAAAAGGTGCCAAGTACCATACAGGGGCATGAAAGATAAATACATACATTAAAAGACCAAAGTGGATCAGATACAATTTAATTATATATTATTAATGAATTAAATAAGTAAGATAAAAATATAGTTAAGTATATATATATATTTATCGTACCGTCCAATTATACTAATTGGTCACTTCATATATAAATTCAGCAAAAAACTATGAATAAAATGGCTTTGCATAAGTTAAATTTTTTTTTTGCTGCGCATAAATATAAGTTGATAAATAAATATTTATTTTATAAACAGATACAGATAGAGAACTGTGCACTATAAATAAAGAGTAATAAATAAGATCTATACAATCATATCCCGGTGAACTCCACCAAATGAACTCTGGCCTACCTGATGAGAGCAAGACCTGGCAAGCTACCAATTGACTTGGACATGTGAGTTCTAATACCTGAAACAACATCACCAGATGCAGACTGGGATACAGAGTGGCAGCAGCAATACCGCAAGTGTGTGGAGAAGAGTTTGTCCCAGGCAAGACAGAGGCAGGGGAGAAATTATAATCAGCACACCCCTGCAGTTCCCTTGTCACCTGGAGAACAGGTACTCAAAAGGAAGAGATAAGTTCACAAATTAGATAATCAGTGGGATGTTGAGCCATACACAGTTTTACCTTTGATAACACCGAGGTGTGTCTCATCAGTAAAGATGGAGGAGAAACCTCAGCAGCAGTGTCGAGGGATCACCTAAAATCATACCCTGACTAACTGAAGGAGAGGATTGAAGACCAAGACATTCCTCAGCCAACAGAAGAAGTGGAGGAAAAGATTAGCACAGTACTCGGTGAGTTCCCTCCAAATTGGACAAGAGTGAACCAGGCCATGGTCGTGCCCGTTTTGACCTTTCCCCAGCTAGTAGTACCAGAAAGAGATGTGACCCAAGACCAACCTGAAGACCAAGGGGCTCAAGCAGCAGATGCCACACCAGCAGCGGAGCAAGAGAATCCACCCCCTGCAGTGAATCTGTCATGCCCACAGTGAGCAGGAGTAGTCCTAGAAAATCAGGTATACCTGTGCTACATACAGTCACCCGTAGCGTAGCCAAAAGAGAGTGCACTACCCCAGTGGTAGCAAGCACAGTGAATCCGGTCAGGTCACTATCCATACCTGTACTGCACAGATCCACCCGTAGTACCAGAGGTCAGAATCCAGCCCAATATGGGGACTAAAATGTCAATATATTAATAATGTAAATAAGTTGAAATGTATGTGATTGCAACCACCAAGGGTATGAGCCTACAGAGACTCTGTAAGAACTTTTGAAGCACTCTATGTTACCTGTTGAAGGATAATTGGGCCACAGGACTATGTGTGGTCAGGACCTTAATTGAACATACTGTAGTTACCAACTGAGTTCAGGACTAATTTTGAACTTTGGCTTTTGTAATTTTTTTTTATTTTTTTTAAATCCTGTAAACTGTTATAATTGTTCAATTTTT
Organism: Ranitomeya variabilis; assembly: GCF_051348905.1. Classification (NCBI taxonomy): domain Eukaryota; kingdom Metazoa; phylum Chordata; class Amphibia; order Anura; family Dendrobatidae; genus Ranitomeya; species Ranitomeya variabilis. The sequence goes on along the minus strand of NC_135236.1, from coordinate 414,123,539 downwards.
TTATTATGTTTATGTTTCCTCAGTCCGGGAGTACTGAATTTTACTAGGGGGGAATATAGTCTAGTCAGAGTCAGTGTGAGTCTGGGGAGCAGACAGTGAAGGAGGAAGAGGCAAATGAGGAGAACCTGGAGGATTGGAGCTGCAGGTTTCCCGGCCCCAGCTGACACCCTGAGGCACAGCAGCATACGAGAGACCGGAGTCACCATGAGGGAGTGACACCTGGAACAGGCTCAAGCTGCCTGCCATGCGAGGAAAGGTTCCATTTCATGGACAGACTGTAACAGGGACTTGTGAGGAGTTTAAGGCACCAAGGACCTAGGGAGCAGTGCAGAGGGAAGGCCTCCAAATCCACCTGGCTAGGTGGACCTGAAATGCTTCCAGGCTGCCCGGATCTCCATGACCACCGGTCACTAGTGCCCCAGACTGTATCCGCCATTAAAGATAAAAGAAACAACAGTCTTTGTGTCCTCAAGTCCTTTTTCCACACCCTCAGTCCTGCACCCCAACGTCCACGATCCCTGATAGACTATACTCGTAGCCCTGGGGCCTTGCTCCATATGTGGGGAGCAGAACCATCTCAGCTGCGACACCATCAGTCCCAGCAGTCCTGTTAAGCAGCATCGGCTACCTATTGCCAAACACTACAGGTGGTGTCATGTGAGATCCCTTACAAACATTCCCTCATCACTTTAATTGCGCACCCAGAGCCACAGACCAGGTCACTGCTGCCGTGACCACCCCTTTAAGAATTGCCCGACCCGCTTCCAATTACCCCACGGCCCTAGCGGGCATCGCACTAACCCACAGGCCAGACATGTGAAGAATACAGCAGATTGTTGTCACATGCAATACACAATCAGTACTTGCAAGAAATCTCTGCAGCTCTCATTATGTTGCAGCAGCCTCCTAAACCAATTTTCTTCTTGCCTTTTTATCAATTTTTGATACATTCCATTCTACTGTTATGCCATATTTAAGATTTTTCTTGATTACCACCTTCACAGTGTTACATGGTATATTTATATATAACACCTTGTATGTTTTTTGTAACCTTATCCGGATTGATAACTTTTAACAATGACAACTCTTTCCTGTGTTGTAAGCTGTTTATGGACCATGGCTTTTGCTGTTAAATGCAAGTGGGAAAATGTCAAAAAATCCTATTAGAAGAAGCTATACTTCAAATGGGGTTAATAAAAATCAGTAATATAAAATGAATGCACACTGGCGCTACACTAACTATGGAAAAGAAAAGGGGGGATCAATCTAAAAACAAGAGCTGCTGGTGAAAGAACAGGGTCTGTGTAAAGCCCTGCTGATAATAAAACACAGGTATAAATGAATAAGAGCTATCACCTGCGCTATAATAGTGCGTTGGTAAATGAAAGTGAAAAGTAAACACATGACAGATTGCTGCTCGTACTAAGGGGAAAAGAACAAAGATATGCAAATCTAATAGTCCGGGAACAATACAGTAGTGCCCATACGCGCCCCGTCCTCTTACCTGTGTGACGTCACATTCTATCCACGCCCCTTCCAAACTCCGCCACCACTTCGGCGGCGTCTCAGGCCGGGGCACGCCTGAGGCAGGCGGTTCAGTCCAACTTCCCGTGTTTAGTGAGGAGGATCGCAGCGGGCGAAAGCCCTCACACTACCTCCCAGCTCTACTCTATTGCGGGACCGACTACCGAACACCCCTTGGGAGCAAGTGTAGCCACGCTAAAGCATCACTACAGACTAACTCAGTAAGTGCATGTGTGCTAAGTAGGGTTGAGCGAAACGGGTCGTTCATTTTCAAAAGTCGCCGACTTTTGGCTAAGTCGGCGTCTCATGAAACCCGATCCGACCCCTGTGCTTGTCGGCCATGCGGTACGCGACTTTCACGCCAAAGTCGCGTTTCAATGACGCGAAAAGCGCCATTTCTCAGCCAATGAAGGTGAACGCAGAGTGTGGGCAGCGTGATGACATAGGTCCTGGTCCCCACCATCTTAGAGAAGGGCATTGCAGTGATTGGCTTGCTGTCTGCGGCGTCACAGGGGCTATAAAGGGGCGTTCCCGCTGACCGCCATGTTACTGCTGCTGCTCTGAGCTTAGGGAGAGGTTGCTGCCGCTTCGTCAGAAGCAGGGAGAGCGTTAGGCAGGGTCCACTAACCACCAAACCGCTTGTGCTGTAGCGATTTCCACTGTCCAACACCACCTTCGGTGTGCAGGGACAGTGAAAGCAATTTTTTTTTTTTTTTCCCTCAGCGCTGTAGCTCATTGGGCTGCCCTAGAAGGCTCCCTGATAGCTGTATTGCTGTGTGTACGCCACTGTGGAAACCAACTGCTTTTTTCAAAGCACATATCCTCTTGTTCCTTCCTTTCTGCACAGCTATCTTTTTTGTTTGTCCACACTTTTTATTTAATTTGTGCATCAGTCCACTCCTATTGCTGCCTGCCATACCTGGCTTAGATTACTGCAGGGAGATAGTAATTGTAGGACAGTCCCTGTTTTTTTTTTTTTGTTTTTTTTTTTGTGGGAGATTAAGATTGGCATTTCTGCTACAGTGCCATCCCTGTGTGTGCCATCTCTCACTGAGTGGGCCATAGAAAGCCTATTTATTTTTGTCCTTGATTTGTGTTCTAAAATCTACCTCAACACAAAAACACTACATCAATCAGTGGGAGAAAAATATTGGCCTCAGTCAGGGCTTGTGTGCCACTCCTGTGCGTGCCATCTCTCATTCAGTGGGCCATAGAAAGCCTTTTTTTTTGTTTTTTTTTAATATTATTTGGTTTCTAAAGTCTCCCTGAAAAAAAAAAAAAAAAACATAAAAAAACAGTGGGAGATTAATATTGCCCTTTCAGCTTGTGCTCCAGTCTTGACTCCTGGGTGTGCCACCTCTCTCTCTGTAATTGTGGGCCATAGAAAGCCTATTTATTTTTTTCCTTCATTTGTGTTTTAAAATCTACCTCAACACAAAAACACTACATCAATCAGTGGGAGAAAAATATTGGCCTCAGTCAGGGCTTGTGTGCCACTCCTGTGCGTGTCATCTCTCATTCAGTGGGCCATAGAAAGCCTTTTTTTTTTGTTTTTTTTTAATATTATTTGGTTTCTAAAGTCTCCCTGAAAATAAAAATAAAAAAACTTAAAAAAACAGTGGGAGAGTAATATTGCCCTTTCAGCTTGTGCGCCAGTCTTGACTCCTGGGTGTGCCACCTCTCTCTCTCTAATTGTGGGCCATAGAAAGCCTATTTATTTTTTTCCTTCATTTGTGTTCTAAAATCTACCTCAACACAAAAACACTACATCAATCAGTGGGAGAAAAATATTGGCCTCAGTCAGGGCTTGTGTGCCACTCCTGTGCGTGCCATCTCTCATTCAGTGGGCCATAGAAAGCCTTTTTTTTTGTTTTTTTTTAATATTATTTGGTTTCTAAAGTCTCCCTGAAAAAAAAAATTAAATAAATTAGGTGGGAGATTAATATTGACATTAGTGCTTGAGTGACAGTCCTGCGTGTGTGTCATCTCTGTGATTTGGTGCCACAGAAAACAGAGTGTGTAACATTGTGCCTGATTTTCCTTGTGGTCTCACCAACCTGTTAAGGGATATTGAAATCATACTGAAGTTATAGCTCACCGTGTAAGTTGTTTGACAGCAACAAATAAAGTTACTTTGGTTAAGATTTTAAAACAATGAGGAAGTCTGGTGCAAGAGGTCGTCGTGGGCGTTCATTGTCAGCTGGTAATGATGGTAGTGGTAGTGGAGCATCAGGTGGTCGTGGGGATAAAAATATTCCACCTAAGTCTGGAGCTGTGGAGCCAGTTTCGTCGTCAGGCTACACAAGGCCTCGAACGCTCTCTTTTCTGGGAGTAGGAAAACCGCTTTTAAAGGCGGAGCAGCAACAGCAAGTTTTGGCTTACATTGCAGACTCAGCCTCTAGCTCTTTTGCCTCCTCTTCAGAAACTGGTAAATGTAAAAGCAGCGCGTCGCTTGTGGATGTTCACGGTCAGGGACAAGTCGCTTCCTTGTCCTCCTCAGCAAAAACTACAACAAGAGAGAAGGATGCAGCAGGCGACACAACGGGTCACTCCATGGAGCTCTTTACACATACCGTCCCTGGCTTAGAAAGTGAAACATTTAACAGGCCATGCCCATTACAAGTAGATTCTGACATGGAGTGCACTGATGCACAGCCACAGCCAGAGTACTATGCTGCTCCTTTGACTCAGACCACCACATTGCCCTCTCAGGGTACAGATCCACAATCAGACCCTGATGAGACTATGTTGCCCCGCCACGAACGCTATACCACCGACCGACACAGTGACACAGACGAAGTTGCACACGAGCTCGAAGAGGAGGTAATAGATGACCCAGTTATTGACCCCGATTGGCAGCCATTGGGGGAACAGGGTGCAGGCGGCAGTAGTTCAGAAGCGGAGGTGGAGGAGGGGCCGCAGCAGGCATCAACATCGCAACAGGTTCCATCTGCCGGGCCCGTATCTGGCCCAAAACGCGTGTCAAAGCCAAAACCTGTTGGAGGACAGCGTGGCCATCCGGTTAAAGCTCAGTCTGCAATCCCTGAAAAGGGATCCGATGCTAGGAAGAGTGCAGTCTGGCATTTTTTTAAACAACATCCAACTGATCAGCGCAAAGTCATCTGTCAAAAATGTTCAACTAGCTTAAGCAGAGGTCAGAATCTGAAAAGTCTAAATACTAGTTGCATGCATAGACACTTAACCACCATGCATTTTCAAGCCTGGACTAACTACCAAACGTCCCTTAAGGTTGTAGCACCCTCGGCCAATGAAGCTAGTCAGCAACGCAACATCCCTTCCGTCACTGTAAGGCCACCATTTTCCGCACCACCGGCAGTATCTGTGCAGGTTTCTTTGCCAGCCAAAAGCAGTCAGGGTCAGGGAATCACCAGTTTTGTAGGAGGAAATATTGCATCTAGGGCACCGGCGGAAACAATACCGTCTCCAACCGTCTCTCAGTCTGCCATGTACACCGGCACACCCGAAAGTTCCACGATCTCCAGCTCTCCAGTCCAGCTCACCCTACATGAGACTCTGGTTAGAAAAAGGAAGTACTTATCCTCGCATCCGCGTACACAGGGTTTTAACGCCCACATAGCTAGACTAATCTCGTTAGAGATGATGCCCTACCGGTTAGTTGAAAGCGAAGCTTTCAAAGCCCTGATGGAGTACGCTGAACCACGATACGAGCTACCCAGTCGACACTTTTTTTCCAGAAAAGCCATCCCAGCCCTGCACCAGCATGTTAAACAGCGCATCGTCCATGCACTCAGGCAATCTGTGAGTACAAAGGTGCACCTGACTACAGATGCATGGACCAGTAGGCATGGCCAGGGACGTTATGTGTCCATCACGGCACACTGGGTGAATGTGGTGGATGCAGGGTCCACAGGCGACATCAATTTAGGGACAGTTGTGCCTAGCCCACGGTCTAGGAAACAGTTGGCTGTAGGCGTTCGCACCCCCTCCTCCTCCTCCTCCTCGTCCTCCTGCAGAAGCTACAGCTCTTCCACAGAACGCAGTCGGCCAACCACTCCATCGGCAGATGACACTGTTGCACACCAGTTGTCCCATTATGGGCCAGCTACTGGCAAGCGTCAGCAGGCTGTATTGGCTATGAAGTGTTTGGGCGACAACAGACACACCGCGGAAGTTCTGTCCGAGTTCTTGCAACAAGAAACGCAGTCGTGGCTGGGCACAGTAGATCTTGAGGCAGGCAAGGTAGTGAGTGATAACGGAAGGAATTTCATGGCTGCCATCTCCCTTTCCCAACTGAAACACATTCCTTGCCTGGCTCACACCTTAAACCTGGTGGTGCAGTGCTTATTGAAAACTTATCCTGGGTTCTCCGACCTGCTCCTCAAAGTGCGTGCACTTTGCTCACATATCCGACGTTCGCCTGTACACGCCAGCCGTATGCAGACCTATCAGCGGTCTTTGAACCTTCCCCAGCATCGCCTAATCATAGACGTTGCAACAAGGTGGAACTCAACACTGCACATGCTTCAGAGACTGTGCGAACAGAGGCGTGCTGTTATTTATTTGTGGGAGGATACACGGGCAGGCAGTAGGATGGCAGACATGGAGTTGTCAGGTGTGCAGTGGTCTAAGATACAAGACATGTGTCAAGTCCTTCAGTGTTTTGAGGAATGCACACGGCTGGTTAGTGCAGACAACGCCGTAATAAGCATGAGCATCCCCCTAATGCGTCTGCTGATGCAAAGTTTGACGCACATAAAGGAGCAGGCGTCTGCACCAGAGGAAGAGGAAAGCCTTGATGACAGTCAGCCATTGTCTGGTCAGGGCCGTGTAGAGGACGCTGTAGCGGGTGAAGAGGAGGAGGAGGACAAGGAGGATGATGGGGATGAGTACTTTTTGAATGAGGAAGCTTCTCCTGGGCCAACAGAAATTAGTGGCGTTGCAAGGCCGGGTTCTGTTTTTTTAAGGGAGACAAGTGACGTAGATTTACCTGTAACTGCCCCTCCAACAAGCACAACCGCAGATTTGACAACTGGAACTTTGGCCCACATGGCGGATTATGCCTTACGTATCCTAAAAAGGGGCACACGCATTACGAAAATGATGAACGATGACGATTACTGGTTGGCCTGCCTCCTTGATCCACGCTATAAAGGCAAATTGCAAAATATTATGCCACATGAGAACTTGGAACTAATATTAGCAACCAAACAATCAACTCTTGTTGACCGTTTGCTTCAGGCATTCCCAGCACACAGCGCACGTGATCGTTCTCACACGAGCTCCAGGGGGCAGCAGACTAGGAGTGTTAGGGGTGCACACATCAGAAGTGGCGTTGGACAGAGGGGTTTTCTGACCAGGTTGTGGAGTGATTTTGCTATGACCGCAGACAGGACAGGTACTGCTGCATCAATTGAAAGTGACAGGAGACAACATTTGTCCAGTATGGTTACTAACTATTTTTCATCCCTTATCGATGTTCTCCCTCAACCGTCATTCCCATTTGATTACTGGGCCTCCAAATTAGACACCTGGCCAGAATTGGCAGAATATGCATTGCAGGAGCTTGCTTGCCCGGCAGCAAGTGTCCTATCAGAAAGAGTATTCAGTGCTGCAGGTTCAATATTAACCGAAAAAAGGACTTGTCTGGCTACCCAAAATGTTGACGATCTAACATTCATTAAAATGAACCACAACTGGATTTCGAAATCTTTTGCCCCACCTTGCCCGGCCGACACCTAGCTTTCCTATGAAAAGCTCTTGCCTGTGAATTACTTTTCTAATGTCTAATTTGCTGCAGCTGATTGTATAGCATACGACATGTTTACACCTCCCTAAATGGCCAAACTCCCCACACGGGGCCGTGGTATCGCGACTTGGCGCAAGCACCCGTGAGACTGCTGTTTGTCTGAAGAGGTGGGTGTGCTCGCTTTTGGTTGACGGCATTGCTACTGGGTCCCTCATAGTACAATGTAGTGTCTCTGGCGGTGGTGGTGCGCACCCAACGTCAGACACACCGTTGTAACATGAGGGGCCCTGGGGCGGTCCCGCCGGCCTCAAGAGAGTTCCCCCCTCCCCCAGCTCAAAATGTGCTGTACCACGTGCAAAATTATGTCGCACAGCTCCACCAATCTTTAGTCTATTCGCTGACATGATTCAATGTCTGGCACTGACAATACAAATTTGTAGACATCTATGATGCAACTTAAAGTAGTCTGTGTCTGTGTCCTATATTGGCACCATTAAATGGTTACTGCCAAATTACTATGTCAGAAACTCAGCAGATGAGCCCACCCCTGTACCTATGTATGCCACCTTTTTTTTTGTTTTGGTTGTTTTGCGAGACATTAACATCTATTTATATTTTGGGAGTACTGGGACAGACACTCCTTGCAATACTCCTCCACTGACCACCAAGCTGCCTGCCCGTGTATCCATGTAACCGCTGTAAAACTGCCATGAGCCTATTGTTTGTTATTTTAGGCCTTTGATAGCCTGTCTGCGGTCCCTACTTTAAATACTCCTCCACTGACCACCAAGCTGCCTGCCTGTGTATCCATGTAACCGCTGTAAAACTGCCATGAGCCTATTGTTTGTTATTTTAGGCCTTTGATAGCCTGTCTACGGTCCCTACTTTAAATACTCCTCCACTGACCACCAAGCTGCCTGCCCGTGTATCCATGTAACCGCTGTAAAACTGCCATGAGCCTATTGTTTGTTATTTTAGGCCTTTGATAGCCTGTCTACGGTCCCTACTTTAAATACTCCTCCACTGACCACCAAGTTGCCTGCCCGTGTATCCATGTAACCGCTGTAAAACTGCCATGAGCCTATTGTTTGTTATTTTAGGCCTTTGATAGCCTGTCTGCGGTCCCTACTTTAAATACTCCTCCACTGACCACCAAGCTGCCTGCCCGTGTATCCATGTAACCGCTGTAAAACTGCCATGAGCCTATTGTTTGTTATTTTAGGCCTTTGATAGCCTGTCTACGGTACCTACTTTCAATACTCCTCCACTGACCACCAAGCTGCCTGACGTGTATCCATGTAACCGCTGTAAAACTGCCATGAGCCTATTGTTTGTTATTTTAGGCCTTCGAAGCCTGTCTGCGGTCCCTCCTTCCACTAGGCCTCCACTGACCAGACCACTGCTGCCCGTGTACCCCTGGAACCAATTATAAAGTGCCTACAGCCAGCCCATTTTATTATGTTAGGCCTTCGAAGCCTGTCTGCGGTCCCTCCTTCCACTAGGCCTCCACTGACCAGACCACTGCTGCCCGTGTACCCCTGGAACCAATTATAAAGTGCCTACAGCCAGCCCATTTTATTGTGTTAGGCCTTCGAAGCCTGTCTGCGGTCCCTCCTTCCACTAGGCCTCCACTGACCAGACCACTGCTGCCCGTGTACCCCTGGAACCAATTTTAAAGTGCCTACAGCCAGCCCATTTTATTGTGTTAGGCCTTCGAAGCCTGTCTGCGGTCCCTCCTTCCACTAGGCCTCCACTGACCAGACCACTGCTGCCCGTGTACCCCTGGAACCAATTATAAAGTGCCTACAGCCAGCCCATTTTATTGTGTTAGGCCTTCGAAGCCTGTCTGCGGTCCCTCCTTCCACTAGGCCTCCACTGACCAGACCACTGCTGCCCGTGTACCCCTGGAACCAATTATAAAGTGCCTACAGCCAGCCCATTTTATTATGTTAGGCCTTCGAAGCCTGTCTGCGGTCCCTCCTTCCACTAGGCCTCCACTGACCAGACCACTGCTGCCCGTGTACCCCTGGAACCAATTATAAAGTGCCTACAGCCAGCCCATTTTATTGTGTTAGGCCTTCGAAGCCTGTCTGCGGTCCCTCCTTCCACTAGGCCTCCACTGACCAGACCACTGCTGCCCGTGTACCCCTGGAACCAATTTTAAAGTGCCTACAGCCAGCCCATTTTATTGTGTTAGGCCTTCGAAGCCTGTCTGCGGTCCCTCCTTCCACTAGGCCTCCACTGACCAGACCACTGCTGCCCGTGTATCCCTGGAACCAATTATAAAGTGCCTACAGCCAGCCCATTTTATTATGTTAGGCCTTCGAAGCCTGTCTGCGGTCCCTCCTTCCACTAGGCCTTCACTGACCAGACCACTGCTGCCCGTGTACCCCTGGAACCAATTTTAAAGTGCCTACAGCCAGCCCATTTTATTGTGTTAGGCCTTCGAAGCCTGTCTGCGGTCCCTCCTTCCACTAGACCTCCACTGACCAGACCACTGCTGCCCGTGTACCCCTGGAACCGATTTTAAAGTGCCTACAGCCAGCCCATTTTATTGTGTTAGGCCTTCGAAGCCTGTCTGCGGTCCCTCCTTCCACTAGGCCTTCACTGACCAGACCACTGCTGCCCGTGTACCCCTGGAACCAATTTTAAAGTGCCTACAGCCAGCCCATTTTATTGTGTTAGGCCTTCGAAGCCTGTCTGCGGTCCCTCCTTCCACTAGGCCTCCACTGACCAGACCACTGCTGCCCGTGTACCCCTGGAACCAATTTTAAAGTGCCTACAGCCAGCCCATTTTATTGTGTTAGGCCTTCGAAGCCTGTCTGCGGTCCCTCCTTCCACTAGGCCTCCACTGACCAGACCACTGCTGCCCGTGTACCCCTGGAACCAATTATAAAGTGCCTACAGCCAGCCCATTTTATTGTGTTAGGCCTTCGAAGCCTGTCTGCGGTCCCTCCTTCCACTAGGCCTCCACTGACCAGACCACTGCTGCCCGTGTACCCCTGGAACCAATTTTAAAGTGCCTACAGCCAGCCCATTTTATTGTGTTAGGCCTTCGAAGCCTGTCTGCGGTCCCTCCTTCCACTAGGCCTCCACTGACCAGACCACTGCTGCCCGTGTACCCCTGGAACCAATTATAAAGTGCCTACAGCCAGCCCATTTTATTATGTTAGGCCTTCGAAGCCTGTCTGCGGTCCCTCCTTCCACTAGGCCTTCACTGAGCAGACCACTGCTGCCCGTGTACCCCTGGAACCAATTTTAAAGTGCCTACAGCCAGCCCATTTTATTGTGTTAGGCCTTCGAAGCCTGTCTGCGGTCCCTCCTTCCACTAGGCCTCCACTGACCAGACCACTGCTGCCCGTGTACCCCTGGAACCAATTTTAAAGTGCCTACAGCCAGCCCATTTTATTGTGTTAGGCCTTCGAAGCCTGTCTGCGGTCCCTCCTTCCACTAGGCCTACACTGACAAAGGTACACCTGACAACAGACATATGGACCTGTAGGCATGGCCACGGAAGGTTACGTGTCCTTTGTGGCTCAATGGGTTAATGTATTGGATGCATGGTCCACACAGGGGACAGCCTGCTAAGTCTGTCTGCAGTCCCTAATTCAAGTTGTCCTCAACTGAATAAAGCTGAGCTTCTACCTTCCGGCACTGATTAACTGCTGTTTTTAAACACATTGGTGGTTCCGGCCTACTAACGGTGTCTGCCCCTGCCTGGTGTTGTCCTCAACTGAATACAGCTGAGCTTCAACCTTCTGCCTCTCATTAATTGCTGTTTTTTTTTTTTTTTTTAAATGGTGTTTAGGGCCTACTAACGGTGTCTGCCCCTCCCTGGTGTTGCCCTCAACTGAATAAAGCTGAGCTTCAACCTTCTGGCTCTCATTAAGTGTTTTTTAAAAAACAAAATGGTGGTTAGGGCCTACTAACGGTGTCTGCCCCTCCCTGGTGTTGCCCTCAACTGAATAAAGCTGAGCTTCAACCTTCTGGCTCTCATTAAGTGTTTTTTAAAAAACAAAATGGTGGTTAGGGCCTACTAACGGTGTCTGCCCCTCCCTGGTGTTGCCCTCAACTGAATAAAGCTGAGCTTCAACCTTCTGGCTCTCATTAAGTGTTTTTTAAAAAACAAAATGGTGTTTAGGGCCTACTAACGGCTTCTGCCCCTCCCTGGTGTTGTCCTCAACTGAATACAGCTGAGCTTCAACCTTCTGGCTCTCATTAAGTGTTTTTTAAAAAACAAAATGGTGGTTACGGCCTACTAACGGTGTCTGCCCCTCCCTGGTGTTGCCCTCAACTGAATAAAGCTGAGCTTCAACCTTCTGGCTCTCATTAAGTGTTTTTTAAAAAACAAAATGGTGGTTAGGGCCTACTAACGGTGTCTGCCCCTCCCTGGTGTTGCCCTCAACTGAATAAAGCTGAGCTTCAACCTTCTGGCTGTCATTAAGTGTTTTTTAAAAAACAAAATGGTGGTTACGGCCTACTAACGGTGTCTGCCCCTCCCTGGTGTTGCCCTCAACTGAATAAAGCTGAGCTTCAACCTTCTGGCTCTCATTAAGTGTTTTTTAAAAAACAAAATGGTGGTTAGGGCCTACTAACGGTGTCTGCCCCTCCCTGGTGTTGCCCTCAACTGAATAAAGCTGAGCTTCAACCTTCTGGCTCTCATTAAGTGTTTTTTAAAAAACAAAATGGTGGTTAGGGCCTACTAACGGTGTCTGCCCCTCCCTGGTGTTGCCCTCAACTGAATAAAGCTGAGCTTCAACCTTCTGGCTCTCATTAAGTGTTTTTTAAAAAACAAAATGGTGGTTAGGGCCTACTAACGGTGTCTGCCCCTCCCTGGTGTTGCCCTCAACTGAATAAAGCTGAGCTTCAACCTTCTGGCTCTCATTAAGTGTTTTTTAAAAAACAAAATGGTGGTTAGGGCCTACTAACGGTGTCTGCCCCTCCCTGGTGTTGCCCTCAACTGAATAAAGCTGAGCTTCAACCTTCTGGCTCTCATTAAGTGTTTTTTAAAAAACAAAATGGTGGTTAGGGCCTACTAACGGTGTCTGCCCCTCCCTGGTGTTGCCCTCAACTGAATAAAGCTGAGCTTCAACCTCCTGGCTCTCATTAAGTGTTTTTTAAAAAACAAAATGGTGGTTAGGGCCTACTAACGGTGTCTGCCCCTCCCTGGTGTTGTCCTCAACTGAATAAAGCTGTGCTTCAACCTTCTGGCTTTTAGCCTATAGTATCAGATATTAAACTGCATTTGGCTTTCAACTTTGGTTACGGCCTACTAACGGCTTCTGCCCCTCCCTGGTGTTGTCCTCAACTGAATACAGCTGAGCTTCAACCTTCTGGCTCTCATTAAGTGTTTTTTAAAAAACAAAATGATGGTTAGGGCCTACTAACGGTGTCTGCCCCTCTCTGGTGTTGCCCTCAACTGAATAAAGCTGTGCTTCAACCTTCTGGCTTTCGGCCTATAGTATCAGATATTAAACTGCATTTGGCCTTCAACTTTGGTTACGGCCTACTAACGGTGTCTGCCCCTCCCTGGTGTTGTCCTCAACTGAACAAAGCTGAGCTTCCACATTCTGGCTTTCGGCCTATACTATCAGATATTAAACTGCATTTGGCCTACTAGTGTGGTTAGGCCCTTGAAACAGTGTCTGCTGCTCTTGGGTTTGCTACTCCACTGAACAAAGCAATGCCGCCTGTTTAGTCCTGTTACCAATTTTGATCTGCATTTAGCCTACTTTATTCTTTGGCCCTATATCTGTTTCCTCCTCATCCTGCCCATTGCCCAGCCACTGCTAGATGAGTCTGCTGGTACATTGACCTAGACCACTACATTCCCCTTGTACTCTACACAGCCAGAATCTGACCCTGCTGAAAGTAAGGTTCCCCTTCCCGCATATTATACCACCTTACACAGGGACAAAGAGGAAGGTGCAGATGAAAGTGCAGGTTCCTTCATCAGGTGGGGGGGGCATACTCGTTGGCGACGTCACTGGCACAGGGCCACTCAGAGTACGCAAAAGTGTCGCTGCTGGTGGGAGGCGCCCCCGCCATGCAAACACACCGCCGTACTTTGAGGGGCCCTGTGCCAGTGCCAATGCGAACGAGTGGGCCCCCCCTGCTTGCTCAGGATCACAGCACTTGCAACGTTGAAATACTTACCTCTCCCTGCTCCACCGCCATGACGTAGTCCACGTTTCCTGGGCCCACTAAAACCTTGAACCAGCCCTACCCCCCACAACTTTTGCCAAATGACCCCCAATTTCCAGTGCCCAACTATTATTATAAAGTTAATTAAGATTGACAAGCTTCAGAAAACAAGAATGGATGTTTTTGGCAGTAAAATGGGCACTGTAGGTGTTTTCCTGGCCTCCACTCACTGCCGGCTATGCTTCCCCATTGACTTGCATTGGGTTTCGTGTTTCGGTCGATCCCCGACTTTTAGCGATAATCGGCCGACTTCACTCGACTCGACTCTGGACTAAATCGGGTTTCACAAAACCAGACTCGATCTTAAAAAAATGAAAGTCGCTCAACCCTAGTGCTAAGTACTTCTCTGTTTGAGACATAGTGAATGACCCCACTGACCAGCACTACTGTATTGTTCCCGGACTATTAGATTAGCATATCTTTGTTCGTTAATAAAAATCAGTTTAAAGGGAATGTATCATGAGAAAAAAAAACTATTAAAGGGGTTGTCCACTACTTTCAATTAACCTCCCAATGTATCCCCCCGGGGCCCCTGATGAATTGTGTAAATACCTTCCGTTGCCATTTTCGCCTGTGAGCGGCGCTATGCTGGCGGCTGAGTCCAGGTCACGTGACCCCCAGGCTGCAGTCGCCGCTTATTTCTGCCGACGTCACGTCAATTTCCAGACTCTGTCATCAAGAGTGACTGGGTTGTGGGCGGGGTTGGGGGCTGCAGGTCTGCGCTGGGGCCGGGCGGGGCTGTGCTGGGGCGGGCGGGGCTAAGCAGGGATAATTGTGCGGGTGCCGGGTGTCTGCGTGCCAGCGCCGGTATGTGCGGGCGCAGGGTGTCTGTGTGCTGGCGCCGGGATGTGCGGGCGCCGGGTGTCTGCATGCCGGCACCGGGTGTATGCATGCCGGTGCCAGGATGTGCGGGCGCCGGGTGTCTGCGTGCCGGCGCCGGGTGTGTGTGTGCTTGCATGTTCGGGCGCCGGGTGTCTGCGTGCCGGCGCCGGGTGTCTGTGTGCCGGCGCCGGGTGTCTGCGTGCTGGCGCCGAGGTGTGTGGTGTGGGGGGGTGGTCATTGGTGTGTGTGTCTGTGCAGGCATCGTCCGATGGGACTACAAGTCCTTTAGGGCTCTGCGTGCTACAGTGACAGTGAGTGACACATTAGCCAATGATGGGACAGTAGTAGTCTCATCATCCGGCTAATGTGTTGAATGTAAAAAAAAACCACATACACACATATACAGACATACAACATGTGACATGTGACATGCACCTTGCAACATGCGATGACATGCGACGACATGCATCATGTGATGACATGCGACGGCATGCGATGACATGCAACATGTGACATGCAGCGACATGCAACATGCGGCGACATGTGATGACATGCGACATGCAATGACAAGCGGCATGTGACATGCGATGACATGCACCATGCAACGACATGCACCATGCAACATACTACATGCAACATGCGATGACATACAGCATGCGACATGCGACATGTGACATGCAACATGTGACGACATACAACGACATGCAACATGCAATGACATGCAGCATGCGATGACATGCAACATGCGACGACATGCAACATGCGACGACGTGCAACATGCACCATGCGACATGCAACATGCACCATGCAACATATGACATGCGACGGCATGAGATGACATGCGACATGCAACATGTGACATGCAGCGACATGAAACATCATGCAACATGCGATGACATGCGACATGCGATGACATGCGACTTATGGCATGTGACATGCGTTGACATGCACCATGGAACATGCAACATGCGACATATAACATGCCACATACAGTACATACAGTGCATACATACAACATACATATAGACATACAGTACATATAACATAGATTACATACTCACCATCACTTGTCACTTTGTACCCCGAAGCCAGTGTCACCTGTAAAAAATATTAAAATAATAAACAAACACTATACTCCCTGATCCGCAGAAATCCAATTAAAATGAGTGTCCCACGACGATCTCCCATGGAGAACAGGAGCATCAGCTGATGCGATAGCTCTCCAGGGGCCCCAGGAATACAATGATGTAAGGTATCCTTCCACAATGTATTCCCCACAATGTATTCCTACGCCCCTGTGAGAAAATAGTCCCTAGTCTCACTTTTAGCATTGCTGTGTGAGAAATTTTCCCACACAGCAATTGCCATAAAGTGAGACTTTGAAGTCTAGTAACCTCTCAGTGATGCACTGCAGGAGCCATTGTCTCCTGTCATTGTGTCACTGAAGGTCAACCGCTGCCCCATTGTAATGTCCGGGGAGGAGGGGGCGGAGTTCCGGCCACGCATGCGCGGTTGGAAATGGCAGACACGACGCACAAAAAAACGTTACATGTAACGTTAAAATTATTGTAGTGGACAACTTCTTTAACCTGCAGATATTGGGATGACCTGCAGGATACCAGAGTTATTAACCTGCCTAGTGCCCACATTTAGCCAAACATTGTGTGGAGAAATGAACTTTATTCCCCAGGCAGTTTTATGGTTTCAGTCATGGGGGGCAGCACCTGCATTGCTTCAGTCACCGCTGAGAATACAGAGTGGGGCTGTAACCACACCCCGGCCCTGACTGACACTACCTCTGCATTGGGGCCGGCTGTCAGTGTCAGGGGCGCGGTTACAGGTGCCATTCTGTATTTTCAGAGTGGTGACTGAACCCGTACCAGTACCGCCCCCTGAAACCTGAACTCTGCCGGGGAGAATAAGGTTAATTTTCTCCTTGTAGCATTCGGCTGAGTGCAGGCGCAGGGCAGGTTAACGCTGTTAACCTGCAGAATAATCCTATATATGCAGTGTTTTTCGGGTGAAAGGTTCCCTTTAAATTATGGTAACTGTGTACTGGCTATTATCAAACACGAATTTCAATGTGATTTATCTAATTCTGAACACAACTACATCACCATTATAAGAGAGTAATCACACTTATGCAACCACACTATTTTATTTATTTTTATCCCCCCCCCCTCAAAATGATTTTAGTTTGTTTCTTGAAGGCTTGTACAGGTTATGGGTGACATTAAAGATGGAAGAAGTTCAGAAATTATTCTTCTTAGTATAATTTTTTCATATGACATAAAAGTGGCATTGAAACAGTGTAGACTTTTTAAAACAACTGTATGTCCACACAATATTAACACGAGAAAGTAGAAAGCTCTAATGTTAGATATGTATTAATTCATACAGTCACTATATGACAAATACAATATAACACATGCAGTGCTGTCATGTATTACTAGATATGATATACTGTATATACACTATGTTCCAAATTATTATGCAAATAATATTTCCTCATATTTTCTCTAAATTACCTATCTGAATTGCTGTCATTTTAATTTTCCAGTCATCTACTATTCTAGCAAAATTGCAATGTTTTGGAACAAACTGCCTATGAAAACAGTATCTTTTTAAAAAAAATAAACACTCAAAATGCATGTTCCAAATTATTATGCACAGCAGAGTTTTCAACCTTTTTTTTATTTTGAACAAAAAAAATGGTTAATTGTGAAGTTATAAGCATTATCAGCTTATTACTAAATGAAATCAAACAATTTTCAAGTGAAAACTTTATTCTAGGTGATGTTACATTTGCACATAGGACCCCTTGTTCGAAAGAAGCTTCTGAACTCTCTCGTCCATTGAATTTGTCAGTTTTTGGATGGTTTCTGCTTCAATTGTTTTGCATGTGGACAGAATACCCTCCCAGAGCTGTTGCTTAGATGTGAACTGCCTTCCGCCATCATAGACACTCCTTTTGATGATGCTCCAGAGGTTCTCAATGGGGTTGAGGTCAGGGGAAGATGGTGGCCACTGGCCACACCATAAGTTTGTCCTCTTTTATGCCCATAGCAGCCAGAGATGCAGATGTGTTTTTTGCAGCATGAGACAGTGCATTATCATGCATGAAAATGATTTTGCTGCGGAAAGCACGGTTCTTCCTCTTGAACCATGGCAGGAAGTGTGGTTTTAGAAACTCCACTGTTGTGAATTCCGCTCTTGGGCTCCCTCCGGTGGTTGTAAGTAGCACTTTTGTGAATTCTGCTCTTGGGCTCCCTCCTGTGGTTTTGAGTGGTACAGCTGCTTCTTGGATTTAGCATCAGCAGCTGCTCCCACTGATCGTCTTTCTGGCTCGGCTATTTTAGTCTGGCCTTATTGCTCAATCAATGCCAGTTGTCAATTGTTCCTGCTTGGAGCCACTGCTCTTTTGGATTTCTCTGACACTCTGCCCAGTTCAGCAAAGATAAGTCCTTTTGTCCTTTTGCTGTCCACTTGTTGTGGACTTTATTGTTCAGCACATTCTATGTTTTGCTCATTTGTCCAGCTTATCAGTATGGATCTATTCAGCTAAGCTGGAAGCTCTGGGCTGCAGTTTTTGCCCTCCACACCTTTAGTCAGGTGTGGAGATTTTTGCATATCTCTGCGGTGGACTTTTTCTAGTTTTTATTACTGACCGCACAGTGTTTCTTTCCTTACTGTCTATCTAGCTAGAATTGGCCTCCTTTGCTAAATCTTGTTTCATACTACGTATGTCATTTCCTTCTCCTCTCACAGCCAATATTTGTGGGGGGCTGTCCTATCCTTTGGGGATTTTCTCTGAGGCAAGATAGCTTTCCTGTTTCTACCTTTAGGGGTAGCTAGTTCTCCGGCTGTGACGAGATGTCCAGGGAGTGACAGGAACATTCCACGGCTACTGCTAGTGTTGTGTTAAGATCAGGAACTGCGGTCTGTATAGTTACTACCTGCCCAGAGCTAGTCGCATGTCGCTCCTAAATTACCAGTCCATAACAGTACAACTGGCCAAAAATGAGTTGAATGCATCTCAAAAGAAGGAAAAGAAAAAGAGTTCTGAGCCATTTTTTTTTTCTTTAGTCTGTTTTGTCTTTTTCCTTCCTCTTAATCTCTGGGTGGATTTGGGCGCGGACATGGATGTTCAGGGTTTGTTTTCTCATGTGGATCAGCTTGCTGCAAGAGTTCAGAGTATCCAAGATTATGTTGTTCAGACTCCAGCCTTAGAGCCTAGAATTCCTACTCCAGATTTGTTTTACGGGGATAGATCTAAGTTTTTGAACTTTAAAAATAACTGCAAATTGTTTTTTGCTCTGAAACCCCGTTCCTCTGGTGACCCCACTCAGCAAGTTAAAATAGTTATTTCTCTGCTGCGTGGTGACCCTCAGGACTGGGCATTCTCCCTTGAGTCAGGGGATCCGGCATTGCTTAATGTAGATGCATTTTTTCAATCGCTTGGATTATTGTATGACGAACCTAACTCTGTGGATCATGCGGAAAAAACCTTGTTGGCTCTGTGCCAGTGTCAGGAAGCGGCAGAATTATACTGCCAGAAATTTAGAAAATGGTCTGTGCTCACTAAATGGAATGAGGACGCTCTGGCAGCAATTTTCAGAAAGGGTCTTTCTGAAGCCCTTAAAGATGTTATGGTGGGGTTCCCCACGCCTGTTGGTCTGAGCGAATCTATGTCTCTAGCCATTCAGATCGATCGGCGCCTGCGCGAGCGCAAAGTGGTGCACCATATGGCAGCATCCTCTGAACAGAATCCTGAGCCTATGCAATGTGATAGGATTCTGACTAGAGCGGAACAGAGGGGATACAGACGTCAGAATGGGCTGTGTTTTTACTGTGGTGATTCAGTCCATACTATCTCTGATTGCCCTAAGCGTATTAAGTGGGTCGCTAGATCTGTTACCATTAGTACTGTACAGCCTAAGTTTCTCCTGTCTGTGACCCTGATTTGCTCATTGTCATCTTTCTCTGTCATGGCATTTGTGGATTCAGGCGCTGCCCTGAACTTAATGGACTTAGAATTTGCCAGGCGCTGTGGTTTTTCTTTGCAGCCTTTGCAGAGCCCTATTCCTTTGAGGGGTATTGATGCTACACCGTTGGCCAAGAATAAACCTCAGTATTGGACTCAGCTGACTATGTGCATGGCTCCAGCACATCAGGAAGATTGTCGTTTTCTGGTATTGCATAATTTACATGATGTTGTTGTACTGGGTTTTCCATGGTTACAAGTACACAATCCAGTGTTGGATTGGAAATCGATGTCTGTGACTAGTTGGGGTTGTCAAGGGGTACATAGTGACGTTCCTTTAATGTCAATTTCCTCTTCCCCCTCTTCTGATGTTCCTGAATTTTTGTCAGATTTCCAGGATGTATTTGATGAGCCCAAATCCAGTTCCCTTCCTCCACATAGGGACTGTGATTGTGCTATTGACTTGATTCCAGGCTCTAAGTTCCCTAAGGGCCGACTTTTCAACCTGTCTGTGCCAGAACATACCGCTATGCGGAGCTATGCTAAGGAGTCCTTGGAGAAGGGGCATATTCGGCCGTCTTCGTCACCATTGGGAGCGGGATTCTTTTTTGTTGCCAAGAAGGATGGCTCCTTGAGACCCTGTATTGATTATCGCCTTCTTAATAAGATCACGGTCAAATTCCAATATCCTTTACCTTTGCTCTCTGATTTGTTTGCTCGGATTAAGGGGGCTAGTTGGTTTACCAAGATTGACCTTCGTGGGGCATATAATCTTGTTCGTATTAAACAGGGTGACGAATGGAAAACTGCATTTAATACGCCCGAAGGCCATTTTGAATACCTGGTGATGCCTTTCGGGCTTTCTAATGCTCCTTCTGTATTTCAGTCCTTCATGCATGACATTTTCCACAATTATCTTGATAAATTCTTGATTGTGTATTTGGATGATATTTTGATTTTTTCCAATGATTGGGAGTCTCATGTGAAGCAGGTCAGGATGGTATTCCAGATCCTTCGTGATAATGCTCTATTTGTGAAGGGGTCTAAGTGCCTATTTGGAGTTCAGAAGGTCTCTTTTTTGGGGTTTATTTTTTCTCCTTCGTCTATAGAAATGGATCCTGTTAAGGTCCAGGCCATTCATGACTGGATTCAACCCACATCTGTGAAGAGCCTTTAGAAATTTTTGGGCTTTGCTAATTTTTATCGCCGTTTCATTGCCAACTTTTCCAGTGTGGTTAAGCCCCTGACCGATTTGACGAAGAAAGGCGCTGATGTGACAAATTGGTACTCTGAGGCTGTTGAGGCCTTTCAGGAGCTTAAGCACCGATTTACTTCTGCTCCTGTCTTGCGTCAGCCGGATGTGTCTCTTCCTTTTCAGGTTGAGGTTGACGCTTCTGAGATTGGGGCAGGGGCCGTTTTGTCACAGAGGAATTCTGATGGTTCCTTGATGAAACCATGTGCCTTCTTTTCCCGAAAGTTTTCGCCTGCGGAACGCAATTATGATGTCGGCAATCGGGAGTTGTTGGCTATGAAGTGGGCATTTGAGGAGTGGTGACATTGGCTTGAGGGGGCCAAGCACCGTATTGTGGTCTTGACCGATCATAAGAATCTGATTTACCTCGAGTCGGCCAAGCGGCTGAACCCTAGACAGGCTCGATGGTCCCTGTTTTTCTCCCGATTCGATTTTGTGGTTTCATATCTTCCGGGATCTAAGAATGTTAAAGCGGATGCCCTCTCTAGGAGTTTTTTGCCTGATTCTCCTGGAGTTCTTGAGCCGGTTGGCATTCTTAGGGAAGGGGTGATTCTTTCTGCCATCTCCCCTGATTTACGGCGGGTGCTTCAGGAATTTCAGGCTGATAAACCTGACCGCTGTCCTGTGGGGAAGCTGTTTGTTCCTGATAGATGGACAAGTAAGGTAATTTCTGAGGTCCATTGTTCGGTGTTGGCCGGTCATCCTGGGATTTTTGGTACCAGAGATTTGGTGGCTAGGTCCTTTTGGTGGCCTTCCTTGTCGCGGGATGTGCGTTCTTTTGTGCAGTCCTGTGGGACTTGTGCCCGGGCTAAGCCTTGCTGTTCCCGCGCTAGTGGGTTGCTTTTGCCTTTGCCTGTCCCTGAGAGGCCCTGGACGCATATTTCCATGGATTTTATTTCGGATCTTCCTGTGTCCCAGAGGATGTCTGTTATCTGGGTGGTTTGTGACCGGTTCTCTAAAATGGTCCATTTGGTACCTTTGCCTAAATTGCCTTCCTCCTCTGATTTGGTTCCATTGTTTTTTCAGCATGTGGTTCGTTTGCATGGCATTCCGGAAAATATTGTGTCTGACAGAGGTTCCCAGTTTGTTTCCAGGTTTTGGCGGGCCTTTTGTGCTAGGATGGGCATTAATTTGTCTTTTTCTTCGGCGTTCCATCCTCAGACAAATGGCCAAACTGAGCAAACTAATCAAACCTTGGAAACCTATTTGAGATGCTTTGTGTCTGCTGATCAGGATGATTGGGTGGCTTTCTTGCCGTTGGCCGAGTTTGCCCTTAATAATCGGGCCAGTTCGGCTACTTTGGTTTCGCCTTTTTTTTGTAATTTTGGTTTCCATCCTCGTTTTTCTTCAGGGCAGGTTGAGCCTTCTGATTGTCCTGGTGTAGATTCTGTGATGGACAGGTTACAGCAGATTTGGACTCATGTGGTAGACAATTTGACGTTGTCTCAGGAAAAGGCTCAGCGTTTTGCTAACCGCCGTCGGTGTGTTGGTCCTCGGCTTCGTGTGGGGGATTTAGTCTGGTTATCTTCTCGTCATGTTCCTATGAAGGTTTCTTCCCCTAAGTTCAAGCCTCGGTTTATTGGTCCTTATAAGATCTCTGAGATTATCAATCCAGTGTCTTTTCATTTGGCCCTTCCAGCCTCTTTTGCCATCCACAATGTTTTCCATAGATCTTTGTTGCGGAGATATGTGGTACCCGTTGTTCCCTCTGTTGATCCTCCTGCCCCGGTGTTGGTTGAGGGGGAGTTGGAATATGTGGTTGAGAAAATTTTGGATTCTCGTTTTTCGAGGCGGAGGCTTCAGTATCTTGTTATGTGGAAGGGTTATGGCCAGGAGGATATTTCTTGGGTGGTTGCCTCCGATGTCCATGCTGCCGATTTGGTTCATGCTTTTCACTTGGCTCGTCCTGATCGGCCTGGGGTCTCTGGTGAGGGTTCGGTGACCCCTCCTCAAGGGAGGGTACTGTTGTGAATTCCGCTCTTGGGCTCCCTCCGGTGGTTGTAAGTAGCACTTTTGTGAATTCTGCTCTTGGGCTCCCTCCTGTGGTTTTGAGTGGTATAGCTGCTTCTTGGATTTAGCATCAGCAGCTGCTCCCACTGATCGTCTTTCTGGCTCGGCTATTTTAATCTGGCCTTATTCCTCAATCAATGCCAGTTGTCAATTGTTCCTGCTTGGAGCCACTGCTCTTTTGGATTTCTGTTATGGACCTGGTGGTTAGGTGCACCTGGAATGACCTGATGGTTAAACTAAAGACAGGACAAGCTCTGGGAAGTGGGAACTCTGCTGACCGCAAATCCTAAGCCTAACACACACACTAGAAATAGCTGTGGAGCGTACCTAACTCTCCCTAGACGCCTCTTCACAGCCTAAGAGCTAACTACCCCTAAAGATAGGAAAATAAGCCTTACCTTGCCTCAGAGAAATTCCCCAAAGATAAAGGCAGCCCCCCACATATATTAACTGTGAGTTAAGAGGAAAGTCACAAACACAGGGATGAAACAGGTTTCAGCAAAGGAGGCCAGACTTACTAGATAGACTGAGGATAGGAAAGGGATCTGTCATGATTCTCAATGGCGAGAGAACATAGCCCAGCATATATGAGAACTAGCTCTTGGAAGATGGAAACTATACTGACCATGAACTAAACCTGCCGCACAACTAGAAGTGGCCGGGTAGCATGCCTACGTTTTTTTATCCCTAGATGCCCAGCGCCAGCCGGAGAACTACCTAATCCTAGCAGAGGAAAAGACAGTCCTGGCTCACCTCTAGAGAAATTTTCCCAAAAGGCAGACAGAGGCCCCCACATATATTGGCGGTGATTTAAGATGAAATGACAAACGTAGTATGAAAATAGGTTTAGCAAAATCGAGGTCCGCTTACTAGATAGCATGAAGACAGAAAGGGCACTTTCATGGTCAGCAGAAAACCCTATCAAAACACCATCCAGAAATTACTTTAAGACTCTAGCATTAACTCATAACACCAGAGTGGCAATTTCCGCTCACAAGAGCTTTCCAGACACAGTAACGAAACAGCAGCTGTGAACAGGAACAAAATGCAAAAACACACAAGGACAAAAGTCCAACTTAGCTGGGAGTTGTCTAGTAGCAGGAACATGCACAGAAAGGCTACTGATTACATTGTTGACCGGCATGAAACTGACAGAGGAGCAAGGTTATATAGCGACTCCCACATCCTGATAGGAGCAGGTGAACAGAGGGGATGATGCACACAAGTTAAATTCCACAAGTGGCCACAGGGGGAGCCCAGAATCCAATTTCACAACAGTACCCCCCCTCAAGGAGGGGGCACCGAACCCTCACCAGAACCACCAGGGCGATCAGGATGAGCCCTATGAAAGGCACGGACAAGATCGGAGGCATGAACATCAGAGGCAGTGACCCAAGAATTATCCTCCTGACCGTATCCCTTCCATTTGACCAGATACTGGAGTTTCCGTCTGGAAACACGAGAGTCCAAGATCTTTTCCACAACGTACTCCAACTCACCCTCAACCAACACCGGAGCAGGAGGCTCAACGGAAGGCACAGCTGGTACCTCATACCTGCGCAACAATGACCGATGAAAAACATTATGAATCGAAAAGGATGCAGGGAGGTCCAAACGGAAGGACACAGGGTTAAGAATCTCCAATATCTTGTACGGGCCGATGAACCGAGGCTTAAATTTAGGAGAAGAAACCCTCATAGGGACAAAACGAGAAGACAACCACACCAAGTCCCCAACACAAAGCCGAGGACCAACACGACGACGGCGGTTGGCAAAAAGCTGAGTCTTCTCCTGGGACAACTTCAAATTGTCCACCACCTGCCCCCAAATCTGATGCAACCTCTCCACCACAGCATCCACTCCAGGACAATCCGAAGATTCCACTTGACCGGAGGAAAATCGAGGATGAAACCCCGAATTACAGAAAAACGGGGACACCAAGGTGGCAGAGCTGGCCCGATTATTGAGGGCGAACTCCGCCAAAGGCAAAAAAGCAACCCAATCATCCTGATCCGCAGACACAAAACACCTCAAATATGTCTCCAAGGTCTGATTAGTCCGCTCGGTCTGGCCATTAGTCTGAGGATGGAAAGCAGACGAAAAAGACAAATCTATGCCCATCCTAGCACAGAATGCCCGCCAAAATCTAGACACGAATTGGGTCCCTCTGTCAGAAACGATATTCTCCGGAATACCATGCAAACGAACAACATTTTGAAAAAACAGAGGAACCAACTCGGAAGAAGAAGGCAACTTAGGCAAGGGAACCAGATGGACCATCTTAGAGAAACGGTCACACACCACCCAGATGACAGACATCTTCTGAGAAACAGGCAGATCCGAAATAAAATCCATCGAGATGTGCGTCCAAGGCCTCTTCGGGATAGGCAAGGGTAACAACAATCCACTAGCCCGAGAACAACAAGGCTTGGCCCGAGCACAAACGTCACAAGACTGCACAAAGCCTCGCACATCTCGTGACAGGGAAGGCCACCAGAAGGACCTTGCCACCAAATCCCTGGTACCAAAGATTCCAGGATGACCTGCCAACGCAGAAGAATGAACCTCAGAGATGACTCTACTGGTCCAATCATCAGGAACAAACAGTCTACCAGGTGGGCAACGATCAGGTCTATCCGCCTGAAACTCCTGCAAGGCCCGCCGCAGGTCTGGAGAAACGGCAGACAATATCACTCCATCTTTAAGGATACCTGTGGGCTCAGAATTACCAGGGGAGTCAGGCTCAAAACTCCTAGAAAGGGCATCCGCCTTAACATTCTTAGAACCCGGTAGGTAAGACACCACAAAATTAAACCGAGAGAAAAACAACGACCAGCGCGCTTGTCTAGGATTCAGGCGCCTGGCAGACTCAAGGTAAATTAAATTTTTGTGGTCAGTCAATACCACCACCTGATGTCTGGCCCCCTCAAGCCAGTGACGCCACTCCTCAAAAGCCCACTTCATGGCCAAAAGCTCCCGATTCCCAATATCATAATTCCGCTCGGCGGGCGAAAATTTACGGGAAAAAAAAGCACAAAGTCTCATCACGGAGCAGTCGGAACTTCTCTGCGACAACACCGCCCCAGCTCCGATTTCAGAAGCGTCGACCTCAACCTGAAAAGGAAGAGCAACGTCAGGCTGACGCAACACTGGGGCGGAAGAAAAGCGGCGCTTGAGCTCCCGAAAGGCCTCCACAGCATCAGGGGACCAATCAGCAACATCAGCACCCTTCTTAGTCAAATCAGTCAATGGTTTTACAACATCAGAAAAACCAGCAATAAATCGACGATAAAAGTTAGCAAAGCCCAAAAATTTCTGAAGACTCTTAAGAGAAGAGGGTTGCGTCCAATCACCAATAGCCTGAACCTTGACAGGATCCATCTCGATGGAAGAGGGGGAAAAAATGTATCCCAAGAAGGAAATCTTCTGAACCCCAAAAACACACTTAGAACCCTTCACACACAAGGAATTAGACCGCAAAACCTGAAAAACCCTCCTGACCTGCTGGACATGAGAGTCCCAGTCATCCGAAAAAATCAGAATATCATCCAGATACACAATCATAAATTTATCCAAATAATCGCGGAAAATGTCATGCATAAAGGACTGGAAGACTGAAGGGGCATTTGAAAGACCAAAAGGCATCACCAAATACTCAAAATGGCCCTCGGGCGTATTAAATGCGGTTTTCCACTCATCCCCCTGCTTGATTCGCACCAAATTATACGCCCCACGGAGATCAATCTTAGAGAACCACTTGGCCCCCTTTATACGAGCAAACAAATCAGTAAGCAGTGGTAACGGATATTGATATTTAACAGTGATTTTATTCAAAAGTCGATAATCAATACACGGCCTCAAAGAGCCGTCTTTCTTAGACACAAAGAAAAAACCGGCTCCTAAGGGAGATGACGAAGGACGAATATGTCCCTTTTCCAAGGACTCCTTTATATATTCTCGCATAGCAGCGTGTTCAGGCACAGACAGATTAAATAAACGACCCTTAGGGTATTTACTACCCGGGATCAAGTCTATGGCACAATCGCACTCCCGGTGCGGAGGTAGTGAACCAACCTTGGGTTCTTCAAAAACGTCACGAAAGTCAGACAAGAATTCAGGAATCTCAGAGGGAATAGATGATGAAATGGAAACCAAAGGTACGTCCCCATGAGTTCCTTTACATCCCCAGCTTAACACAGACATAGCTCTCCAGTCGAGGACTGGGTTATGAGATTGCAGCCATGGCAATCCCAGCACCAAAACATCATGTAGATTATACAGCACCAGAAAGCGAATAACCTCCTGGTGATCCGGATTAACACGCATAGTCACTTGTGTCCAGTATTGTGGTTTATTACTAGCCAATGGGGTGGAGTCAATCCCTTTCAGAGGTATCGGAGCCTCCAATGGCTCCAAATCATACCCACAGCGTTTGGCAAAGGACCAATCCATAAGACTCAAAGCAGCGCCAGAGTCGACATAGGCGTCCGCGGTAATAGATGACAAAGAACAAATCAGGGTCACAGATAGAATAAACTTAGACTGTAAAGTGCTAATTGAAACAGACTTGTCAGGCTTCTTAGTACGCTTAAAGCATGCTGATATAACATGAGTTGAATCACCACAATAGAAGCACAACCCATTTTTTCGTCTAAAATTCTGCCGCTCGCTTCTGGACAGAATTCTATCACATTGCATATTTTCTGGCGTTTTCTCAGTAGACACCGCCAAATGGTGCACAGGTTTGCGCTCCCGCAGACGCCTATCGATCTGAATAGCCATCGTCATGGACTCATTCAGACTCGCAGGCACAGGGAACCCCACCATAACATCCTTAATGGCATCAGGGAGACCTTCTCTGAAAATCGCCGCCAGGGCGCACTCATTCCACTGAGTAAGCACAGACCATTTGCGGAATTTTTGGCAGTATATTTCAGCTTCATCTTGCCCCTGAGACAAGGACATCAAGGCCTTTTCCGCCTGAAGCTCTAAATGAGGTTCCTCATAAAGCAACCCCAAGGCCAGAAAAAACGCATCCACATTGAGCAACGCAGGATCCCCTGGTGCCAATGCAAAAGCCCAGTCTTGAGGGTCGCCCCGGAGCAAGGAAATTACAATCCTGACCTGCTGTGCAGGGTCTCCGGCAGAGCGAGACTTCAGGGACAAAAACAATTTGCAATTATTTTTAAAATTTTGAAAGTGAGATCTATTCCCCGAGAAGAATTCAGGCAAAGGAATTCTAGGCTCAGACATAGGTGCATGAACAACAAAATCTTGCAAATTTTGTACCTTTGTGGCGAGATTATTCAAACCTGTAGCTACACTCTGAAGATCCATTTGAAACAGGTGAACACAGAGCCATTCAAGGATTAGAAGGAGAGGAAAAGAGGAAGGCTGCAGTATAGGCAGACTAGCAAGTGATTCAATTAAGAGCACACTCAGAACTAGAGGGAAAAAAAAAAAAAAAAAAAATTGTAGCAGACTTCTTTTTTCTCTCCTTTCTCAGCCAGTAATTTAACCCTTTTTTTGGTCCGGTCAAACTGTCATGATTCTCAATGGCGAGAGAACATAGCCCAGCATATATGAGAACTAGCTCTTGGAAGATGGAAACTATACTGACCATGAACTAAACCTGCCGCACAACTAGAAGTGGCCGGGTAGCATGCCTACGTTTTTTTATCCCTAGATGCCCAGCGCCAGCCGGAGAACTACCTAATCCTAGCAGAGGAAAAGACAGTCCTGGCTCACCTCTAGAGAAATTTTCCCAAAAGGCAGACAGAGGCCCCCACATATATTGGCGGTGATTTAAGATGAAATGACAAACGTAGTATGAAAATAGGTTTAGCAAAATCGAGGTCCGCTTACTAGATAGCATGAAGACAGAAAGGGCACTTTCATGGTCAGCAGAAAACCCTATCAAAACACCATCCAGAAATTACTTTAAGACTCTAGCATTAACTCATAACACCAGAGTGGCAATTTCCGCTCACAAGAGCTTTCCAGACACAGTAACGAAACAGCAGCTGTGAACAGGAACAAAATGCAAAAACACACAAGGACAAAAGTCCAACTTAGCTGGGAGTTGTCTAGTAGCAGGAACATGCACAGAAGGCTACTGATTACATTGTTGACCGGCATGAAACTGACAGAGGAGCAAGGTTATATAGCGACTCCCACATCCTGATAGGAGCAGGTGAACAGAGGGGATGATGCACACAAGTTAAATTCCACAAGTGGCCACAGGGGGAGCCCAGAATCCAATTTCACAACAGGGATCTATGCGGTCAGCACAAAAAAACGACAAAAAGCCACGCAGAGAGTGCAAAAAGACCCCCGCACCGACTCACGGTGCGGAGGTGCCACTCTGCAACCCAGAGCTTCCAGCTAGCAAGGCAATATCATGTTAGCAAGCTGGACTAGAACTTAGCAAGCACTAAGAAACATATTCAGTACACAATGAACAACAAATGAACCAGCGGGGACTTAGCTTATGCTGGAGTAGACAGGTCATCAGAAAGATCCGAGAGAGATCTGAACCAGTACTGATACATTGACAGCTGGCATGGAGTAACGATCTGAGTGAAGTTAAATAGAGAAGCCAGCCTAGCCGCAAACGAGGGCAGCTGAGGAAGCAACCTCAGAACCAGCAGTTCCACTCACAGCCACCAGAGGGTGTCCACGGACAGAACTCGCCGAAGTACCATTCATGACCACAGGAGGGAGTTTGAGAACGGAATTCACAACAGTACCCCCCCTTGAGGAGGGGTCACCGAACCCTCACCAGAGCCCCCAGGCTGATCAGGACGAGCCAAATGAAAGGCACGAACCAACTCGGCCGCATGGACATCGGAGGCAAAAACCCAGGAATTATCCTCCTGACCATAGCCCTTCCACTTGACCAGGTACTGAAGTTTCCGTCTCGAAATACGAGAATCCAAAATCTTCTCCACCACATACTCCAACTCCCCCTCGACCAACACCGGAGCAGGAGGGTCAACGGAGGGAACCATAGGCGCCACATATCTCCGCAACAACGACCTATGGAACACATTATGGATGGCAAAAGAAGATGGAAGGGCCAAACGAAACGACACAGGATTGAGAATTTCAGAAATCTTATAAGGACCAATGAAACGAGGCTTAAACTTAGGAGAAGAAACCTTCATAGGGACATGACGAGATGACAACCAAACCAGATCCCCAACACGAAGTCGGGGACCAACACAGCGACGGCGGTTGGCGAAACGTTGAGCCTTCTCCTGGGACAATGTCAAATTGTCCACTACATGAGTCCAAATTTGCTGCAACCTGTCCACCACAGAATCCACACCAGGACAGTCCGAAGGCTCAGCCTGCCCTGAAGAAAAACGAGGATGAAAACCAGAATTACAAAAAAAAGGTGAAACCAAAGTAGCCGAACTGGCCCGATTATTAAGGGCGAACTCAGCCAATGGCAAGAAGGTCACCCAATCATCCTGATCCGCAGAAACAAACCATCTCTGATAGGACTCCAAAGTCTGATTAGTTCGCTCGGTTTGGCCATTTGTCTGAGGATGGAAAGCCGAAGAGAAAGACAAATCAATGCCCATCTTAGCACAAAAGGACCGCCAAAACCTCGAAACAAACTGGGAACCTCTGTCCGACACGATGTTCTCCGGAATGCCATGCAAACGAACCACATGCTGGAAAAATAGTGGAACCAAATCAGAGGAGGAAGGCAATTTAGGCAAGGGTACCAAATGGACCATCTTAGATAAGCGATCACAAACCACCCAGATGACCGACATCCTTTGAGAGACAGGGAGATCTGAAATAAAATCCATGGAAACATGCGTCCAAGGCCTTTACGGGACTGGCAAGGGCAAAAGTAACCCACTGGCACGAGAACAGCAGGACTTGGCCCGAGCACAAGTCCCACAGGACTGCACAAAAGAACGCACATCCCGTGACAAGGAAGGCCACCAAAAGGACCTAGCCACCAAATCTCTGGTACCTAAAATCCCAGGATGACCAGCCAACACCGAACAATGAACCTCGGAGATAACTCTACTAGTCCATCTATCAGGGACAAACAGTTTCTCTGCTGGACAACGGTCAGGTCTATCAGCCTGAAACTCCTGCAGCGCCCGCAGCAAATCAGGTGAGATGGCAGACAGAATTACCCCCTCTTTGAGAATACCAGCCGGCTCAGGAACTCCCGGGGAATCAGGCACAAAACTCCTTGAAAGGGCATCGGCCTTCACATTCTTAGAACCCGGAAGGTACGAAACCACAAAATTGAAACGGGAGAAAAACAGCGACCATCGAGCCTGTCTAGGATTCAACCGCTTAGCAGACTCGAGATAAGTCAGATTCTTGTGATCAGTTAAGACCACTACGCGATGCTTGGCTCCCTCAAGCCAATGTCGCCACTCCTCGAACGCCCACTTCATAGCCAACAACTCCCGATTGCCAACATCATAATTACGCTCAGTAGGCGAAAACTTTCTAGAAAAGAAAGCACATGGCTTCATCACAGAGCCATCAGAAGGTCTTTGAGACAAAACAGCCCCTGCTCCAATCTCAGAAGCATCAACCTCAACCTGAAAAGGGAGCGAAACATCTGGCTGACACAACACAGGGGCCGAAGAGAAATGACGTTTCAACTCCCGAAAAGCCTCAACGGCCGCAGAGGACCAATTCACCACATCAGCACCTTTCTTGGTCAAATCAGTCAATGGTTTAACAACGCTAGAAAAATTAGCGACGGTAAAAATTAGCAAAGCCCAGGAATTTCTGAAGGCTCTTCACAGATGTAGGCTGAGTCCAATCCTAAATGGCCTGAACTTTAACAGGATCCATCTCGATAGTAGAAGGGGAAAAAATGAAGCCCAAAAAGGAAACCTTCTGAACTCCGAAGAGACATTTAGACTCCTTCACAAACAAAGAATTAGCACGAAGAACCTGGAACACCATTCTGACCTGCTTCACATGGGACTCCCAATCATCCGAAAAGACCAAAATATCATCCAAATATACAATAATGAATCTATCCAAATACTTTCGGAAGATGTCATGCATAAAGGACTGAAACACAGATGGAGCATTAGAAAGCCCGAATGGCATCACCAGGTACTCAAAATGGCCCTCGGGCGTATTAAATGCTGTTTTCCATTCATCACCTTGTTTAATGCGCACGAGATTATACGCCCCTCGAAGATCTATCTTGGCGAACCAACTAGCCCCCTTAATCCGAGCAAACAAATCAGACAGTAGAGGCAAAGGGTACTGAAATTTGACCGTGATTTTATTGAGAAGGCGGTAATCTAGGTAATCTATACAAGGTCTCAGAGAACCATCCTTCTTGGCCACAAAAAAGAACCCTGCTCCCAACGGTGACGACGACGGACGAATATGCCCTTTCTCCAAGGACTCCTTTATATAATTCCGCATAGCGGCGTGTTCCGGCACAGATAAATTGAAAAGCCGTCCCTTAGGAAATTTACTACCAGGAATCAAATTAATAGCACAATCACAATCCCTATGAGGAGGTAGGGCACTGGATTTGGGCTCATCAAATACATCTCGGTAATCCGACAAAAACTCAGGGACTTCAGAAGGAGTAGAAGGAGAAATTGACAATAAAGGAACGTCACCATGTACCTCTTGACAACCCCAACTGGACACAGACATAGATTTCCAATCCAATACTGGATTATGGACCTGTAGCCATGGCAAACCCAACACGACCACATCATGCAGATTATGCAACACCAAAAAGCGAACATCTTCCTGATGTGCAGGAGCCATGCACATGGTCAACTGAGTCCAGTACTGAGGTTTATTCTTGGCCAAAGGCGTAGCATCAATTCCCCTTAATGGAATAGGATACTGCAAGGGCTCCAAGAAAAAACCACAGCGCCTGGCAAACTCCAAGTCCATCAAATTCAGGGCAGCGCCTGAGTCCACAAATGCCATAACAGAGTAGGATGACAAAGAGCAAATCAGAGTAACGGACAAAAGAAATTTAGGCTGTACAGTACCAATGGTGACAGACCTAGCGAACCGCTTAGAGCGCCTAGGACAATCAGAGATAGCATGAGTGGAGTCACCACAGTAAAAACACAGCCCATTCTGACGTCTGTGTTCTTGCCGTTCAGCTCTGGTCAAAGTCCTATCACATTGCATAGGCTCAGGCCTCTGCTCAGAGGACACCGCCAAATGGCGCACAACCTTGCGTTCACGCAAGCGCCGATCGATCTGAATAGCCAAGGACATTGATTCATTCAGACCAGCAGGCGTGGGAAACCCCACCATAACATCCTTAAGGGCTTCAGAAAGACCCTTTCTGAAAATTGCTGCAAGGGCACACTCATTCCATTGAGTAAGCACAGACCACTTTCTGAACTTCTGGCAATATACCTCCGCTTCATCCTGACCTTGACACAAAGCCAGCAGGATTTTCTCTGCCTGATCCACAGAATTAGGTTCGTCATAAAGCAATCCAAGCGCCAGAAAAAACGCATCTACATTAAGCAATGCAGGATCTCCTGGCGCAAGGGAGAATGCCCAGTCTTGTGGGTCGCCACGTAACAAAGAAATAATGATTTTTACTTGCTGAATGGGGTCACCAGAGGAGCGGGGTTTCAAAGCAAGAAACAGTTTACAATTATTTTTGAAATTCAGAAATTTAGATCTATCTCCAAAAAACAAATCAGGAATTGGAACTCTAGGCTCTAACATAGGATTCTGAACTACATAATCTTGAATGCTTTGTACCCTCGCAGTGAGGTGATCAACACAAGAGGACAGACCTTGAATGTCCATATCTACACCTGAGTCCTGAACCACCCAGAGGTTAAGGGGAAAAGAAAGACAAAACACACTGCAGAGAAAAAAAATGGTCTCAGAACTTCTCTTATCCCTCTATTGAGATGCATTAACACTTTGCGGGCCAGCTGTACTGTTATGGACCTGGTGGTTAGGTGCACCTGGAATGACCTGATGGTTAAACTAAAGACAGGACAAGCTCTGGGAAGTGGGAACTCTGCTGACCGCAAATCCTAAGCCTAACACACACACTAGAAATAGCTGTGGAGCATACCTAACTCTCCCTAGACGCCTCTTCACAGCCTAAGAGCTAACTACCCCTAAAGATAGGAAAATAAGCCTTACCTTGCCTCAGAGAAATTCCCCAAAGATAAAGGCAGCCCCCCACATATATTAACTGTGAGTTAAGAGGAAAGTCACAAACACAGGGATGAAACAGGTTTCAGCAAAGGAGGCCAGACTTACTAGATAGACTGAGGATAGGAAAGGGATCTATGCGGTCAGCACAAAAAAAATGACAAAAAGCCACGCAGAGAGTGCAAAAAGACCCCCGCACCGACTCACGGTGCGGAGGTGCCACTCTGCAACCCAGAGCTTCCAGCTAGCAAGGCAATATCATGTTAGCAAGCTGGACTAGAACTTAGCAAGCACTAAGAAATATATTCAGTACACAATGAACAACAAATGAACCAGCGGGGACTTAGCTTATGCTGGAGTAGACAGGTCATCAGAAAGATCCGAGAGAGATCTGAACCAGTACTGATACATTGACAGCTGGCATGGAGTAACGATCTGAGTGAAGTTAAATAGAGAAGCCAGCCTAGCCGCAAACAGGGGCAGCTGAAGAAGCAACCTCAGAACCAGCAGTTCCACTCACAGCCACCAGAGGGAGTCCACGGACAGAACTCGCCGAAGTACCATTCATGACCACAGGAGGGAGTTCGAGAACGGATTTCACAACTAGTGTTGAGCGATACCGTCCAATACTTGAAAGTATCGGTATCGGAAAGTATCGGCCGATACCGGCAAAGTATCGGATCTAATCCGATACCGATACCCGATACCAATACAAGTCAATGGGACTCAAGTATCGGACGGTATCCCTGATGGTTCCCAGGGTCTGAAGGAGAGGAAACTCTCCTTCAGGCCCTGGGATCCATATTAATGTGTAAAATAAAGAATTAAAATAAAAAATATTGCTATACTCACCTCTCCGACGCAGCCTGGACCTTACCGAGGGAACCGGCAGCGTTGTTTGCTAAAAATGCGCGCTTTTACTTCCTTCCGTGATGTCACGGCTTGTGATTGGTCGCGTGCTGCCCATGTGGCCGCGACGCGACCAATCACAGCAAGCCGTGACGTAATTTTCAGGTCCTCAATGCCTAATTCTAGGCATTCATGATTTTAAAATTACGTTCCGGCTTGTGATTGGTCGCGTCGCGGTCACATGGGCGACGCGACCAATCACAAGCCGTGACGTCACGGGAGGCAGGAGACGCGCGCATTTTTAAAATTACGTCACGGCTTGTGATTGGTTGCGTGCCGCCCATGTGACCACGACGCGACCAATCACAGCAAGCCGTGACTTAATTTCAGGTCCTGAATGCAGAAATAGGCATCAGGACCTGAAATTACGTCACGGCTTGCTGTGATTGGTCGCGTCGCGGTCACATGGGCGGCACGCAACCAATCACAAGCCGTGACGTAATTTTAAAACTGCGCGCGTCTCCTGCCTCCTGTGACGTCACGGCTTGTGATTGGTCGCGTCGCCCATGTGACCGCGACGCGACCAATCACAAGCCGGAACGTAATTTTAAAATCATGAATGCCTAGAGATAGGCATTGAGGACCTGAAAATTACGTCACGGCTTGCTGTGATTGGTCGCGTCGCGGCCACATGGGCGGCACGCGACCAATCACAAGCCGTGACGTCACGGAAGGAAGTAAAAGCGCGCATTTTAAGCAAACAACGCTGCCGGTTCCCTCGGTGAGGTCCAGGCTGCGTCGGAGAGGTGAGTATAGCAATATTTTTTATTTTAATTCTTTATTTTACACATTAATGTTGTTTCGATACCGATACCCGATACCACAAAAGTATCGGATCTCGGTATCGGAATTCCGATACCCGCAAGTATCGGCCGATACCCGATACTTGCGGTATCGGAATGCTCAACACTATTCACAACAGATTTCTCTGACACTCTGTCCAGTTCAGCAAAGATAAGTCCTTTTGTCCTTTTGCTGTCCACTTGTTGTGGACTTTATTGTTCAGCACATTCTATGTTTTGCTCATTTGTCCAGCTTATCAGTATGGATCTATTCAGCTAAGCTGGAAGCTCTGGGCTGCAGTTTTTGCCCTCCACACCTTTAGTCAGGTGTGGAGATTTTTGCATATCTCTGCGGTGGACTTTTTCTAGTTTTTATTACTGACCGCACAGTGTTTCTTTCCTTACTGTCTATCTAGCTAGAATTGGCCTCCTTTGCTAAATCTTGTTTCATACTACGTATGTCATTTCCTTCTCCTCTCACAGCCAATATTTGTGGGGGGCTGTCCTATCCTTTGGGGATTTTCTCTGAGGCAAGATAGCTTTCCTGTTTCTACCTTTAGGGGTAGCTAGTTCTCCGGCTGTGACGAGATGTCCAGGGAGTGACAGGAACATTCCACGGCTACTGCTAGTGTTGTGTTAAGATCAGGAACTGCGGTCTGTATAGTTACCACCTGCCCAGAGCTAGTCGCATGTCGCTCCTGAATTACCAGTCCATAACACTCCACATAGATTATGGAGTTCATCTTTACCCCTTCAGGGATCATAAAGGGGCCGACAATCTCTCTCCCCATGATTCCAGCCCAAAACATTACTACACCTCCTCCTTGTTGGCGCCTTAGCTGTGTTTTCATGGGGTGTCCATCAACCAGCCATCCTCCACTCCATCCATCTGGACCATCGAGCATTGCACGGCACTCATCGGTGAACAAAACAGTTTGGAAGTCAGTCTTCATGTATCGTTTGGCCCACTGGAGTTGTTTCTGCTTGTGTGCAGTGGATAGAGGTGGTCGACAGGATGGCTTACGCACAGCTGCAAACCTCTGAAGGACCCTGCATCTTGTTGTTCTGGGGACGTTGGAGGCACCAGCAGCTTCAAAAACTTATATAGCACAAGAGAACGGAGTAATAAAGTCCCAAAAATCATGTTCATAAAATGGTATAAATTTTATTTT
Organism: Ranitomeya variabilis; assembly: GCF_051348905.1. Taxonomy (NCBI): domain Eukaryota; kingdom Metazoa; phylum Chordata; class Amphibia; order Anura; family Dendrobatidae; genus Ranitomeya; species Ranitomeya variabilis. Next base: position 414,086,986 of record NC_135236.1, on the reverse strand, counting down.
GACCAATACTAACAAGTTATATCACAGTACAAAACAGGCACATAGCCAAAAATGGGGTGTAGAGGAAACCTATGGTATGCATGGGGAATAGGAGGGAACAGAAAAGTTTACATCCCGGGTTCTGCCAGAAGAGTATTGTAATCACATGAAGGACTTATGAAAACATTCCATAGTCCTGGATACCTCAATAGCATGTCCATGACAATATAAATATAAAGTGCCACAATGCAAAATGAACATAGACACTAACAAAAATCAGGCAGCTTACCCATACATATGGATGGTTCCCTCAGGTTCCACAAGCGGAACCTGAGGGGGCCGCTTGTGGAACCTGAGGGAACCATCCATATGTATGGGTAAGCTGCCTGATTTTTGTTAGTGTCTATGTTCATTTTGCATTGTGGCACTTTATATTTATATTGTCATGGACATGCTATTGAGGTATCCAGGACTATGGAATGTTTTCATAAGTAGTGTTGAGCGATACTTTCCGATATCGGAAAGTATCGGTATCGGAAAGTATCGGCCGATACCGTCAAAATATCGGATCTAATCCGATACCGATACCCGATCCCAATGCAAGTCAATGGGACGAAAATATCGGAATTAAAATAAACCCTTTATAAACTTGTAGGTTCATTCTACATGAAGGAAAACAACTAAGAATAATGTAGGATGTATTGGGGGACGTGGCGGAGACATTAAAGGCACAGAGGTTTAGCCCAATGTAATAGAATAGCAGGATTTTGGTTTTTTTTATGACGTTCGGCGGTAGAAAGATTTTGACTATGTTAATTTTTTTTTTATTTTGTCAGATATTGATGTTTCACTACTTCCACGCCCTTCACCTTCTTTTTTACTTCTCCCACACTTTCTTCTTCATTATCCTCATCATCAGCTTCTTTGACATCAACTTCTTCACCTTATTCATCTTCTTCTTCATCTTCTACCTATTATTTTTTTGGTTACATTGTTCATATTCTTTTTATTTTACTATTATCTTCATCATATTCTACTTCTTCATCATATTCTTATTTGTGACAGGCATTCCCGTAGTTGTTATCTATAAAAGTTTGAAGATTACACCTTCCGTTCTGCCTGTCACAAAAGAGTTACATTTGTCCACGTTCAGTTTGGCCTGCAGCATCAGGCTTTATCCAGGGGCACCACGAGGAGGAACGGACTCACCCCCATACACTGCTTAGTCTTCTTCTGCTTATAATTTAGATAATATTTTTTGCTCTGATATTTAGTGTTATGCTTAATGTTCTTCTGCTCTTTGTTCTGCAGCCTCTTGTTCTTCTGCTTCTCGGTCTTCCAGGTCGTCGTCGTCTCCAGGGTCGTCGTCTCCGGGGTCGTCGTCATCGGGGTGGTCTTCAGGGTCGTCGTCTCCGGGGTCGTCGTCATCGGGGTGGTCTTCAGGGTCATCGTCTCCAGGGTCGTCGTCATCACGGTGGTTGTCGTCTCTGGTGTCGTCGTCATCTTAGGGGTGGTCTTCCGGGTCATCGTGTTTAGTCTCTTGAACTTGGAAATGTAGCAGAAGGTACAAGAAGGCTGAGAAAATGCCGAGAACCAGCTGATGGAACTGGAACTCGGATGGCTACCCGAAGGTCCAAGAGCCAATGGAACTACCGAGGACCAGCTGACGTTACTGGAACCCGGTTACTAAGCAGGAGGTACCCGTGCCTGAAAGCACTACCAAGGACCACCTGATGTTGGTGGAACTCAGATACCCAGAGGGAGGCACCTAAGCCAAAGGCTCTGCCCGGAACCAGCTGACGGTACTGGAACCAGGATGGGGAGCAGAAGGTACAAGAGCAAAAGACACTGCCGAGAACCAGCTGACGGTGCTGGAACCCGGATGGGTAGCCGAAGGTCCAAGAGCCAATGGAACTACTGAAGACCAGCTGACGTTACTGGAACCCGGTTACTAAGCAGGAGGTACCCGTGCCTGAAAGCACTACCAAGGACCACCTGACGTTGGTGGAACTCGGATACCCAGAGGGAGGCACCTAAGCCAAAGGCTCTGCCTGGAACCAGCTGACGGTACTGGAACCAGGATGGGGAGCAGAAGGTACAAGAGCAAGTGTCTGCGTGGCTTTTGCAGGACACGATGCTGGCTGCACAGCAGGGGAACAGCTGGCGGTGCTGAACCCCACTGACACATTGGCTGGTGTTTTTCTCTGTGCAGCTAGCAGTACCGGGCCCCAACTGGCGGTGTTGGAGCCCGGGCTCTGCAGGGGGAGCAGAGTGTAGGCCGAAGCCTAATTGAACCAATTTCAAAGGTAACCTTTAACCCCCCCTCAGGGGTTACAAAGTAGAAGAGCCACAGCTTATGCAGCAGTAGTGCTGCACAAGTCAAAGGTTGCTCTTTTAATTTTGCTCCTTGCACACGCTGAATGAAACACGTATAACATTTAGCCCTTTATACAGTCAAACTGTGTTGGAGGCGCGAGTTCCCTTTGTAATGAGACGCAGCACAGATGTCAAGAATCCCACCTTGGTGCTGGGTGCAGCCTCCTGAGCGTTGTTATTTGCTGTACAGGAGTCTGCGCTGTCGTGTTATCCCCTGGCCTAGCGCTGTTAGCGCTGCCCATCTTCTGACCTCATTTAATGTCGGCCGCTGCGGTTCGCGATGACCATGAATCCCAGCCCCGCGGTGTCTTAACATTGTTAAAACACTGCGGGGCTGTGATTCATGGCCTGGCGCAGCACATATGTTCGCCTCTCGCACTCGGGTCCTTACACCCGCTGCAGACTGTGCGGCGTCAGCTGATCCCTTATCGCATGCCACGGCCATGAAGCCACACAGTCTGAAGAAGGCGGAAGGAGATGAGGGACAGGCGAACTGATGCACTGCTCATGCCCATCAATCACACCCTCGCAGTCCCAATAAATAAGACACCGAGGGGCGTTGTGTGGGTCAGGGCGGCCGCAGAGGTTCAGGCAGCCAAACAATGATGCCAGAAGACGGGCAGCGCTACCAAGGGGGTTGCAGCGTGTCATTACAAAGGAAAGTCACACCACCGGGACGGTTAAATGGTCACACAGAGGACACATTTCAGACGTGTTTTCAGTTCCACATGTGCGAGGAGAATACGTTTATGAGCCACCTTGCACACATGCAGCATTACCGCTGTACAAGGTGGCTGTAAAACGTACAAACGCCTGGGGGAGGGGGGACAGGTTCCCTTCAATTTCAGTTCTTGTGTCTGCGTGGCTTTTGCAGGACACGATGCCGGCTGCACAGCAGGGGAACAGCTGGCGGTGCTGAACCCCACTGACACATTGGCTGGTGTTTTTCTCTGTGCAGCTAGCAGTACCGGGCCCCAACTGGCGGTGTTAGAGCCCGGGGTCAGCAGGAGGAGGAGATGGAGCAGAGTGTAGGCCGAAGCCTGCACTGGCGGCAGCTTTGGGTCTGTTGTGCCTGCGTGGCAGTTGCTGGACACGTTGCCGGCTGCACAGCAGGGGAACAGCTGGCGGTGCTGAACCCCACTGACACATTGGCTGGTGTTTTTCTCTGTGCAGCTAGCAGAACCAGGCCCCAACTGGCGGTGTTAGAGCCCGGGGTCAGCAGGAGGAGGAGATGGAGCAGAGTGTAGGCCGAAGCCTGCACTGGCGGCAGCTTTGGGTCTGTTGTGCCTGCGTGGCTGTTGCAGGACACATTGCCGGCTGCACAGCAGGGGAACAGCTGGCGGTGCTGAACCCCACTGACACATTGGCTGGTGTTTTTCTCTGTGCAGCTAGCAGTACCGGGCCCCAACTGGCGGTGTTGGAGCCCGGGCTCTGCAGGGGGAGCAGAGTGTAGGCCGAAGCCTAATTGAACCAATTTCAAAGGTAACCTTTAACCCCCCCTCAGGGGTTACAAAGTAGAAGAGCCACAGCTTATGCAGCAGTAGTGCTGCACAAGTCAAAGGTTGCTCTTTTAATTTTGCTCCTTGCACACGCTGAATGAAACACGTATAACATTTAGCCCTTTATACAGTCAAACTGTGTTGGAGGCGCGAGTTCCCTTTGTAATGAGACGCAGCACAGATGTCAAGAATCCCACCTTGGTGCTGGGTGCAGCCTCCTGAGCGTTGTTATTTGCTGTACAGGAGTCTGCGCTGTCGTGTTATCCCCTGGCCTAGCGCTGTTAGCGCTGCCCATCTTCTGACCTCATTTAATGTCGGCCGGTGCGGTTCGCGATGACCATGAATCCCAGCCCCGCGGTGTCTTAACATTGTTAAAACACTGCGGGGCTGTGATTCATGGCCTGGCGCAGCACATATGTTCGCCTCTCGCACTCGGGTCCTTACACCCGCTGCAGACTGTGCGGCGTCAGCTGATCCCTTATCGCATGCCACGGCCATGAAGCCGCACAGTCTGAAGAAGGCGGAAGGAGATGAGGGACAGGCGAACTGATGCACTGCTCATGCCCATCAATCACACCCTCGCAGTCCCAATAAATAAGACACCGAGGGGCGTTGTGTGGGTCAGGGCGGCCGCAGAGGCGCAGGCAGCCAAACAATGATGCCAGAAGACGGGCAGCGCTACCAAGGGGGTTGCAGCGTGTCATTACAAAGGAAAGTCACACCACCGGGACGGTTAAATGGTCACACAGAGGACACATTTCAGACGTGTTTTCAGTTCCACATGTGCGAGGAGAATACGTTTATGAGCCACCTTGCACACATGCAGCATTACCGCTGTACAAGGTGGCTGTAAAACGTACAAACGCCTGGGGGAGGGGGGACAGGTTCCCTTCAATTTCAGTTCTTGTGTCTGCGTGGCTTTTGCAGGACACGATGCCGGCTGCACAGCAGGGGAACAGCTGGCGGTGCTGAACCCCACTGACACATTGGCTGGTGTTTTTCTCTGTGCAGCTAGCAGTACCGGGCCCCAACTGGCGGTGTTAGAGCCCGGGGTCAGCAGGAGGAGGAGATGGAGCAGAGTGTAGGACGAAGCCTGCACTGGCGGCAGCTTTGGGTCTGTTGTGCCTGCGTGGCAGTTGCAGGACACGTTGCCGGCTGCACAGCAGGGGAACAGCTGGCGGTGCTGAACCCCACTGACACATTGGCTGGTGTTTTTCTCTGTGCAGCTAGCAGTACCGGGCCCCAACTGGCGGTGTTGGAGCCCGGGCTCTGCAGGGGGAGCAGAGTGTAGGCCGAAGCCTAATTGAACCAATTTCAAATGTAACCTTTAACCCCCCCTCAGGGGTTACAAAGTAGAAGAGCCACAGCTTATGCAGCAGTAGTGCTGCACAAGTCAAAGGTTGCTCTTTTAATTTTGCTCCTTGCACACGCTGAATGAAACACGTATAACATTTAGCCCTTTATACAGTCAAACTATGTTGGAGGCGCGAGTTCCCTTTGTAATGAGACGCAGCACAGATGTCAAGAATCCCACCTTGGTGCTGGGTGCAGCCTCCTGAGCGTTGTTATTTGCTGTACAGGAGTCTGCGCTGTCGTGTTATCCCCTGGCCTAGCGCTGTTAGCGCTGCCCATCTTCTGACCTCATTTAATGTCGGCCGGTGCGGTTCGCGATGACCATGAATCCCAGCCCCGCGGTGTCTTAACATTGTTAAAACACTGCGGGGCTGTGATTCATGGCCTGGCGCAGCACATATGTTCGCCTCTCGCACTCGGGTCCTTACACCCGCTGCAGACTGTGCGGCGTCAGCTGATCCCTTATCGCATGCCACGGCCATGAAGCTGCACAGTCTGAAGAAGGCGGAAGGAGATGAGGGACAGGCGAACTGATGCACTGCTCATGCCCATCAATCACACCCTCGCAGTCCCAATAAATAAGACACCGAGGGGCGTTGTGTGGGTCAGGGCGGCCGCAGAGGCGCAGGCAGCCAAACAATGATGCCAGAAGACGGGCAGCGCTACCAAGGGGGTTGCAGCGTGTCATTACAAAGGAAAGTCACACCACCGGGACGGTTAAATGGTCACACAGAGGACACATTTCAGACGTGTTTTCAGTTCCACATGTGCGAGGAGAATACGTTTATGAGCCACCTTGCACACATGCAGCATTACCGCTGTACAAGGTGGCTGTAAAACGTACAAACGCCTGGGGGAGGGGGGACAGGTTCCCTTCAATTTCAGTTCTTGTGTCTGCGTGGCTTTTGCAGGACACGATGCCGGCTGCACAGCAGGGGAACAGCTGGCGGTGCTGAACCCCACTGACACATTGGCTGGTGTTTTTCTCTGTGCAGCTAGCAGTACCGGGCCCCAACTGGCGGTGTTAGAGCCCGGGGTCAGCAGGAGGAGGAGATGGAGCAGAGTGTAGGCCGAAGCCTGCACTGGCGGCAGCTTTGGGTCTGTTGTGCCTGCGTGGCAGTTGCAGGACACGTTGCCGGCTGCACAGCAGGGGAACAGCTGGCGGTGCTGAACCCCACTGACACATTGGCTGGTGTTTTTCTCTGTGCAGCTAGCAGTACCGGGCCCCAACTGGCGGTGTTAGAGCCCGGGGTCAGCAGGAGGAGGAGATGGAGCAGAGTGTAGGCCGAAGCCTGCACTGGCGGCAGCTTTGGGTCTGTTGTGCCTGCGTGGCTGTTGCAGGACACGTTGCCGGCTGCACAGCAGGGGAACAGCTGGCGGTGCTGAACCCCACTGACACATTGGCTGGTGTTTTTCTCTGTGCAGCTAGCAGTACCGGGCCCCAACTGGCGGTGTTGGAGCCCGGGCTCTGCAGGGGGAGCAGAGTGTAGGCCGAAGCCTAATTGAACCAATTTCAAAGGTAACCTTTAACCCCCCCTCAGGGGTTACAAAGTAGAAGAGCCACAGCTTATGCAGCAGTAATGCTGCACAAGTCAAAGGTTGCTCTTTTAATTTTGCTCCTTGCACACGCTGAAAGGAACACGTATAACATTTAGGCCCTTACACAGTCAAACTGATTTTGAGGCGTGAGTTCCCTTCATAAAGAGACGCAGTACAGCTGGCAAAAATGCCACCTTGGTGCTTTGCGCGGCCTCCTGAGCATCGTTATTTGTTGCACAGGAGTCTGCGCTTTTGTGTTATCCCTTGGCCTTGGGCTGTTAGCGCTGACCATCCTCTGACATCATGTTATGTCGGCTGTTGCGGTTTGCGATGACCATGCATCCCAGCCCCCCAGTGTGTTAACATTGTTAAAACACTGCGGGGCTGGGATTCATGGCCTGGCGCAGTACATATGTTCGCCTCTCACACTCGGGTCCTTACACCCGCTTCAGACTGTGCGGCGTCAGCTGATCCCTTATCGCATGCCGCGGCCATGAAGCCGCACAGTCTGAGGAAGGCGGAAGGAGATGAGGGACAGGCGAAGAAATGCACCGTTCATGCCCTTCTTCTGACTGTGCGGTGTCACGGCCGTGGCATGCTATTAGGGACCAGCTGACACCGCACAGTTTGAAGAAGCCGTAGGGAGATGAGTGAGAGGTGGAGGTTCAGATATGCACTGCGCATGTCCATGGATCTCAGGCCCCCAGTGGGATTAAATCAGAAGACAGTACGAGGCGGGCTCTCGGCCAGCGCGGCCGCACAGGCGCAGCCAGCCTGACACCAAATGATGTCAGAAGACGGGCAGCGCAAAATGTGTGCATGGCCAAGGGCTAACCTAACAGCGCAGGCTCCGGGACTGATTCAAACAACGCTGAGGAGGCGGCGCACGGCGCCAAGGGGGTAAGAATGACGGCTGTGCTGCGTCACATCACAAAGGAAAGTTCCACCAACCGGATGGTATCACGGTAGGAGGGGACACTTTTCATAAGTGTTAGGATCAGCATGTGCAAGGAGCACCACGAAAAGAGGCACTTTTTCCCTTTGCATCATTACTGCTGCACAAGGTGGCTCCTTCAGTAACAAACGCCTGGGGGGGGGGGGGGACAGGTTCCCTTAAATTTAACTTGTTGTGCCTGCATGGCGGTCGCAGTACACGTTGCCGGCTGCACAGCAGGGGAACAGCTGGCGGTGCTGAACCCCACTAACACATTGGCGAGGTGTTTGGCTCTGTGCGGACAGCACTTCTGTACGGCAACTAGCGGTGTTGGAGCCCAGGGACAGGTGGAGGAGGAGGAGGTAGGAGGAGGTAGGAGGGATTGCCACACACACAGCTGGGGAACAGCTGACGTTACTGAACCCCAATAACAGAGGAGCGACTGTTGGGACTGTGCGGACAGCACTTCTGGACGGCAACTAGCGGTGTTGGAGCCCAGGGACAGGTGGAGGAGGAGGAGGTGGAGGAGGTAGGAGGGATTGCCACACACACAGCTGGGGAACAGCTGACGTTACTGAACCCCAATAACAGAGGAGCGACTGTTGGGACTGTGCGGACAGCACTTCTGGACGGCAACTAGCGGTGTTGGAGCCCAGGGACAGGTGGAGGAGGAGGAGGTGGAGGAGGTAGGAAGGATTGCCACACACACAGCAGGGGAACAGCTGACGTTACTGAACCCCAATAACAGAGGAGGGACTGTTGACTGTGCGCACAGCACTACCAGGCAACAACTAGCGGTGTTGGAGCCCAGGGACAGGAGGGGGAGGTGAAGGTGGAGGAGATAGGAGGGATTGCCACACACACAGCAGGGGAACAGCTGATGTTACTGAACCCCAATAACAGAGGAGGGACTGTTGGGACTGTGCGTACAGCACTACCAGGCAACAACTAGCGGTGTTGGAGCCCAGGGACAGGAGGGGGAGGTGAAGGTGGAGGAGATAGGAGGGATTGCCACACACACAGCAGGGGAACAGCTGATGTTACTGAACCCCAATAACAGAGGAGGGACTGTTGGGACTGTGCGTACAGCACTACCAGGCAACAACTAGCGGTGTTGGAGCCCAGGGACAGGTGGAGGAGGAGGAGGTGGAGGAGGTAGGAGGGATTGCCACACACACAGCAGGGGAACAGCTGACGTTACTGAACCCCAATAACAGAGGAGGGACTGTTGGGACTGTGCGTACAGCACTACCAGGCAACAACTAGCGGTGTTGGAGCCCAGGGACAGGTGGAGGAGGAGGAGGAGGTAGGAGGAGGTAGGAGGGATTGCCACACACACAGCTGGGGAATAGCTGACGTTACTGAACCCCAATAACAGAGGAGCGACTGTTGGGACTGTGCGGACAGCACTTCTGGACGGCAACTAGCAGTGTTGGAGCCCAGGGACAGGTGGAAAAGCAGAGGAACACAATGTAGGCCGAAGCCTGAGAAAGTCGAAAGGGAACCTTTAACCCCCCCAAGGCATTTGTAGCTGAAAGAGCCAGCTTGTGCAGCACAAAAGATGCAAAAGGAAAAGGTGGCTCTTTTCATCATGCTCCTTGCAAACACAGAACTAAACACTTATAAAATGTGTCCCCTGAAACCGTGAAACCGTCCCAGAGGTGGGACTTTACTTCGTAATATGACGCAGCACAGCCGTCATTCCTACCCCCCCGGCGCCGCGCCCCGGCTCCTCAGCGTAGTTTGATTCCGTCCCGGAGCCTGCGCTGTTATGTTATCCCTTGGCCAGGCACACTTAGCGCTGCCCATCTTCTGACATCATTTGGTGTCAGGCTGGCTGCGCCTGTGCGGCCGCGCTGGCCGAGAGCCCGCCTCGCAGTGTCTTCTGATTTTATCCCACTGGGGGCCTGGGATCCATGGCCATGCGCAGTGCATATCCTCGCCTCTCACTCCCCTCCCTACGGCTTCTTAAGACTGTGCGGTGTCACGGCCGTGGCATGCTATTAGGGACCAGCTGACACCGAACAGTCTGAAGAAGCCATAGGGAGATGAGTGAGAGGTGGAGGTTCAGATATGCACTGCGCATGTCCATGGATGCCAGGCCCCCAGTGGGATTAAATCAGAAGACACTGCGAGGCGGGCTCTCGGCCAGCGCGGCCGCACAGGCGCAGCCATCCTGACACCAAATGATGCCAGAAGACGGGCAGCGCTAAGTGTGCCTGGCCATGGGATAACATAACAGCGCAGGCTCCGGGACGGAATCAAACAACGCTGAGGAGCCGGGGCGCGGCGCCGGGGGGGGTAGGAATGACGGCTGTGCTGCGTCATATTACGAAGGAAAGTCCCACCTCCGGGACGGTTTTACGGTATCAGTGGACACATTTTATAAGTGTTAAGTTCTGCGTGTGCAAGGAGCTAAACCAAAATAGCTACCTTTTCCTTGTGCAGCATTACTGCTGCACAAGGTGGCTCTTTCAGTAACAAACGCCTTGGGGGGGGGGACAGATTCCCTTACATTTCAGTTGTTGTGTCAGCGTGGCGGTCGCATGACACATTGCCGGCTACACAGCTGGGGATCAGCTGACGTTACTGAAACCCAATAACACTGGGTCGTATGTTTTGACTGTGCAGACGGCACTTCTGAGCCTCAACTGGCGGTGTTGGAGCCCAGGAATTTAAGTTCAGGTGGTAGAAAGATGAACACAACAGGAGACCTGGATAACGTATACAGTGACCTAATTATTTAATCAGGAGGAGGAGTGGCAAATTCCTGCGAGATCCAGGCCTTGTTCATTTTCAGGAAAGTAAGCCGGTCAACGTTATCGGAGGATAGTCGCATGCGACGGTCAGTTAGTACACCACCTGCAGCACTAAAGACACGTTCCGATAATACACTGGCCGCAGGGCAAGACAGCACCTCCAATGCATACTGGCTTAGCTCTGGCCATGTATCCAGCTTTGAGACCCAAAACTTGAAAGGGGAAGAGCCGTCTGGGAGTACAGCAAGAGGGCAAGACATGTAGTCTGTCACCATCTGACGGAACCGTTGCCTCCTGCTGACTGGAGCCGTCTGTGATGGTGTAGACTTTTGTGGGGGGCACAGAAAACTGTGCCACAGTTGGGCCATACTGGTCTTGCCTTGGGCAGAGGCACTGCTTCTGCTCCCTCTTTGTGCAGAGCCTCCACCACTGCCTGGACGCACTGAGCTGCTTTGGAATGCACTAGCAGCACTTCTCTCAGTTGGAATGGAGAAGATGATGGAATTGACCAGTGTGTCTTGGTACTCCCGCATTTTTCGCTCCCGGTTCAACGGTGTGATGAGGCTTTCTACGTTGTCCCGGTAGCGAGGATCGAGGAGGGTGAACACCCAATAATCAGACATGTTGAGAATGTGGGCGATGCGGCGGTCGTTTCTCAGGCACTGCAGCATGTAATCCACCATGTGCTGCAGACTGCCAACTGCCCAAGAAACGCTGTCCCCTGCTGGAGGCGTGATCTCTGCCTGCTCGTCATCACCCCACCCTCGCTGTACACACTGAGTACTGGACAATTCGGTAACTCCCTCCTCTGGACGGACGTCTTCCTCCTCCATTGACTCCTCCTCATCCTCCTCACAAACTGTCCCCTGCCTACGCGTTTGTGAGGAACCACGTGGCGCTGACTGTCCAGAAGATGATGGAAATGGTGAATCCTCATCCTCCACCTCTTCCACAACATCATCCCTTAGCGCTTGCAGTGATTTTTCAAGCAGGCAGATAAGGGGGACAGTCATGCTGACTAGTGCATCATCTGCACTCGCCATCCGCGTGGAATAATCAAAGGGACGCAAAACCTGGCAGACGTCATTCATAGTGGCCCACTCTGTGGTTGTGAAGTCTGTACGGCGCTGACTGCGACTTCTTTGCGCCTGAAGCAGCTGGTACTCCATTACAGCTTGCTGCTGCTCACACAACCGCTCCAACATATGTAACGTGGAATTCCACCTGGTAGGTAGGTCACATATGATGCGATGTTCCGGCAGGCGGTGTCGGCGCTGCACAGCCGCAATGCGCGCTTTTGCCGTGCTGGAACGCCGCAAGTGAGCACACTCTAGGCGGACCTTGTGCAGCAGTGCATCAAGATCCGGATAGTCCCTCAAAAGCTCTGCACGACCAAATTGAGCACATGTGCCAGACATGGGATGTGAGTGAGGTTGCCGAGGCCCAGAGCTGCCACCAGATTTCGGCCATTATCACACACTACCATGCCTGGCTGGAGATTCGCTGGCACAAACCACACATCGCTCTCCTGCTTGATGGCATTCCAGAGCTCCTGCGCTGTGTGGCTACGATTCCCCAAAAAAATTAATTTCAAGACGGCCTGTTGACGTTTGGCCACGGCTGTGCTCATGTCGGTCGTAACAGGTACACGTTCATCACGGGTCCATGTGGAGGTGGACTGTGACGGCTCCTGCAGCGATGATTCTGAGGAACTGGTGTAAGAGGAGGAGTCAATGCGTGCAGAATGGATTCCTGCAATCCTTGGAGTGGGCAGGACACGTCCTGCGCCACTCGCACGGTCTGTACCCGGCTCAACGACATTAACCCAATGGGCAGTGAGGGAAAGGTATCGCCCCTGTCCATGTTGACTGGTCCACGCATCGGTGGTGAGGTGGACCTTGCTACTGACGGCGTTCAGTAGCGCGTGTTTTATGTGTCCCTCCACATGCTTGTGCAGGGCAGGGACGGCTTGCCTGCTGAAGTAAAAGCGGCTGGGCACATTGTACTGTGGGACTGCCAATGACATCAAGTCACGGAAGCTGTCAGTCTCCACCAGCCTGAATGACAGCCTTTCCAGTGACAGAAGTTTGGCAATGCCTGCAGTCAGAGCCTGTGCTCGTGGGTGGTTTGACGAGAAAGGCCGCCTTTTCTCCCATGCCTGTACTACCGATGGCTGTAGACTGGGCTGGGAGTGTGTGGATGACTGAGAAAGTGGTGCTGCGGGTGGAATTACAGCGGGTCTCTGGACAACAGGGCCAGAGGTTCTTCCACGGCGATCCTGGGAGGAAGCCGAACCAGCTGCGTGTGAGCTAGAGGAAGAGGCAACACGAGCTGAAGAGGTGGTAGCTGCCGCTGTTGGTTGGCCTAGCTCTTCAGTGTGTTTTTCTAACTCCACCGGGTGCCTGTTGCGCACATGTTTCCACATGTTGGAGGTATTGAGGTTGCTGACATTTCAACCTCTTTTGACTTTTTGATGACACACCTTGCATCTGACATAGCAAATGTCATCTGCAACTGTGTCAAAAAAGGACCAGGCACTGCAAGTCTTGGGAGCGCCCTTTTTGGCTTTTGGAAGAGACATGCTCCTAACGGGTGCCAAAGCGGAGGCTGCAGGATCCGCAGTCTTCCCCCTCCCTCTCCCTCTTTGGGCCGTACGGGGAATCTCTTCCTCAGAGCAGAGATGGCTCCTGTCCTGGGCTCTCTGTCTGCCTGGGCAATTTGGCAGGTGGTGAAGAGACAGATGGCTGCTCTCCAGTGCTCTGTGTCTGAGAGGATGTGGCACTAATTGAAGTTGATGCATTAGCTGCCATCCATCCGACAACGGCTTCAATTTGTTCTTCACGCAGCAGCGGTGTACGGCGCTCTGACACAAAGCTGCGCATGAATGACTGTTGCCTGGTGAAAGTGGGTGCTGATGAGTCACCGGTGCCCGCAGCAGGCACAGAATCCCCACGTCCCCTCCCTGCTCCGCGCCCACGCCCATGCCCACGTGCCTTACTCACTGCCTTCTTCATCTTGGTTGACTGATAAAGATAAGCAGAAAAGTACTAACGGCTTTGTGTGCTTATTCCTGAGCAACTCCTCCTAACAGGTATAAGAAACACTAATTTTCTAAAGTGTGGACTAGACTTTAATATGAGCTAATGTGGCCTACACAAATGTAAAGTGGTGTAACTGGTGTGTTTGGTGAACTTTATTATTTATTTATTTTTTGGGGGCTGAACTGACAACGGATAGAGCTGCAGTCACACGGAGACCGTGCAGACAGACGTAAACGGCGCTGCAAGGCCCAAAAACCCTCCTCTACATTATCCTATGTAGTGTTTTTCCACAAGTTAGCTGGAGACGGGTGGAAAGACACTAATAGGATTTTTTTTTAAAAATGTGCAGCAGCCTGCACTACTTAAAACAAAATGAAAATTGATTTGGCGGTATGACGCAGTGAAGAACCCTGAGCTGGAGACAACCAGGCTATGGCTGCTCACAGACTACAGGGCGAGCTGCAGTCACACGGAGACCGTGCAGACAGCCGTAAACGGCGCTGCAAGGCCCAAAAACCCTCCTCTACGTTATCCTATATAGTGTTTTTCCACAAATTAGCTGGAGACGGGTGGAAAGACACTAATAGGAATTTTTTGAAAAAATGTGCAGCAGCCTGCACTACTTAAAACAAAATGAAAATTGATTTGGCGGTATGACGCAGTGAACAACCCTGAGCTGGAGACAACCAGGCTATGGCTGCTCACAGACTACAGGGCGAGCTGCAGTCACACGGAGACCGTGCAGACAGCCGTAAACGGCGCTGCAAGGCCCAAAAACCCTCCTCTACGTTATCCTATGTAGTGTTTTTCCACAAATTAGCTGGAGACGGGTGGAAAGACACTAATAGGAATTTTTTGAAAAAATGTGCAGCAGCCTGCACTACTTAAAACAAAATGAAAATTGATTTGGCGGTATGACGCAGTGAACAACCCTGAGCTGGAGACAACCAGGCTATGGCTGCTCACAGACTACAGGGCGAGCTGCAATCACACGGAGACCGTGCAGACAGCCGTAAACGGCGCTGCAAGGCCCAAAAACCCTCCTCTACGTTATCCTATGTAGTGTTTTTCCACAAATTAGCTGGAGACGGGTGGAAAGACACTAATAGGATTTTTTTTAATAAATTAGCAGCAGACTACACTACTTGAAAAAAAAAAAAAAAAAAGAACAGTATGAGGCAATGAACCACCCTCCCTGAACTGAATACAACCAGCTATGGATGGCCTATGTGGCTGCACTCAGACTAGAGAGTGGGCTGCACTCACACACACACACACACAGACCTTGCAGATCACTGTGAAAACAGCGCTACAAGGCAAAAGCAAGGTGAATAGTAGGTGAACACAGCGGTTGCTAAATTAGCCTTTGGAAAGCACAAAGAAGCAAATCGCTATCTCTAAACTGTCCCTCAGTCAGCAAACAGCGTCCTGTCACTAACTGAATTCACAGCAGAGTGATCGCAAAATGGCGCCAGCGACTTTTAAACTGCATCATGACATCATTTCAGCAGCCAATCACAGCCTTGCCAGTAGTTTCATGCCCTCCATGCTAAACAGGATGTGCCCACACTTGGAATCATTCTCATTGGCTGAATTTCTGCATTTTGAATCTTGGAACTTCCGATTCCGGTATCCGATACGCGGCAAGTATCGGAATCCCGGTATCGGAATTCCGATACCGCAAGTATCGGCTGATACCCGATACTTGCGGTATCGGAATGCTCAACACTATTCATAAGTCCTTAATGTGATTACAATACTCTTCTGGCAGAACCCGGGATGTAAACTTTTCTGTTCCCTCCTCTTCCCCATGCATACCATAGGTTTCCTCTACACCCCATTTTTGGCTATGTGCCTGTTTTGTACTGTGATATAACTTGTTAGTATTGGTCAAAATAAAATTTATACCATTTTATGAACATGATTTTGGGGATTTTATTACTCCGTTCTCTTGTGCTATATGTGTTTTGGAGTTCCCTGAATTGTCCCATAGATTTGGACATGGTTACTGGGGGAGGTATACAATTGCACTCCTGGCCACAAAATTATTGTAAGTTTTTTGAGTTTTGTGTTAAAGCTTCAAAAACTTGTCTGCTGCTATGACAAGGCATTTTTGCAGCTGCTCTTTTAACCTTACACAATTGCCTGTTGGAAAGAGTCCTCAATTTTTCCTTATCAGCACGCACACGTGAGTGCTGGGAATCAGCTACATACTTCTTGATTGTGCGAGGATCACGATGAAGTGTCTTAGCAATGTTGATTGTAGTCATGCCTTGACCTAAATACTCCACAATTTGTTGCTTCTCAGCAGCCGACACATCCTTTTTCTTTCCCATTTTGGCAAAAAATGTAGGCTGCTTAATAATGTGGAACAGCCTTCTTAAGTAGTCTTGCCTTTATTTGGACACAGCTGCCAAACTAATTTGCACAGGTATCTGCAATTGCTTTCAGTGATATAAAGAGCCCTGACACACATCACCATCAATGAGTTTAAATGACAAACAAAAAAATTCTAACTTTATCACTCCTAAACTCTTTGTGCATAATAATTTTGAACACAGTGTAATGTATGTAAACATGTTCTCCCCGTGTTTGCGTGGGTTTCCTCCGGGTACTCCAGTTTCCTCCCACATTCCAAAGACATACTGATAGGGAATTAAGATTGTGAGCCCCATCGGGCTGCGGAATATGTTAGCGCTATATAAAAATATATATACAGAACAAGCAGTGCTCTATTACTAGATGTGTTGTATTGTATGTCACCATATATACCGGTAGTAAGGAAAATAAGTATTTGATACACTGCCGATTTTGATAGTTTTCCCACCTACAAAGAATGGAGAGGTCTGTAATTTTTATCGTAGGTACACTGCAGCTGTGATAGTCAGAATCTAAAAATAAAAACTAGAAAATCACATTGTATAATTTTTAAATAATTAAATTGCATTTTATTGCATGAAATAAGTATTTGATCACCTACGAACTAGCAAGATTTCTGGCTCTCACAGACCTTTTATTTTTTCTTTAAGAAGCCCTCCTACTCTGTACTCATTACTAGTGTTGAGCATTCCGATACCGCAAGTATCGGGTATTGGCCGATATTTGCGGTATCGGAATTCCGATACCGAGTTCCAATATTTACCGCATATCGGATACCGGAATCGGAAGTTCCCAGAATTCAAACTGCACGAATTCAGCCAATGAGGAATGATTACAAGTGTGGGCACATCCTGTTCTGCATGGTGGGCATGTAACTACTGGCAAGGCTGTGATTGGCTGCTGAAATGATGTCATGATGCACTATAAAAATCGCTGCCGCAATTTCAGGCTCACTCTGCTGTGAATTCAGTTAGTGACAGGACGCTGTGTTCTGACTGAGGGCCAGTTGAGATAGCGATTTGCTTCATTGTGCTTTACCCAGGCTAATTTAGCAACCGCTGTGGGAGAACCTTGCTTTTGCCTTGCAGTGCTGTTTTCACAGCTGTCTGCAAGGTCTCTTTGTGTGTGTGTGTGTGAGTGCAGCTCACTCTGTAGTCTGTGTGCAGCCACAGTCGGTTGTATTCAGCTCAGGGTGCTTCACTGCCTCATACTGTTCTATCCATTGTCCTTTTTTGCTATTAGTGCAGCCTGCTGCACTGTTTTTTCAAATATTTCCTATTAGTGGCTTTCCAGCCGTATCCAGCTAAATTGGGGAAAAACACTACATAGGATAACATAGAGGAGGTTTTTTGGGCCTTGCAGCGCCGTTTACGGCTGTCTGCACGGTCTCCGTGTGAGTGCAGCTCGCCCTGTAGTCTGTGTGCAGCCACAGCCGGTTGTATTCAGCTCAGGGTGCATCACTGCCTCATACCGTAAAATACATTGTCCTTTTTTGCTAATAGTGCAGCCTGCTGCACATTTTTTCAAATATTTCCTATTAGTGGCTTTCCACCCGTATCCAGCTAAATTGTGGAAAAACACTACATAGGATAACCTAGAGGAGGTTTTTTGGGCCTTGCAGCACCGTTTACGGCTGTCTGCACGGTCTCCGTGTGAGTGCAGCTCGCTCTGTAGTCTGTGTGCAGCCACAGCCGGTTGTATTCAGCTCAGGGTGCGTCACTGCCTCATACCATAAAATACATTGTACTTTTTTGCTAATAGTGCAGCCTGCTGCACATTTTTTAAAATATTTCTTATTAGTGGCTTTCCACCCGTATCCAGCTAAATTGTGGAAAAACACTACATAGGATAACATAGAGGAGTTTTTTTGGGCCTTGCAGCGCCGTTTACGGCTGTCTGCACGGTCTCCGTGTGAGTGCAGCTCGCTCTGTAGTCAGTTCTGCCCAAAAAATAAATAAATAAATAAAGTTCAACAAACACACCACTTTACAGTTGTGTAGGCCACATTAGCTCATATTAAAGTCTAGTCCACACTTTAGAAAATTAGTGTTTCTTATACCTGTTAGGAGCTGTTCAGGAATAAGCACACTAAGCCCTTAGTACTTTTCTGCTTATCTTTATCAGTCAACCAAGATGAAGAGGGCAGGGAGTAAGGCACGTGGGCATGGAGCAGGGAGAGGACGTGGGGATTCTGTGCCTGCTGTGGGCACCGGTGACTCATCATCACCCAGTTTCAGCAGGGAACAGTCCTTCATGCGCAGCTTTGTAGGAGAGCGCCGTGCACCGCTGCTGCGTGAAGACCAAATTGAAGCCATTGTCGGATGGATGGCAGCTAACGCATCGACTTCAATTAGCGCCACATCCTCTCAGGCACAAAGCACTGCAGAGCACCCATCTGTCTCTTCACCACCTGTCAAATTGCCCAGGCAGTCAGAGAGCCCAGGACAGGAGCCATCTCTACTTCTGTTCTCTGAATCTCTTGGCTTGGAAACAGGGGGCCAGCCAAGCAGCATTGGAGAAATGGAAGAAGAGGCAGTGTGCAGTGATGCCCAACAGCTTTGTCTCTCTGACTCTGAAGAGGCGGGTGGGCCAGTGCCTCTGGTCACCACACCGCAGTACGCATCTGATGATGACACTCAGGTGCCACTTTCTGGTGCGTGCTGTGCTGCCGAGACTACCCAGGAGGAGCAGTTGGTGGCAGAGGGTAGTGTAGATGATGAGGTCCTTGACCCATCGTGGCGTGAGGAACAGGAAGGTGGTGGGAGCAGCTCTGAGGAAGAGATTCCCCGAACGGGCCAAAGAGGGAGAGGGAGGGGGAAGACTGCGAAGCCTGTAGCCTCCACTTCGGCACCCATTAGGAGCATGCCTCTTCCAAAAGCCAAAAAGGACGCTCCCAAGACTTGCAGTGCCTGGTCCTTTTTTGACACAGTTGCAGATGACATTTGCTTTGTCAAATGCAAGGTGTGTCATCAGAAAGTCAAAAGAGGGAGAAATGTCAGCAACCTCAATACCTCAAATATGTGGAAACATGTGCGGACCAGGCATGCGGTGGAGTTACAAAAACACACTGAAGACCTAGGCCAACCAACAGTGGCAGCTACCACCTCTTCAGCTCGTGTTGCCTCTTCCTCCAGCTCACACACAGCTGGTTCGGCTTCCTCCCAGGATGGCCATGGAAGAACCTCTGGCACTGTTGTCCAGAGACCCACTGTAATTCCACCCACAGCACCACGTTCCCAGTCATCCTCAGACTCCCAGCCCAGTCTACAGCCATCGGTAGTGCAGGCATGGGAGAAAAGGCGGCCATTCTCCGAGCACAGGCTCTGAATGCTGGCATTGCAAAACTACTGTCCCTTGAAATGCTCTCATTCAGGCTGGTGGAGACTGACAGCTTCCGTGACTTGATGTCATTGGCAGTCTCACAGTACAATGTGCCCAGCCGCTTTTATTTCAGCAGGCAAGCCATCCCTGCCCTGCACAAGCATGTGGAGGGACACATAAAACATGCGCTACTGAACGCCGTCAGTAGCAAGGTCCACCTCACCACCGATGCGTGGACCAGTCACCATGGACAGGGGCGATACCTTTCCCTCACTGCCCATTGGGTTAATGTTGTTGAGCCGGGTACAGATCGTGCGAGTGGCGCAGGACGTGTCCTGCCCACTCCAAGGATTGCAGGAATCCAGTCTGTACGCATTGACTCCTCCTCATACACAAGTTCCTCAGAATCATCACTGCAGGAGCCGTCACAGTCCACCTCCACATGGACCCGTGATGAACGTGTACCTGTTACGACCGACATGAGCACAGCCGTGGCCAAATGTCAACAGGCCGTCTTGAAATTAATTTCTTTGGGGAATCGAAGCCACACAGCGCAGGAGCTCTGGAATGCCATCAAGCAGGAGAGTGATGTGTGGTTTGTGCCAGCGAATCTCCAGCCAGGCATGGTAGTGTGTCATGATCTCTGCAGGCAGAGATCATAGCAAGCCTATAGAGGGACAAGCTCTCGGAAGATGGAACTATACTGACCATGAACTAAGCCTGCCGCGCAACTAGAAATAGCCAGGTAGCATTTCCTATTTATCGCTAGATGCCCAGCTCTGGCCTAAGACCTAAATAGCTAGCAGAGGGAAATATAAGACCTGGCTCACCTCTAGAGAAATATTCCAAAGAAGACAGTAGCCCCCCACATATAATGACGGTGAGTTCAGATGAAACAACAAACGCAGCAGGAAAATAGTCTTAGCAAATTTGAGGTCCGCTTACTAGATAGCAGAAGACAGATAGTATACTTTCATGGTCAGCAGAAAAACACTAACAAAACACCATCCAGAGATTACCTTAAACTCTGGCATTAACTCATAACGCCAGAGTAGCAATCCCTGATCAACGAGAGCTTTCCAGACACAGTAACAAAACTTCAGCTGTGAACTGGAACAAATAGGCAAAACAAAACATGGACAAAAGTCCAACTTATCTAGTAGTTGTCTAGAAGCAGGAACAAGCACTGAGAGGCATCAGATAACATTGTTGACCGGCAAGAAACCACCAGAGAAATGAGCTTAAATAGCGACACCCACTACTGATGGAATCAGGTGAAACAGGAAAGAGGATGACAAGTCCAATTCCACAAGCGGCCACCGGGGGAGCCCAGAATCCAAATTCACAACAGTACCCCCCCCTCAAGGAGGGGGCACCGAACCCTCACCAGATCCACCAGGGCGACCAGGATGAGCCCTATGGAAGGCACGAACAAGATCAGAAGCATGAACATCAGATGCATTGACCCAAGAATTATCCTCCTGGCCGTAACCCTTCCAGTTGACCAGATACTGGAGTTTCCGTCTGGAAACACGAGAGTCCAAAATTTTCTCCACAACGTACTCCAACTCACCCTCAACCAACACCGGAGCAGGAGGCTCAACTGAAGGTACAACAGGTACCTCATACCTGCGCAATAACGACCGATGAAAAACGTTATGAATGGAAAAGGACGCAGGGAGGTCCAAACGGAAAGAAACAGGATTAAGAATCTCCAATATTCTATAAGGGCCGATGAACCGAGGTTTAAACTTAGGAGAAGAGACCCTCATAGGGACAAAACGAGAAGACAACCACACTAAATCTCCAACACAAAGCCGAGAACCAACACGACGATGACGGTTGGCAAAACGCTGAGTCTTCTCCTGGGACAACTTCAAATTGTCCATAACCTGCCCCCAGATGTGATGCAATCTCTCTACCACCGCATCCACTCCAGGACAATCCGAGGATTCCACCTGACCGGAGGAAAATCGAGGGTGAAACCCCGAATTACAGAAAAACGGGGACACCAAGGTGGAAGAACTGGCCCGATTATTGAGGGCGAACTCTGCCAATGGCAAAAAAGCAACCCAATCATCCTGGTCAGCAGAGACAAAACACCTCAGATATGTCTCAAGGGTCTGATTAGTCCGCTCGGTCTGGCCATTAGTCTGAGGGTGAAAAGCAGACGAAAAAGACAAATCTATGCCCATCCTAGCACAGAATGCCCGCCAAAATCTAGACACAAATTGGGTACCTCTGTCAGAAACAATATTCTCAGGAATACCGTGCAATCGGACAACATTCTGAAAAAACAGAGGAACCAACTCAGAAGAAGAAGGCAACTTGGGCAGAGGAACCAAATGGACCATTTTAGAGAAACGGTCACAGACCACCCAGATGACAGACATCTTCTGGGAAACAGGCAGATCTGAAATAAAATCCATCGAGATGTGTGTCCAAGGCCTCTTAGGAACAGGCAAGGGCAACAGCAGTCCGCTAGCCCGAGAACTACAAGACTTGGCCCGAGCACAAACGTCACATGACTGCACAAAGACTCGCACATCTCGTGACAGAGAAGGCCACCAGAAGGATCTTGCCACCAAATCCCTGGTACCAAAAATTCCGGGATGACCTGCCAATGCAGAAGAATGTACCTCAGAGATGACTCTGCTGGTCCAATCATCCGGAACAAACAGTCTATCAGGCGGACAACGATCCGGTCTATCCGCCTGAAACTCTTGCAAGGACCGCCGCAGATCAGGAGAAACGGCCGACAAAATTACTCCCTCCCTAAGGATACCTGTGGGTTCAGAATTACCAGGAGAGTCCGGGTCAAAACTCCTAGAAAGGGCATCTGCCTTAACATTCTTAGAACCCGGTAGGTATGACACCACAAAATTAAAGCGAGAAAAAAATAAAGACCAGCGCGCCTGTCTAGGATTCAGGCGTCTGGCAGTCTCAAGATAAATCAAATTTTTGTGGTCAGTCAATACCACCACCTGATGTCTAGCCCCCTCGAGCCAATGGCGCCACTCCTCAAACGCCCACTTCATGGCCAAAAGCTCCCGATTCCCAACATCATAATTCCGCTCTGCGGGCGAAAATTTGCGAGAAAAGAAGGCACAAGGCCTAATGACGGAGCAGTCGGAACCTTTCTGCGACAACACTGCCCCAGCTCCGATCTCCGAAGCGTCAACCTCAACCTGAAAAGGCAGATTCACATCAGGCTGACGCAACACAGGGGTAGAGGCAAAACGGCGCTTAAGCTCCTGAAAGGCCTCTACAGCATGAGGGGACCAATTAGCAACATCAGCGCCTTGTCTGGTCAAATCAGTCAGTGGTTTAACGACATCCGAAAAACCAGCAATAAATCGGCGGTAAAAGTTGGCAAAGCCCAAAAATCTCTGAAGACCCTTAAGAGAGGAGGGCTGAGTCCAGTCACAAATAGCTTGCACCTTGACGGGATCCATCTCAATGGAAGAGGGAGAAAAAATATACCCCAAAAAGGAAATTTTCTGGACCCCAAAAACGCACTTAGACCCCTTCACACATAAAGAATTAGACCGCAGAACCTGAAAAACTCTCCTGACCTGCTGGACATGAGAGTCCCAGTCATCAGAAAAAATCAGAATATCATCCAGATATATTATCATAAATTTATCCAGAAAATCGCGGAAAATATCATGCATAAAAGACTGGAAAACTGAAGGGGCATTAGAAAGACCAAAAGGCATGACCAAATACTCAAAGTGGCCCTCGGGCGTATTAAATGCGGTCTTCCACTCATCCCCCTGCCTGATCCGCACCAAATTATACGCCCCACGAAGATCAATTTTAGAGAACCACTTAGCACCCTCTATACGAGCAAACAAATCAGTAAGCAATGGCAATGGGTATTGATACTTAACAGTGATCTTATTCAGAAGCCGATAATCAATACATGGTCTCAAAGAGCCGTCTTTTTTTGAGACAAAGAAAAACCCAGCTCCCAAGGGAGAAGAAGATGGACGAATATGTCCCTTTTCCAAAGACTCCTTTATATATTCCCGCATAGCAGCATGTTCCGGCACAGACAAATTAAACAAACGACCCTTTGGATATTTACAACCCGGTATCAAATCTATGGCACAATCGCACTCACGGTGCGGAGGTAACGACCCAAGCTTGGGTTCGTCAAAGACGTCTTGATAATCAGAGAGGAACTCAGGGACTTCAGAGGGAATGGACGACGAAATAGAAACCAAAGGTACGTCCCCATGAATACCCTTACATCCCCAGCTCAACACAGACATTGCTCTCCAGTCCAAGACTGGGTTGTGAGACTGCAACCATGGCAATCCCAGTACCAAATCGTCATGTAAATTATACAGCACCAGGAAACGAATAATCTCCTGGTGATCCGGATTGATACGCATGGTTACTTGTGTCCAGTATTGTGGTTTATTATTAGCCAATGGGGTGGAGTCAATCCCCTTCAGAGGAATAAGAGTCTCCAAAGGCTCTAAATCAAAACCACAACGATTGGCAAAGGACCAATCCATAAGACTCAGAGCGGCGCCAGAGTCAACATAGGCGTCCGTGGCAATGGATGACAAAGAGCAAATCAGGGTTACAGACAAAATAAACTTAGACTGAATGGTGCTAATGGAAACAGACTTATCAAGCTTCTTTGTACGCCTAGAGCATGCCGATATAACATGAGTAGAATCCCCACAATAGAAACACAATCCATTCTTCCGTCTAAAATTCTGTCGCTCGCTCCTGGACAGAATTCTATCACACTGCATACTTTCTGGCGTCTTTTCCATAGACACCGCCAGATGGTGCACCGGTTTGCGCTCCCGCAGACGCCTATCAATCTGAATAGCCATTGTCATGGACTCATTCAGACCTGCAGGCAAAGGGAACCCCACCATAACATCCTTAACGGCATCAGAGAGACCTTCTCTGAAAGTTGCCGCCAAGGCGCACTCATTCCACTGAGTAAGCACAGACCATTTACGGAATTTTTGGCAGAAAACTTCAGCTTCGTCTTGCCCCTGAGATAGTGCCATCAAAGTTTTTTCTGCCTGAAGTTCCAAATGAGGTTCCTCATAAAGCAAGCCCAAGGCCAGAAAAAACGCATCCACATCGCGTAACGCAGGATCCCCTGCTGGCAATGAGAAGGCCCAATCTTGAGGGTCACCCCTGAGCAAGGAAATCACAATCCTAACCTGCTGAGCAGGGTCTCCAGCTGAACGAGACTTCAGGGACAAATAAAGCTTACAATTATTTCGGAAATTCTGGAAGCTAGCTCTATTCCCTGTGAAGAACTCCGGCAAAGGAATTCTCGGCTCAGATACCGGAGCATGTACCACAAAATCTTGTAAATTTTGTACTTTCATGATGAGATTATTCAAACCCGCAGTTACACTCTGGAGATCCATTATTGTCAGGTGCACACAGAGCATACAGAGATTAGGAGGAGAGAGAGAAAAAAGACTGCAGCAAGGCAGACTGGAGGAGAAAAAAAAAAAAAAAAAAATTCCAGCAGACTTCTTATAACTCTCCTTTCTCAACCAGGGTCTTTAACACTTTATTGGCCGGTCAAACTGTCATGATCTCTGCAGGCAGAGATCATAGCAAGCCTATAGAGGGACAAGCTCTCGGAAGATGGAACTATACTGACCATGAACTAAGCCTGCCGCGCAACTAGAAATAGCCAGGTAGCATTTCCTATTTATCGCTAGATGCCCAGCTCTGGCCTAAGACCTAAATAGCTAGCAGAGGGAAATATAAGACCTGGCTCACCTCTAGAGAAATATTCCAAAGAAGACAGTAGCCCCCCACATATAATGACGGTGAGTTCAGATGAAACAACAAACGCAGCAGGAAAATAGTCTTAGCAAATTTGAGGTCCGCTTACTAGATAGCAGAAGACAGATAGTATACTTTCATGGTCAGCAGAAAAACACTAACAAAACACCATCCAGAGATTACCTTAAACTCTGGCATTAACTCATAACGCCAGAGTAGCAATCCCTGATCAACGAGAGCTTTCCAGACACAGTAACAAAACTTCAGCTGTGAACTGGAACAAATAGGCAAAACAAAACATGGACAAAAGTCCAACTTATCTAGTAGTTGTCTAGAAGCAGGAACAAGCACTGAGAGGCATCAGATAACATTGTTGACCGGCAAGAAACCACCAGAGAAATGAGCTTAAATAGCGACACCCACTACTGATGGAATCAGGTGAAACAGGAAAGAGGATGACAAGTCCAATTCCACAAGCGGCCACCGGGGGAGCCCAGAATCCAAATTCACAACAGTAGTGTGTGACAATGGCCGAAATCTGGTGGCAGCTCTGGGCCTCGGCAACCTCACTCACATCCCATGTCTGGCACATGTGCTCAACTTGGTCGTGCAGAGTTTTTTGAGGGACTATCTGGATCTTGATGCACTGCTGCACAAGGTCCGCCTAGAGTGTGCTCACTTGCGGCGTTCCAGCACGGCAAGATCGCGCATTGCAGCTCTGCAGCGCCGATTCCGCCTTCCGGAACATCGCATCATATGTGACCTACCAACCAGGTGGAATTCCACGTTACATATGTTGGAGCGGTTGTGTGAGCAGCAGCAAGCAGTAATGGAGTACCAGCTGCATCAGGCGCTAAGAAGTTGCACTCCGCTCCGTTCAGACTTCACAACCACAGAGTGGGCCACTATGAAGGACGTCTGCCAGGTTTTGCGTCCCTTCGATTATTCCACACGGATGGCGAGTGCAGATGATGCACTAGTCAGCATGACTGTCCCCCTTATCTGCCTGCCTCAACAAACACTGCAAGCGCTAAGGGATGATGTTGTGGAAGAGGTGGAGGATGAGAAGTCACCATTTCCATCAGCTTCTGGACAGTCAGCGCCACGTGGTTCTTCACAAAGGCATAGGCAGGGGACACTTTGTGAGGAGGATGAGGAGTGTTGTGAAATTGGATTTTGGGCTCCCCCGGTGGCCACTGGTGGAATTGAACTGGTGTGCATCATCCTCTCTGTTCACCTGTTTCCATCAGGATGTGGGAGTCGCTATTTAGCCTTGCTCCTCTGTCACTTCCATGCCGGTCAACATTGTAATCAGAAGCCTTTCTGTGCATGTTCCTGCTGCTAGACAACTCCCAGCTAAGTTGGACTTAGTCCTTGTTTGTTTTTGCATTTTGTTCCAGTTCACAGCTGTAGTTTCGTTTCTGTGTCTGGAAAGCTCTTGTGATCTGAAATTGCCACTCTGATGTTATGAGTTAATACTAGAGTCTTAAAGTAATTTCAGGATGGTATTTTGATAGGGGTTTCAGCTGACCATGAAAGTGCCCTTTCTGTCTTCCTGCTATCTAGTAAACGGACCTCAATTTTGCTAAACCTATTTTCATACTACGTTTGTCATTTCATCTAAAATCACCGCCAATATTTGTGGGGGCCTCTGTCTGCCTTTCGGGGAAATTTCTCTAGAGGTGAGCCAGGACTATATTTTCCTCTGCCAGGATTAGTTAGTCCTCCGGCCGGCGCTGGGCGTCTAGGGATAAAACGCAGGCTACGCTACCCGGCTACTGTTTGTTGTGCGGCAGGTTTAGTTCATGGTCAGTTTAGTTTCCATCCTTCCAAGAGCTAGTTCGTATGTTTGCTGGGCTATGTTCTCTTGCCATTGAGAACCATAACAGTTTGACCGGCCACAAGGGTTAAATTAATTGACAGAGAAAGGAGAGAAAAGAGAAGTCTGCTGAAGATTTTTTTTTTTTTTTTTTTTCTCAGTTCTGAGTGTGCTTGTAATTGAATCTCTTGCAAGTCTGCCTATATTGCAGCCTTCCTCTCTCTCTCTCCTTCTAATCCTGGAATGGCTCTGTGTTCACCTGTTTAAAATGGATATTCAGAGTTTAGCTGCAGGTTTGAATAATCTCACCACGAAAGTTCAAAACTTACAAGATTTTGTTGTTCATGTTCCTATATCTGAACCTAGAATTCCTTTGCCTGAATTTTTCTCGGGGAATAGATCTTGCTTTCAAAATTTCAAAAATAATTGCAAGTTGTTTTTGTCCCTGAAATCTCGCTCTGCTGGAGATCCTGCTCAGCAGGTCAGGATTGTGATTTCTTTGCTCCGGGGCGACCCTCAGGATTGGGCTTTTGCATTGGCTCCAGGGGATCCTGCGTTGCTCAATGTGGATGCGTTTTTTCTGGCCTTGGGGTTGCTTTATGAGGAACCTCAGTTAGAACTTCAGGCGGAAAAGGCCTTGATGTCCCTATCTCAGGGGCAAGACGAAGCTGAAATATACTGCCAGAAATTCCGTAAATGGGCTGTGCTTACTCAGTGGAATGAGTGCGCCCTGGCGGCGAATTTCAGAGAGGGTCTCTCTGATGCCATTAAGGATGTTATGGTGGGGTTCCCTGTGCCTGCGGGTCTGAATGAGTCCATGACAATGGCTATCCAGATCGATAGGCGTCTGCGGGAGCGCAAACCTGTGCACCATTTGGCGGTGTCTACTGAGAAGACGCCAGAGAATATGCAATGTGATAGAATTCTGTCCAGAAGTGAACGGCAGAATTTTAGACGAAAAAATGGGTTGTGCTTCTATTGCGGTGATCCAACTCATGTTATATCAGCATGCTCTAAGCGTACTAAGAAGCTTGATAAGTCTGTTTCAATTGGCACTTTACAGTCTAAGTTTATTCTATCTGTGACCCTGATTTGTTCTTTATCATCTATTACCGCGGATGCCTATGTCGACTCTGGCGCCGCTTTGAGTCTTATGGATTGGTCCTTTGCCAAACGCTGTGGGTATGATTTGGAGCCTCTTGAAACTCCTATACCCCTGAAGGGGATTGACTCCACCCCATTGGCTTGCAATAAACCACAATACTGGACACAAGTTTCTATGCGGATTAATCCGGATCACCAGGAGATTATTCGCTTTCTTGTGCTGTATAACCTACATGATGTGTTGGTGCTTGGATTGCCATGGCTGCAATCTCATAACCCAGTCCTTGACTGGAAAGCTATGTCTGTGTTAAGCTGGGGATGTAAGGGGACGCATGGGGACGTACCTGTGGTTTCCATTTTATCATCTATTCCCTCTGAGATTCCTGAATTCTTGACTGAATATCGTGACGTTTTTGAAGAACCTAAGCTTGGTTCATTACCTCCGCACCGGGAGTGCGATTGTGCCATAGATTTGATTCCGGGTAGTAAATACCCTAAGGGTCGTTTATTTAATCTGTCTGTGCCTGAACATGCTGCTATGCGAGAATATATAAAGGAGTCCTTGGAAAAGGGACATATTCGTCCTTCGTCATCTCCCTTAGGAGCCGGTTTTTTCTTTGTGGCTAAGAAAGATGGCTCTTTGAGGCCGTGCATTGATTATCGGCTTTTGAATAAAATCACGGTTAAATATCAATATCCGTTGCCACTGCTGACTGATTTGTTTGCTCGCATAAAGGGGGCCAAGTGGTTCTCTAAGATAGATCTTCGTGGGGCGTATAATTTGGTGCGAATTAAGCAGGGGGATGAGTGGAAAACCGCATTTAATACGCCCGAGGGCCACTTTGAGTATTTGGTGATGCCTTTTGGTCTTTCAAATGCCCCTTCAGTCTTTCAGTCCTTTATGCATGACATTTTCCGTGATTATTTGGATAAATTTATGATTGTGTATCTGGATGATATTTTGATTTTTTCGGATGACTGGGACTCTCATGTCCAGCAGGTCAGGAGGGTTTTTCAGGTTTTGCGGTCTAATTCCTTGTGTGTGAAGGGTTCTAAGTGCGTTTTTGGGGTTCAAAAGATTTCCTTTTTGGGATATATTTTTTCCCCCTCTTCCATCGAGATGGATCCTGTCAAGGTTCAGGCTATTTGTGATTGGACGCAACCCTCTTCTCTTAAGAGTCTTCAGAAATTTTTGGGCTTTGCTAACTTTTATCGTCGATTTATTGCTGGTTTTTCTGATGTTGTTAAACCATTGACTGATTTGACTAAGAAGGGTGCTGATGTTGCTGATTGGTCCCCTGCTGCTGTGGAGGCCTTTCGGGAGCTTAAGCGCCGCTTTTCTTCCGCCCCTGTGTTGCGTCAGCCTGATGTTGCTCTTCCTTTTCAGGTTGAGGTCGACGCTTCTGAAATCGGAGCTGGGGCGGTTTTGTCGCAGAGAAGTTCCGATTGCTCCGTGATGAGACCTTGTGCTTTTTTCTCGCGTAAATTTTCGCCCGCCGAGCGGAATTATGATGTTGGGAATCGGGAGCTTTTGGCCATGAAGTGGGCTTTTGAGGAGTGGCGTCATTGGCTTGAGGGGGCTAGACATCAGGTGGTGGTATTGACT
The DNA here is from genome assembly GCF_051348905.1 of Ranitomeya variabilis. NCBI lineage: Eukaryota > Metazoa > Chordata > Amphibia > Anura > Dendrobatidae > Ranitomeya > Ranitomeya variabilis. Next base: position 414,057,496 of record NC_135236.1, on the reverse strand, counting down.
GACCACAAAAATCTAATTTATCTTGAGTCCGCCAGACGCCTGAATCCTAGACAGGCGCGCTGGTCGTTGTTTTTCTCTCGGTTTAATTTTGTGGTGTCCTACCTGCCGGGTTCTAAGAATGTTAAGGCGGATGCCCTTTCTAGGAGTTTTGAGCCTGACTCCCCTGGTGATTCTGAACCTACAGGTATCCTTAAGGATGGAGTGATATTGTCTGCCGTTTCTCCAGACCTGCGGCGGGCCTTGCAGGAGTTTCAGGCGGATAGACCTGATCGTTGCCCACCTGGTAGACTGTTTGTTCCTGATGATTGGACCAGTAAAGTCATTTCTGAGGTTCATTCTTCTGCGTTGGCAGGTCATCCTGGAATCTTTGGTACCAGGGATTTGGTGGCAAGGTCCTTCTGGTGGCCTTCCCTGTCTCGAGATGTGCGAGGCTTCGTGCAGTCTTGTGACGTTTGTGCTCGGGCCAAGCCTTGTTGTTCTCGGGCTAGTGGATTGTTGTTGCCCTTGCCTATCCCGAAGAGGCCCTGGACGCACATCTCGATGGATTTTATTTCGGATCTTCCTGTTTCTCAGAAGATGTCTGTCATCTGGGTGGTGTGTGATAGTTTCTCTAAGATGGTCCATTTGGTTCCCCTGCCTAAGTTGCCTTCTTCTTCCGAGTTGGTTCCTCTGTTTTTTCAAAATGTGGTCCGTTTGCATGGTATTCCGGAGAATATCGTTTCTGACAGAGGTACCCAATTCGTGTCTAGATTTTGGCGAGCATTCTGTGCTAGGATGGGCATAGATTTGTCTTTCTCGTCTGCTTTCCATCCTCAGACTAATGGCCAGACCGAGCGGACGAATCAGACCTTGGAGACATATTTGAGGTGTTTTGTGTCTGCAGATCAGGATGATTGGGTTGCTTTTTTGCCTTTAGCGGAGTTTGCCCTCAATAATCGGGCCAGTTCTGCCACCTTAGTGTCTCCCTTTTTCTGTAATTCGGGGTTTCATCCTCGATTTTCTTCTGGTCAGGTGGAATCTTCGGATTGTCCTGGAGTGGATGCTGTGGTGGAGAGGTTGCATCAGATTTGGGGGCAGGTAGTGGACAATTTGAAGTTGTCCCAGGAGAAGACTCAGCTTTTTGCCAACCGCCGGCGTCGGGTTGGTCCTCGGCTTTGTGTTGGGGACTTGGTGTGGTTGTCTTCTCGTTTTGTCCCTATGAGGGTTTCTTCTCCCAAGTTTAAGCCTCGGTTCATCGGCCCGTACAAGATATTGGAGATTCTTAACCCTGTGTCCTTCCGTTTGGACCTCCCTGCATCTTTTTCTATTCATAATGTTTTTCATCGGTCATTATTGCGCAGGTATGAGGTACCGGTTGTGCCTTCCGTTGAGCCTCCTGCTCCGGTGTTGGTTGAGGGCGAGTTGGAGTACGTTGTGGAAAAAATCTTGGACTCCCGTGTTTCCAGACGGAAACTCCAGTATCTGGTCAAATGGAAGGGATACGGTCAGGAGGATAATTCTTGGGTGACTGCCTCTGATGTTCATGCCTCCGATTTGGTCCGTGCTTTTCATAGGGCTCATCCTGATCGCCCTGGTGGTTCTGGTGAGGGTTCGGTGCCCCCTCCTTGAGGGGGGGGTACTGTTGTGAAATTGGATTTTGGGCTCCCCCGGTGGCCACTGGTGGAATTGAACTGGTGTGCATCATCCTCTCTGTTCACCTGTTTCCATCAGGATGTGGGAGTCGCTATTTAGCCTTGCTCCTCTGTCACTTCCATGCCGGTCAACATTGTAATCAGAAGCCTTTCTGTGCATGTTCCTGCTGCTAGACAACTCCCAGCTAAGTTGGACTTAGTCCTTGTTTGTTTTTGCATTTTGTTCCAGTTCACAGCTGTAGTTTCGTTTCTGTGTCTGGAAAGCTCTTGTGATCTGAAATTGCCACTCTGATGTTATGAGTTAATACTAGAGTCTTAAAGTAATTTCAGGATGGTATTTTGATAGGGGTTTCAGCTGACCATGAAAGTGCCCTTTCTGTCTTCCTGCTATCTAGTAAGCGGACCTCAATTTTGCTAAACCTATTTTCATACTACGTTTGTCATTTCATCTAAAATCACCGCCAATATTTGTGGGGGCCTCTGTCTGCCTTTCGGGGAAATTTCTCTAGAGGTGAGCCAGGACTATATTTTCCTCTGCCAGGATTAGTTAGTCCTCCGGCCGGCGCTGGGCGTCTAGGGATAAAACGCAGGCTACGCTACCCGGCTACTGTTTGTTGTGCGGCAGGTTTAGTTCATGGTCAGTTTAGTTTCCATCCTTCCAAGAGCTAGTTCGTATGTTTGCTGGGCTATGTTCTCTTGCCATTGAGAACCATAACAGAGGAGGAGTCAATGGAGGAGGAAGACATCCGTCCAGAGGAGGGAGTTACACAATTGTCCAGTAGTCAGTGTGTACAGCGAGGGTGGGGTGATAAAGAGCGGGCAGAGATCACGCCTCAAGCAGGGGACAGCGTTTCTTGGCCAGTTGGCAGTCTGCAGCACATGGTTGATTACATGCTGCAGTGCCTGAGAAACGACCGCCGCATCGCCCACATTCTCAACATGGCTGATTATTGGGTGTACACCCTCCTCGATCCTCGCTACCGGGACAACGTACAAAGCCTCATCACACCGTTGAACCGGGAGCGTAAAATGCGGGAGTACCAAGACACACTGGTGAATTCCATCATCTTCTCCAGTCCAACTGAGAGCAGTGCTGCTAGTGCTTTACAAAGCAGCTCAGTGCGTCGAGGCAGTGGAGGAGGCTCTGCACAAAGAGGGAGCAGAAGCAGTGCCTCTGCCCAAGGCAAGACCAGTATGGCCCAACTGTGGCACAGTTTTGTGTGCCCGCCACAAATGTCTACACCATCACAGGCGGCTCCAGTCAGCTGGAGGCAACGGTTCGGTCAGATGGTGACAGACTACATGTCTTGCCCTCTTACTGTACTCCCAGACGGCTCTTCCCCTTTCAAGTTTTGGGTCTCTAAGCTGGATACATGGCCAGAGCTAAGCCAGTATGCATTGGAGGTGCTGGCTTGCCCTGCGGCTAGTGTATTATCGGAAGGCGTCTTTAGTGCTGCAGGTGGTGTACTAACAGACCATCGCATGCGACTATCCTCCGATAATGTTGACCAGCTTACTTTTCTGAAAATGAACCAGGCCTGGATCTCGCAGGAATTTGCCACTCCTCTTCCTGATTAAATAATTGGGTGACTGTCTACAGTATACAGGTCTCCTGTTGTGTTCATCTTTCTACCACCTGAACTGTAATTCCTGGGCTCCAACACCGCCAGTTGAGGCTCAGAAGTGCCGTCTGCACAGTCAAAACATACTGTACGACCCAGCGTTATTGGGTTTCAGTAACGTCAGCTGATCCCCAGCTGTGTAGCCAGCAATGTGTCCTGCGACCACCACGCTGACACAACAACTGAAATTTAAGGGAACCTGTCCCCCCCCCAGGCGTTTGTTACTGAAAGAGCCACCTTGTGCAGCAGTAATGCTGCACAAGGAAAAGGTAGCTCTTTTAGTTTAGCAGAACTTAACACTTATAAAATGTGTCCACTGATACCGTAAAACCGTCCCGGAGGTGGAACTTTCCTTCGTAATGTGACGCAGCACAGCCGTCATTCCTACCCCCTTGGTGCCGCCTCCTCAGCGTTGTTTGATTCTGTCCCGGAGCCTGCGCTGTTATGTTATCCCTTGGCCAGGCACACTTAGCGCTGCCCGTCTTCTGACATTATTTGGTGTCAGGCTGGCTGCGCATGTGCGGCCGCGCTGCCCGAGATCCCACTTCGCAGTGTCTTCTGATTTAATCACACTGCGGGCCTGGGATCCATGGGCATGCGCAGTGCATATCTTCACCTCAGGCTCTCACTCATCTCCCTCCGCCTTCTTCAGACTGTGCGCCGTCAGCTGATCCCTAATAGCATGCCACGGCCGTGACGCTGCACAGTCTGAAGAAGCCGGAGGGAGGGGAGTGAGAGGCGAGGATATGCACTGCGCATGCCCATGGATCCCAGGCCCGCAGTGGGATTACATTAGACGACACTGCGAGGCGGGATCTCGGGCAGCGCGGCCGCACAGGCGCAGCTAGCCTGACACCAAATGATGTCAGAAGACGGGCAGCGCTAAGTGCGCCTGGCCAAGGGATAACATAACAGCGCAGGCTCCGGGACAGAATCAAACAACGCTGAGGAGGCGGCGCACGGCACCAAGGGGGTAGGAATGACGGCTGTGCTGCGTCACATTACCAAGGAAAGTCCCACCTCCGGGACGGTTTTACGGTGTGAGGGGACACATTTCATAAGTGTCTAGTTCAGCGTTTGCAAGGAGCATAATTGAAAGAGCCACCTTTTCCTTTTGCAGCATTAGTGCTGTACAAGAAGACTCTTTCAGCAACAAACGCCTGGGGTAGGGGGGGTTAAAGGTTCCCTTTCAACTTGCTCCAGTGCAGGCTTCGGCCTACACTCTGCTCCTCCTGCTGTCCCTGGGCTCTAACACCACCAGTTGGTGCCAAGAAGTGCTGGCTGCACAGAGAAAACACTTGCCACTGTGTCAGTGGGGTTCAGCAATGCCAGCTGTTCCCCTGCTGTGTAGCCGGCAACGTGTCCTGCAAACGCCACGCAGACACAAAGCTGCCGCCGGTGCAGGCTTCGGCCTACACTCTGCTCCTCTGCTCCTCCTGCTGACCCTGGGCTCTAACACCGCCAGTTGGTGCTCGGAAGTGCTGGCTGCACAGAGAAAAACACCCGCCAATGTGTCAGTGGGGTTCAGCAATGCCAGCTGTTCCCCTGCTGTGTAGCCGGCATCGTGTCCTGCAAACGCCACGCAGACACAAAGCTGCCGCCAGTGCAGGCTTCGGCCTACACTCTGCTCCCCCTGCTGACCCTTTGCTCCAACACCGCTAGTTGGGGCTCTAGGAAGACAATCTTGAATAGGTCCCCATCCTGGTTCCAGTACCGTCAGCTTGTTCCTGGTAGAGCCTTTGGCTTAGGTGCCTCCTTCTGGGTATCCAAGTTCCACCAATGTCAGGTGGTCCTTGGTAGTGCTTTAAGGCATGGGTACATCCTGCTTAGTAACCGGGTTCCAGTAACGTCAGCTGGTCCTCGGTAGTTCCATTGGCTCTTGGACCTTCGGCTACCCATCCGGGTTCCAGTACCGTCAGCTGGTTCTCGGCAGTGTCTTTTGCTCTTGTACCTTCTGCTCCCCATCCTGGTTCCAGTACCGTCAGCTGGTTCCGGGCAGAGCCTTTGGCTTAGGTGCCTCCTTCTGGGTATCCGAGTTCCACCAACGTCAGGTGGTCCTTGGTAGTGCTTTCTGGCACGGGTACCTCCTGCTTAGTAACCGGGTTCCAGTAACGTCAGCTGGTCCTCGGTAGTTCCATTGGCTCTTGGACCTTCAGGTAGCCATCCGAGTTCCAGTTCCATCAGCTGGTTTTCAGCATTTTCTCAGCCTTCTTGTACCTTCTGCTACATTTCCAAGTTCAAGACCCTAAAGACGATGACCCGGAAGACCACCCCTAAGATGACGACGACACCAGAGACGACAACCACTGAGATGACGACGACCCTGGAGACGATGACCCTGAAGACCACCCCGATGACGACGACGACCCCGGAGACGACGACCCTGGAGACGACGACATGGAAGATCGAGAAGCAGAAGAACAAGAGGCTGCAGAACAAAGAGCAGAAGAACATTAAGCATAAGAATAAACATCAGAGCAAAAGATATTATCTAAATTATAAGCAGAAGAAGACTAAGCAGTGTATGGGGGGGAGTCCGTTCCTCCTCGTGGTGCCCCTGGATAAAGCCTGCTGCTGCAGGGCAAACTGAACGTGGACAAATCCTGTTGTAACTCTTTTGTGACAGGCAGAACGGAAGGTGTAATCTTTAAACTTTTATAGATAACTACAGTAATGCCTGTCACAAATAAGAATATGATGAAGAAGTAGAATATGAAGAAGGATAATAGTTGAATAAAAAGAATATGAAGAATTTAACAAAAAAAAATAATAGGTAGAAGATGAAGAAGAAGATGAATAAGGTGAAGAAGAAGTTGATGTCAAAGATGCTGCTGCTGAGGTTGATGAAGAAGAAAGTGTGGGAGAAGTAAAAAAGGTGAAGGGCGTGGAAGTAGTGAAACATCAATATCTGACAAAATAAAAAAAAATCTTAACATAGTCAATATCTTGGTAAATCCGAACGTCTTAAAAAAAAAAAAAAAATTCCTGCTATTCTATTTGATTGGGCTAAACCTCTATGCCTTTAATGTCTCCGCCACCTCCCCCAATACATCCTACATTATTGTTAGTTGTTTTCCTTCATGTAGAATTAACCTACAAGGAAAGAAAGGGTTTATTTTAATTCCGATATTTTCGTCCCATTGACTTGCATTGGTATCGGGTATCGGTATCGGCGATATCCGATATTTTTGGAATATCGGCCGATCCAATCCGATACCGATACTTTCCGATATCGGAAGGTATCGCTCAACACTACTCATTACCTGTATTATTTGCATCTATTTGACCTGGTTGTCTGAATAAAGGACACCTGTCCACACAATCAATCACACTCCAACCTCTTCACTAGTGTTGAGCCACCCCCCTAGTGTTCGAGTTTGGTTCGGTTCGTCGAATTGGGGCATGTTCAACGAATGTTCATTGAACACCGTTGAACCCCATTGAAACCAATGGCAGGCAAACACAAACACATACAAACACATAGAAAACACATAGACAACACCTTAAAAGGTGTCCAAAAGCTGACAAACTGCTCAGAAGACACAACAAACACATAGAAAAGTCACAACTACCTATAGTCATGCGAAAAAAAAAGAGGTAGAGGAGTAAAAGGAGGAGGAGACACAGATATAGGCATGTCATGCCCTTCTAAAATCAAGAAAGGTGTAACGCTCACGCCGAGACTGGTTGGTGCGGGCGCCTGGCAGTGTGGCCCCACTGGACCACAGACTGAACTTCCCTGGAAGGGGCGTAACTAAGTAGCTTCCTAGGTGTTTGCTGGAGCCTCTGATATAGATATACCGATACCCGATACCAATGCAAGTCAATGGGACGAAAATATCGGAATTAAAATAAACCCTTTCTTTCCTTGTAGGTTAATTCTACATGAAGGAAAACAACTAACAATAATGTAGGATGTATTGGGGGAGGTGGCGGAGACATTAAAGGCATAGAGGTTTAGCCCAATCAAATAGAATAGCAGGAATTTTTTTTTTTTTTTTAAGACGTTCGGATTTACCAAGATATTGACTATGTTAAGATTTTTTTTTATTTTGTCAGATATTGATGTTTCACTACTTCCACGCCCTTCACCTTTTTTACTTCTCCCACACTTTCTTCTTCATCAACCTCAGCAGCAGCATCTTTGACATCAACTTCTTCTTCACCTTATTCATCTTCTTCTTCATCTTCTACCTATTATTTTTTTTTGTTAAATTCTTCATATTCTTTTTATTCAACTATTATCCTTCTTCATATTCTACTTCTTCATCATATTCTTATTTGTGACAGGCATTACTGTAGTTATCTATATCTATATATATATATATATATATATATAATAAATACAAGGTCAGACTTGTGCAATAGGAAGCTACCAGGTACCACTCCAGAGTGGAGTCGGACTGTGGATGCTGATCCCACCGGGGACAAGACACAGGCAGGCAGGCACAGCTGTGACACTGGCTGACAGACGGGTATGGCAGAGGCCCTGACGGGCAGACTGGCTTGACGGAGATACAGGCAGACAGGCGGGCACGGCTGGCACTGGCAGACAGGGCTGATACTCTAGTAGGAACTGGTATTCAGGTGTATGTATGGAAACAGGTAAGAACCTGTTCAGACTGGAGAACATAAAGAAACAGGTAGAGACCCGTACGGCAAGTTGCAGAATAAAGGTAGAGCAAGAGTGGATGCAAAGCAGAATCACAGGAGGCGGAGTAAGAGCAGGAGGTGGAGCTAAGAGTAGAGAAGAAGAAGGCAGAGCTAAGAGCAGAGAAGGAGAAGGCAGAGCAAAGAGTAGAGAAGGAGGAGGCATAGCCAAAGACGGAGCCGCAGGGGGCGGAGCCAAGAGCGGAGATGCTGGAGGCGGAGCCAAGAGCGGAGACGCTGGAGGCGGAGCCAGGAGTGGAGACGCTGGAGGCGGAGCAAAGAGCCAGAACCGCAGGAGGTAACGCCAAGAGCAAGAGAGTGCGTAACCACAGGATGTGGCGAGGAAAGCTGAGAGGCACAGATCCACAGGTTGTGGAAGAACTGAGCAGAGTAGAGCAGAACCACGGGTAGTGGTGAACAGAGCAGAGAGATGCAGAACCACTGATAGTGGCAAGCAGAGCAGAAAGATAAGGCGGAGATACACACAGCAAAGTGGGAAATGACAAATGACAAAGAAGGAACAGGAACGGACATAGACCAGAGTTCAGACAGGAACAGACACGGATACACAAACAGAACACAGATGAAGGCCTGCTAGTTGCAGCCCTCTGAGCAGGGCCGGCGTCAGAACCCGGCGTACCCGGGCAAGTGCCGGGGCCCTGACGAGATGGAGGGGGCCCATAACCGTAAGACACTGCTGCTGACACTAATGCGCATCATGCGCTCCTGGGGGGGCCCCGAAGCCGGACTTCATCCCCCCCTGCAGGGCCGCCATCAGGGCATTACAGCCCTACCCTTACTGGCGTATGGTGCCCGCCCGGTGAGCAGAGAGGGGCCCGAGCGGCCCCTTACTTCTGCTCTCCACTCCTGGTACAGCCGGCATGCTGGAATACCGGGTATCAGCGCATCTGCGCGCACTCATTCTCTGCTCCTTCCTCTCTGCATAGTGAGGACTGGAGCAGAGCGCTGGCAGTGCGCGCGGCCGTGCAGAGAGTTGCTGGCTGCAGTGTAGCAGGGGCACACAGTCAGTCACACACGCTGTGACACTACTCACCGCACCTGCAGTCAGCAGCAGAAGCATCGGATCCCTCCCCTCCAGCAGCGTCACAGCTCTCACACTGTGAAGAGCCATGGAGGGGTGGGACTAAATGTCGGGGGTGGAGCCACAGACAAGCAGGGAGAAGAAGGCAGAAAGGATTAAGGAAATAAATATAAAAATCAGAGCGAGAGACAGAAAAGATGTAAGAAGAGAGACAGAAAACACAACAGAGAGGCAAGACAGGTGAGAAGTTTACACATATATATATATATATATATATATATATATATATACTATATAATTGTCTAAGGGTCACACTTCCGTCTTTCTGTCTGTCCTTCTGTCTTTCTTTCTGTCACGGATATTCATTGGTCGCGGCCTCTGTCGTCGCTGATTGGTCTCGGCAGCTGCCTGTCATGGCTGCCGCAACCAATCAGCGACGGGCACAGTCCGATTAGTCCCTCCCCTGCAGTCAGTGCCCAGCGCCCACTCCTTCCTCCCCACAATCAGTGCCCGCTCCATAATCCCCTCCAGTCACCACTCACACAGGGTTAATGGCAGCGGTAACGGGCCACGGTGTAACGCATTCCGTTACTGCTGCTATTAACCCTGTGTGTCCCCAACTATTTACTATTGATGCTGCCTATGCAGCATCAATAGTAAAAATATGTCATGTTAAAAATAATAAAAAAACAAAAAACCTGCTATACTCACCATCCGTCGCCTTTCCCGCTCCTCGCAACACTCCAGTGACCGCTCCATGCAAGCGGCAGCTTCCGGTGCCAAGGATGGTATGCGAGAAGGACCTGCCATGACGTCACGGTCATGTGACCGCAACGTCATCACAGGTCCTGCGCTCATACCAGCCCTGGGACCGGAAGCTGCCGCGTGCGGCACAGGGCCAGAACTTCATCGGAGGGTGAGTATATGTTTATTTTTTATTTTAAGTCTGTATACTACGTGACTCTGTGCTGTATACTCCGTCACTGGGCAATATACTACGTGGCTGGGCAATATACTACGTGGCTGGGCAATATACTACGTGGCTGGCCAATATACTACGTGGCTGGCCAATATACTACGTGGCTGGTCAATATACTACGTGGCTGGGCAATATGCTACGTGGGCTGTGCAATATACTACATGGCTGTGTTATATACTACGTGGCTGTGTTATATGCTATGTGGGCTGTGCAATATACTACGTGGCTGTGTTATATACTACGTGGCTGTGTTATATACTACATGGCTGTGCTATACGCTACGTGGGCTGTGTTATATACTGCGTGGGCTGTGTTATCCACTAGCTGTGCTATATGCTACGTGGGCTGTGTTATATGCTAAGTGGCTATGCTATATTTCTCTGCTGTATCTGTGCATCATGAATCGTGCTATGTGTTAAAGGGGGGGCCCACTGAGACTCTTTCGCCCGGGGCCCTCTAAAACCTGGAGCCGGCCCTGCCTCTGAGACAGGAACAGTCACGACCTGGCAGCTCAGTAGCAAGTGCTACCTGAGGGAAATAGTTTGCTCAGGCATCCTCCAATGGGTGAGGATGCCTTAAGTATCAGAGGCCTCAAGGCTATTGGCCAGGAACACCCAAGGGAGGTTCACACAGTCTCAATAAGAATCCGGAGTGGCTGGCGCTGCCCCCCTATACACACAGCCAGGAAGTGTACACAGAGCAAGCCGCCATGAATCACATGGCATGGAGCCAGCAGCAGACAGATCTCACAGCGGTCATGTGACCGCAACGTCATCACAGGTCCTGCGCTCATACCAGCCCTGGGACCGGAAGCTGCCGCGTGCGGCACAGGGCCAGAACTTCATCGGAGGGTGAGTATATGTTTATTTTTTATTTTAAGTCTGTATACTACGTGACTCTGTGCTGTATACTCCGTCACTGGGCAATATACTACGTGGCTGGGCAATATACTACGTGGCTGGGCAATATACTACGTGGCTGGCCAATATACTACGTGGCTGGCCAATATACTACGTGGCTGGTCAATATACTACGTGGCTGGGCAATATGCTACGTGGGCTGTGCAATATACTACATGGCTGTGTTATATACTACGTGGCTGTGTTATATGCTATGTGGGCTGTGCAATATACTACGTGGCTGTGTTATATACTACGTGGCTGTGTTATATACTACATGGCTGTGCTATACGCTACGTGGGCTGTGTTATATACTGCGTGGGCTGTGTTATCCACTAGCTGTGCTATATGCTACGTGGGCTGTGTTATATGCTATGTGGCTATGCTATATTTCTCTGCTGTATCTGTGCATCATGAATCGTGCTATGTGTTAAAGGGGGGGCCCACTGAGACTCTTTCGCCCGGGGCCCTCTAAAACCTGGAGCCGGCCCTGCCTCTGAGACAGGAACAGTCACGACCTGGCAGCTCAGTAGCAAGTGCTAACTGAGGGAAATAGTTTGCTCAGGCATCCTCCAATGGGTGAGGATGCCTTAAGTATCAGAGGCCTCAAGGCTATTGGCCAGGAACACCCAAGGGAGGTTCACACAGTCTCAATAAGAATCCGGAGTGGCTGGCGCTGCCCCCCTATACACACAGCCAGGAAGTGTACACAGAGCAAGCCGCCATGAATCACATGGCATGGAGCCAGCAGCAGACAGATCTCACAGCATGGCACTGGGTGAGTGAGTTGATGTAACAGGCAGGTGGGGAATGGAAGGCCATGCAGTGATGCCAGCAGGGTTGTTACAAAAGGCTGGAGTAAAAATCTAAAATCACCCTATCCACACCCAGACGTCATGACAAAAACATTTACAAAATAAATATCTTTAGGTAGAAAGGCGGTGGGTCCATTCAGAACACTTTCCTTAGAAGACGTAGTGGTATCCCCGTTGGGAGTTGTGCCAAAAAAGGTACCCAATACATTCAGACTAATCCACCATTTGTCATATCCAAGGGGCAGGTCAGTAAACGACAACATAGACGCTGAACCAAGTACAGTACACTGTACTGTACCTCCTTTGATGAGGCAATCATGTGGGTCAAGAAGTTGGGAAGGGGCACCCTAATGGCCAAAACAGACATTGAGGGGGCGTTCCGGTTACTACCGGTGCCTCCGAATAGTGTCCTCCCATTGGGCTGCTTCTGTGAAGGAGCATACTACATAGGTCACTGTTTGCCCATGGGGTGCTCCATATCCTGCTCATTATTTGAGGCGTTTAGTTGCTTCCTTGTATGGGTCTTCATGGACGTTTCTAAGGGGGCACATATTATCCATTACCTCGACGACTTCTTATGCCTGGGCCCAAAAGATTCGTCACAGTGTGAATACACGCGGTAGTCCACCTGTGAGAAGGAGAGAGCTGGAGGGAGAGCGGACACCCCAGAGCCGAGAGGTTAGATTGAGAAAGGAAGAAGGCGGTGTAGCTTGATTCATGGGTGGGGTACTCTGCTGAGTAGCACAAAATTCTACTAGGCCCAAAAGGATTTCCTGGGCTAGATGCAGTTAAAAATTAGTGCTTAGATAAACAGGCGGTGTAGCTTGCTTCATGGGTGGGCTACTCTGCTGACTAGCAGACACTGAAGCTTTGGAGCAGACCTCTGAATCCCAGGCCTTAGTATGAGTAAACAACTCTGCAGACGACCCCACCCACCTGGAATGGACGATGGCAACGTCATGTAAAACACAGCAAGGGGACTCCAAAAAGAGTCTCCATTTTTTCCAAAAATACGGCCACAGACACCACTTAAGTGGCATCAATTTCGCCAGAGTTTTTTAAAACGGTTGGTGAGGTGATTTTCAAAAATTATCAAGCTTTTACTCTTCCCAGGATGACACAGGGGTAGAAAAGTCCTTCCGGATCCAGGATTTGTTCACTGGACACTGTCCAGTCACTGTCAGTCGCGTGCGCGTATCTGTCAGAACACCACCAGCAGCACTGCCTGCGGGGCATGACAAGATCTCCAAGGCATGAGTGGCGAGCTCAGGCCATTTTTCAAGATTGGAAGCCTAAAATGAGCAAGGGTCCAGTTCCACAGTCATGGTATTGATGTTAACTTGGAGATACTCTTGTACCATCCTCTCTAGGCGTTGGCTATGCGTCAGACTTCTTGTCTCCTGTGGCTTTGCAAAGGATGGTCTAAAAAAAAAAATCTTGAAACAATTGGAAAAAATTGCTGTTACCATCGGATACAATGTTACTGTTACGGTTTGAGTGATGACTCAATAGTCCCACGGTTGGCAAGTTAGAACTCAGAGATTCACTACATGCACCACTGGTGTTTTGTGGAAAAGCAGATGTAAGATTCTGTAACAGTCTCTGCTGATACTCCTGCATGCGTGAATCCCTTTCTATGGCAGGAATTATTTCGGCAAATTTACTTTTGTACCGGGGATCTAAGGGTATGGCAACCCAGTAGTCGCCATTACTTCGGATTCTGACAATCCGAGGGTCATGTTGCAGGTATTGCAGCAAGAAGGCACTCATGCGTCTTGCGCATCCAGGAGGACCAAGTCCTTGTTGTCTTGGTGGCGGCGAGGTGAGAATCATGCTTCCTTCCTCTGGCCTCTCCCCCCAACCTCGCACAACAGAAATTTGATCAAGGTCTCCCTCATCTGATGAGTCTTCCATGCCCAGCGCCAGTTTGTCCTCCACTTCTTCCTCGCCTCCTGCACCTTCAACAGTTTGGCTGCTACCATGCGCCCTCGGTAATCCCTCTCCCCCAGCCTCCAATGCCAGCCGCCTTGGGGCTGCCGAACGTCTGGACCTTGGAGATATTATCCCTTCCGCACACGACTCCTCCTGTTCCTCCTCCTCCTCCTCTTGTTCCACCACCTGACTCCAAATACTGTTTAAGGTGTGCTCCAGCATGTAAATCACCGGAATAGTCATGCTGATAATGGCATCGTCAGCACTAAACATCTTCGTCGCTATTTCAAAACTGTGCAGAAGGGTGCATAGGTCCCTGATCTGAGACCACACCTGCAGCGTCATTTGCCCCACCTCTGGATCTCTGTTGTAAACTCTGTTTTTGGGCTCCCTCTTGTGGTCACAACTGGTACTGTGTGAGTGCTGTCTTTGGGCTCCCTCTGGTGGCTCTTTGTGTCATTCTGCAGGTCTGAGGCTTGATCAGCTGTCTCGTTATCTGTTAGCTGGTTTCCTATTTAGTTCACCTGGACTCTCAGTTGTTGCCTGCTGTCAATATCTTCAGTGCTATTTTGGAGCTCTCCTGCAGTCCTTTGTTATCAGTCTCTTCAAGAGAAGCTAAGTTTTGCTTGGTTCATTTTTTGACCATCAGTGGTCATATGTTTCTTGGTTTATTTTTGTTTCTTGTCCAGCTTGCTAATATGTGATTTCCTTGCTTGCTGGTAGCTCTAGGGGGCTGAGTTTCTCCCCTCTTACCGTTAGTTGGTGTGGGGGTTCTTGTATTCTCAGCGTGGATATTTTGCATAGGGTTTTTTACTGACCGCAGCAGTTCCCTATCTGTCTTCTGCTATCTAGTATTAGCGGGCCTCATTTGCTGTATCTGTTTTCATTTCTACATTTGTGTTTTCCCCTTACCTCACCGTTATTATTTGTTGGGGGCTTCCTATATCTTTGGGGTGATTTCTCTTGAGGCAAGTGAGGTCTTACTTTCCCTCCAGGAGTAGATAGTTTCTCAGGCTGCGTCGAGACGTCCAGGATTTTAGGCCCGTTCACCGGCTACCTTTAGTGTGTTGGTTAGGATCAGGTTTGCGGTCAGTCCAGTTACCACCTCCCTAGAGCTCGTGTCTATGTTCATAAACTTAGCTAGTCCGTTTTGTGATCCTCAGCCACTAGGATCATAACAGTACAGCAGGCCGAAAAGTGTTTAATGCATCGCAGAAGTGGGATAAGAGAAGCCCTGAGTACAATTTTTTTTTTCCTCTCTATCTTTGCTGCAGTCTGTCCAGCTTCTCTCATCCCCTTAATCTCTGGGTGGTTTTGTGTTCAGCTGCAGACATGGATATTCAGAGTCTGACTTCTAGTGTGGATCATCTTGCTGCAAGGGTGCAAAGCATTCAGGATTTTGTTGTTCATAGCCCTATGTCAGAGCCTAAAATACATATTCCTGAGTTGTTTTATGGAGATAGATCTAGGTTTCTGAATTTTAAGAATAATTGTAAATTATTTCTATCTTTGAGACCTCGTTCCTCTGGTGATTCCGCTCAGCAAGTTAAAATTGTTATCTCCTTGTTACGTGGCGACCCTCAAGATTGGGCTTTCTCTCTGGTGCCAGGAGATCCTGCATTGCTGAATGTGGATGCGTTTTTTCTGGCGCTTGGACTGCTTTATGAGGAACCTAATCTTGAGAACCAGGCAGAAAAGGCCTTGCTGGCTCTTTCTCAGGGCCAGGATGAAGCTGAGGTGTATTGTCAAAAGTTTCGGAAGTGGTCGGTGCTTACTCAATGGAATGAGTGTGCCCTGGCTGCAAATTTCAGAGAAGGTCTTTCTGAAGCCATTAAGAATGTTATGGTGGGGTTCCCCACGCCTGCAAGTCTGAATGACTCAATGGCTTTGGCCATTCAGATTGATCGGCGTTTGCGGGAGCGCAAATCTGCGCACCATCTGGCGGTGTTTTCTGAACAGAGACCTGAGTCTATGCAATGTGACCGAGTTCTGACCAGAATTGAGCGGCAAAATCATAGACGTCAAAATGGGTTGTGCTTTTACTGTGGTGATTCAACTCATGTTATCTCAGCATGCTCTAAGCGCGTTAAAAAAAATCGCTAAACCTGTCACCATTGGTACTATACAGCCTAAATTCATTTTGTCTGTTACTTTAATTTGTTCTTTGTCATCCTACTCGGTTATGGCTTTTGTGGATTCAGGTGCTGCCCTGAATCTGATGGATTTGTCGTTTGCCAGGCGCTGTGGTTTTGTCCTGGAGCCTTTGGAATTCCCTATTCCACTGAGGGGAATTGATGCTTCACCATTGGCTGAGAATAAGCCACAATATTGGACTCAAGTGACCATGTGCATGACTCCTGTGCATCAGGAGGTGATTCGCTTTCTTGTGCTGCATAACTTGCATGATGTTGTCGTGTTGGGTCTGCCATGGCTGCAGGCCCATAATCCAGTTCTGGATTGGAAAGCTATGTCTGTGTCAAGTTGGGGTTGCCAGGGGATTCATGGCGATGCTCCTTTGGTATAAATTGCTTCTTCCACTCCTTCTGAGGTCCCTGAGTTTTTATCGGACTACCAGGATGTATTTGATGAGCCCAGATCCGGTGCGCTGCCTCCTCACAGGGATTGTGATTGTGCTATAAATTTGATTCCTGGTAGTAAGTTCCCTAAGGGACGACTTTTTAATTTGTCTGTACCAGAACATGCTGCAATGCGGAGCTATATAAAGGAGTCTTTAGAGAAGGGACATATTCGCCAGTCCTCCTCCCCTCTTGGTGCAGGATTCTTTTTTGTGGCCAAGAAGGATGGTTCTCTGAGACCTTGTATAGATTATCGTCTTCTAAATAAAATCACAGTCAAATTTCAGTATCCTTTGCCATTGTTGTCTGATCTGTTTGCTCGGATTAAGGGGTCCAGTTGGTTCACCAAGATAGATCTTCGTGGTGCGTATAACCTTGTGCGCATTAAGCAGGGGGATGAATGGAAAACAGCATTTAATACGCCCGAAGGCCATTTTGAGTACTTGGTGATGCCTTTTGGACTCTCTAATGCTCCTTCTGTGTTCCAGTCCTTCATGCATGACATCTTCCGAGAATATCTGGATAAATTTATGATTGTGTATCTGGATGACATTTTGGTCTTTTCTGAGGACTGGGAGTCCCATGTGAAGCAGGTCAGGATGGTATTTCAGGTCCTGCGTGCTAATGCCTTATTTGTGAAGGGCTCAAAATGTCTCTTCGGAGTACAGAAGGTTTCCTTTTTGGGTCTTATTTTTTCTCCTTCTACTATTGAGATGGACCCAGTCAAGGTCCAGGCTATTCATGACTGGACTCAGCCTACATCTGTTAAGAGTCTTCAGAAGTTCTTGGGTTTTGCTAATTTTTACCGTCGCTTCATTGCTAATTTTTCTGGCGTGGTTAAACCCTTGACGGATTTGACCAAGAAGGGTTCTGATGTGACTAATTGGTCTTCTGCGGCCGTGGAAGCCTTTCGGGAGCTGAAGCGCCGGTTTTCTTCGGCTCCAGTTTTGTCTCAGCCTGATGTCTCTCTTCCTTTTCAGGTCGAGGTTGATGCTTCTGAGATTGGAGCAGGGGCTGTTTTGTCGCAGAGAAGCTCTGATTGCTCTGTGATGAAGCCTTGTGCTTTCTTTTCAAGAAAGTTTTCGCCTGCCGAGCGGAATTATGATGTTGGTAATCGGGAGTTGTTGGCTATGAAGTGGGCATTTGAGGAGTGGCGACATTGGCTCGAGGGAGCTAAGCATTGTGTAGTGGTCTTAACTGATCACAAAAATCTGATTTATCTCGAGTCTGCCAAGCGGCTGAATCCTAGACAGGCTCGTTGGTCGTTGTTTTTTTCCCGTTTCGATTTCGTGGTCTCGTACCTGCCTGGTTCGAAGAACATGAAGGCTGATGCTCTTTCTAGGAGTATTGTGCCTGACTCTCCGGGAGTTTCAGAGCCGGCTGGTATCCTCAGAGAGGGAGTGATTTTGTCTGCCATTTCCCCAGATTTGCGACGAGTGCTGCAGAAATTTCAGGCGGATAGACCTGACCGTTGCCCACCAGAGAGACTGTTTGTCCCAGATAGATGGACCAGCAGTTATTTCCGAGGTTCATTCTTCGGTGTTGGCAGGCCATCCTGGGATTTTTGGTACCAGAGATTTGGTGGCTAGGTCCTTCTGGTGGCCTTCCTTGTCGCGGGATGTGCGTTCCTTTGTGCAGTCCTGTGGGATTTGTGCTCGGGCTAAGCCTTGCTGTTCTCGTGCCAGCGGTTTGCTTTTGCCTTTGCCTGTCCCGAAGAGGCCTTGGACGCACATTTCCATGGATTTTATTTCGGATCTTCCAGTCTCTCAGAGAATGTCTGTCATCTGGGTGGTGTGTGATCGTTTTTCCAAAATGGTCCATTTGGTGCCCTTGCCTAAGTTGCCTTCCTCCTCCGATTTGGTTCCTCTATTTTTTCAGAATGTGGTTCGCTTGCACGGCATCCCAGAAAATATTGTGTCTGACAGAGGATCCCAGTTTGTGTCCAGATTTTGGCGGATCTTTTGTGCTAAGATGGGCATTGATTTGTCTTTTTCTTCGGCCTTCCATCCTCAGACGAATGGCCAACCCGAGCGAACTAATCAGACCTTGGAAACTTATTTAAGATGTTTTGTTTCTGCTGATCAGGATGATTGGGTGACTTTTGCCATTGGCCGAGTTTGCCCTTAATAATTGGGCTAGTTCTGCTACTTTGGTTTCGCCTTTTTTCTGCAATTCTGGTTTTCATCCTCGTTTTTCCTCGGGTCAGGTTGAGCCTTCTGACTGTCCTGGGGTGGATTCTGTGGTGGATAGGTTGCAACAGATTTGGAACCATGTGGTGGACAATTTTAAGTTGTCACAGGAGAAGGCTCAGCGCTTTGCCAACCGCCGTCGCGGTGTGGGTCCCCGACTTCTTGTTGGGGATTTGGTATGGCTGTCTTCTCGGTATGTTCCTATGAAGGTTTCCTCTCCTAAATTCAAGCCTCGCTTCATCGGTCCTTATAAGATTTTGGAAATCCTTAACCCGGTGTCATTTCGTTTGGACCTCCCAGCGTCGTTTGCCATTCATAACGTGTTCCATAGGTCTTTGTTGTGGAGGTATGTGGTGCCTGTGGTTCCTTCTGTTGAACCCCCTGCCCCAGTGCTGGTTGAGGGCGAATTGGAGTACGTGGTGGAGAAGATCTTGGATTCTCATATTTCTAGACGGAGGCTTCAGTATTTGGTTAAGTGGAAGGGCTATGGTCAGGAGGATAATTCCTGGGTTGTCGCCTCTGATGTTCATGCGGCCGATTTGGTTCATGCCTTCCATGTGGCTCATCCTGATCGCCCTGGGGGTTTTGATGAGGGTTCGGTGACCCCTCCTCAAGGGGGGGGTACTGTTGTGAACTCTGTTTTTGGGCTCCCTCTTGTGGTCACAACTGGTACTGTGTGAGTGCTGTCTTTGGGCTCCCTCTGGTGGCTCTTTGTGTCATTCTGCAGGTCTGAGGCTTGATCAGCTGTCTCGTTATCTGTTAGCTGGTTTCCTATTTAGTTCACCTGGACTCTCAGTTGTTGCCTGCTGTCAATGTCTTCAGTGCTATTTTGGAGCTCTCCTTCAGTCCTTCGTTATCAGTCTCTTCAAGAGAAGCTAAGTTTTGCTTGGTTCATTTTTTGACCATCAGAGGTCATATGTTTCTTGGTTTATTTTTGTTTCTTGTCCAGCTTGCTAATATGTGATTTCCTTGCTTGCTGGTAGCTCTAGGGGGCTGAGTTTCTCTCCTCACACCGTTAGTTGGTGTGGGGGTTCTTGTATTCTCAGCGTGGATATTTTGCATAGGGTTTTTTACTGACCGCAGCAGTTCCCTATCTGTCTTCTGCTATCTAGTATTAGCGGGCCTCATTTGCTGTATCTGTTTTAATTTCTACGTTTGTGTTTTCCCCTTACCTCACCGTTATTATTTGTTGGGGGCTTCCTATATCTTTGGGGTGATTTCTCTTGAGGCAAGTGAGGTCTTACTTTCCCTCCAGGAGTAGATAGTTTCTCAGGCTGCGTCGAGACGTCCAGGATTTTAGGCATGTTCACCGGCTACCTTTAGTGTGTTGGTTAGGATCAGGTTTGCGGTCAGTCCAGTTACCACCTCCCTAGAGCTTGTGTCTATGTTCATAAACTTAGCTAGTCCGTTTTGTGATCCTCAGCCACTAGGATCATAACAGATCTCGTTGGCCCAGGCTATACATCATAACGTATTGCACTGGGGCTCGTCGGTGCTGCCACAGTCGCTGCAACATGTGCAGAGTTTAATTCCACCGTGTGGGCACATCGCATTTCAGCCGGTGAACTGGCAGGCCCAACGACTTCTGTAGAGATGTAAGTGGTTGAGCTGCGGGATGCGAACTGCGGAAGTGAGCACACAGCGACTGTGCCCTCTATAGAAGCCCATCTAGTCCGGGACAGTTGGATAAAAATTGCGGGACAACCAGGTTCAAAACATGAGCCATACAATGCATGTGTGTGACATTGCTCCGGTGAAGGGCCGCACCCAGGTTTGCAGCATTGTCGCACACGGCCTTCCCTGGCTGTAGGTTGAGTGGAGACAACCATTGATGGAACTCGGTCTCCAGAGCTGACCACAACTCCTCAGCTGTGTGACTCACATTTCCCAGACATTTCAATGTAAACACCGCCTGATGCCGTTG
This sequence comes from Ranitomeya variabilis, assembly GCF_051348905.1. Lineage (NCBI taxonomy): Eukaryota > Metazoa > Chordata > Amphibia > Anura > Dendrobatidae > Ranitomeya > Ranitomeya variabilis. The sequence continues at coordinate 414,037,237 of NC_135236.1, read as the reverse complement.
AGCCCTGGTGACAGCATAGTAAGGAGGTGTGCAGGATTCCTTCTGCGCAGTTAGAACGCGGGTGGCATTACCAGACAGGCTTTGGGTGCAGGTGGAGGACCGAGAGGGGGTTGAGGAGGCAGAAACAGTGGAGGAACTTCTAGATACAGAGGATCGACGAGCAACTCGTGGGGATGGCAAGACTTGGACAGCAGCCCCTTCTCCTGATGTCACCATAGTTACCCAGTGCCCAGTCACCGACATGTAACACCCCTGTCCATGTCTACTCATCCAAGTGTCTAAATAAGGAGAACACAGAGTCTAATCTACTATATCAAAATTAAGAAACAAGCTTGATTATAAATAGTACATCACATATAAAATATAAAAAACAGCGAGCACGAAGCACAAGATAACACATGTACCAGTGTGTATAACATGAGGTGATTACACAGATAGGTCCAAGCTAAGTGCTAGCACAGCACAGATGCAGCACATAAATGTCCCATGGCATAAATATATATACAGTGTGTCTCTTATATATTACTAAAGCAGATATTTCAAACTTTATTAGATATCTGACTGTATGTCAACCGAGAGGTATGCAACATAATGGGAATATAAATATCAACAGCAATAGCTGCCCCTATAGTGTTAGACCATACCCATACCTAGTGACTCAGTCAGTATCACATAACAAAGCACGATATAGCGCTAATTAGCAGCATAAAGTAATAAGGAAAACAGCAAGACAAACTAAGCCATAGAAACAGAGAGTAAATTACCCATCATAGCTGCAGCTAGCTGTGCCGGCACTCGCTCCCCAACGCACGTTTCGGTGTTTAATTCCTTCCTCAGGGGGCGTGGCTAAGCTGACAACTAATTCCGCCCTATATACCAAGCCTCAGAGATCATATGATCACAACAGAGCCAGTCACAGTAGCTCCGCCGCGCATGCGCAAAGCGAACCACACGCTCCCCATCCACACAGACGGATCCCTCTACCAGCGCACAGTCACGTGGGGCGGCCGGCGCCTGGCCGTCACCACGCAACCGCAGCAAGCAGAGAGGAGCACAGCTGAGCAGACGGAAAAAAGCGCAGGGAAGCCACGCGCATGCGTGGACAGAGGTGACATGTAAATATGAATATAATGGCTCCTATAATGTACGGCCAGACTAATACATATATGCAGCACCAATACCATTCAGAAACGGATTTAGAAAGATATATCTATCATGTATAGATAGGAAACCATTCATGTCTAGTAAAAATATGGCTTTGATGGAAAATCTATAAACATTGTAACACCATTTACATTATGAAAAATAGTCCAACATTAATTCCAAAACTAGTTTACATAGCGTATCACGTTATCATCACTAAAAGTATATGAACATAGCGTAAATCCAGAGGGTGAAACAAAAAAATATTTTTACTCCCCACATTTAGATACGTTATAGAAGATGTTTACTGTAAATGGTCCATTTATATCATAGATATTAACAGGATACACGAATGTTCATATCCACTCCAGATACATCAAGTCCAAATGGAGAATGTTGCATAAGAAAAAGGCACTATAAAAGCAGAAAAGAAACTCGAATGAATAAAAACACTTAAAAACCACAACTAAAAGCATCAAGTGGCAGGAAAATCAGCAAAGAAAAACACACGAAAGCAAAAAATAGATATCAGTCCAATATCAATTTTAGAGAAAAGAGGCAAATCCCTGGGATTCATTTAATCCGTGGGGGGACATTGTGCCCAAGGTAGTAATCCATTTACATTCTTTTTGGGCTAACATACGTTTAATGTCCCCTCCACGTATCCCACTCTGAATGTGCTGGATGCCTCGAACAATAAAGGATTTTGGGTTGCTGTGGTGGAATTGTTTATAATGTTTAGGTATTGTCTTCAGCAAAGTCAAATCAGTAACGTTAGCTGATGCAAGAATATCTCGTACGTGCTCTCGGGTACGAATTCTTAGTTGACGTGATGTTAATCCGATGTAGATTTTATTACAACCACATGTGGCATAATAAATCACCTGTGTAGTAGCACAGGTAATATGTTGGTTGATTGAAAAATTGCGTGTACCATCAGCTGTAGCAAATGTGGTAGTTCTCAGGATATTTTTACAAGACAGGCAGCCGCCACAGGGAAAGCAACCCCGCGGAGGCCCACCTGTATTAAAAAAGTTTTTTCTAGTTGGAACATAGTGGCTCTGCACCAGAATGTCTCTCAAATTCTGGCTTCTCCTAGCTGTCATTAGGGGATTCTTGGGCAAGAACCCCGAAATGACAGGATCCGACCGCAGAACACTCCAATGTCTATTGAGACATTCTCTCATTTGAGACCACTGGTCATTAAAGGTAGAGATAAATCTTATTGGCTGTTGATCACTTTTAACCTTTTTGTGACAGTGTAGTAGTGCAGCCCGACTACTCTTCTTTGCCCTACAAAAACCTTGCTTGATACATCTATTGCTGTATCCACGCATTCTAAAACGGTCACCAAGATCATTAGCCTGTTTAAGGAATGTCTCCTCAGATGAACATATACGTCTGATCCTTAAAAATTGGCCAACTGGGATGGCCCTAATGGTGGCATTCGGGTGGCTGGAGCTAGCATGCAGCAATGCATTGACCGAGGTGGGCTTCCGATACACATCTGTCTGCAACTGCAGATGTCCATCTACCAAAATTTTGATATCTAGGAAGTCCACCTCGGTCCTACTATACTTATAAGTTAACTTGATATTAAATGGGTTGGTATTAAGATCCTCCATAAAGCTATGCAATTGCTGCTCACTGCCCTGCCAAATAATAAATAAGTCATCAATATAACGCAGCCAGCACTGCACATGGTCCGCGGCCTGGGCGCCCTCACCCCCAAACACTCCCCTCTCCCAAAACCCAAGGAAGAGGTTAGCGAAAGAGGGCGCACAGGCCGCGCCCATCGCAGTGCCGCACTGCTGTAAATAAAAAACATCCCAAAATACAAAAAAATTATGAGTCAGAATATAATGAAGCAGATCCAAAATGAACCCACAAAGAGGGCCACCCCAGTTGCTGCCAGCAAGATAAAACCGACAGGCTTCAAGTCCGTCCTGGTGCCGAATGCATGTATAGAGCGATTCGATGTCAGCAGTGACAAGAATCATTTCTTTCTCAATAGACATACCGTCAATCCTAGCCAGGACGTCCATCGTGTCACGGGCATATGAGGGCAAAGCTTCAACAAGTGGCTTTAAATAATAATCCACAAATTTGCAGATAGGTTCACATAGCCCATCAATCCCGGACACGATGGGCCGGCCTGGCGGAGACACCGGGTCCTTATGGATTTTAGGTGTAAAATAGATCGTCGGTATCTTTGGAGATCTAGTAAACAACCCATCCAATACTTTCTTTGGAATAACTCCATTGTCAAATGCCTCTTGTAATATAATCTGCAATTCTGCTGAATAGGCCACCAGAGGATTCCGGTCCAAACGTAGATATGTTTTTTTATCTCTAAGCTGCCTATAGGCCTCTTTTTCATACATTTGTTGTGGCCAGACTACTATGTTTCCCCCCTTGTCAGCCGGCTTCACCAATATATCTCTCATATTTTTAAGCTCATTCAGAGCGATGCGCTGCTGTGCTGTGAGATTATCATTTATACGTCTTGTCGTCACTTTTTTGAAATCTTCCATCACTAATCTAGTGAATATATCAACAGCGGGGCAGGCTGACAAGGGGGGAAAGCGAGTCGACCGCGGATATACACTTTGTGGGAACATACCTGTCACCACTGGATCTTGTCATCCAAGTGTCTGTGGTGAAATGCACCCTGTCACACAGAGTTTGTCAAGGAAGCGGTGATGTTGTGTGTGACATGCTGGTGTAGCGCAGGCACAGCTTTCTTTGAGAAGTAGTGGCGACTGGGCATCTGGTACTGGGGCACTGCGATGGACATGAGGTCTTGAAAATCCTGTGTCCACCAGGCGGAAAGGCAGCATTTCTGTAGCCAACAGCTCACAGATGGTGAAATTCAACCTCTTAGCTTTGTCATGGCTAGGAGGAAATGGTCTTTTACTTGTCCACATCTGAGGGACTGAGGGCTGGCTGCCGTGCTTAGACGGGGTTGAGTAGGGTGTCCCCGGCAAACTGCTGGTCTGTGAGGAAAGTGCAGGAGGAGAGGTTATGTTGCCTTGATCAAAATGTGATCTCGATGTCAGAGAGCGCTCAACACCAGCAGGTGTTTCCACTTGCAAATGTCCTGACGACCTGCCAGTCACACTGGCTGTTGCGGGTAAAGAGGTGGAAGGTCTGCATCCAAAACTATGTGCGACTGCTGTCCCCACAGTCACAGAGGATGAAGAGGACGCGGATGCACTTGATTGGGCAGAAGGTGGTTGACCCGGCCCACTAGGCCGCATTGTAACACAGTGAGCTTCCCACTGCAACTTATGCCTCATATCCATGTGACGGTTCATGCATGAAGTACTCAAACTAGTCATTTTTTGGCCTCTACTGAGATTTTGGTGACAAATCTTACAGACAACATGAATTGGGTCATCCTTTGGGATCTCAAAAAATGCCCACGCTATGCAAGGCTTAGAGCCCATGCGACCTGAAGAGCCACCACGACTTCTGCTCAGAGGCACAGTTGGGGTTGAGGATGCAGTTGTTGACGTGCTTCCAGTACTCCGTCTCTGTCCAGGAAGGCGCAACCTAACCTCATCATCAGACTCGTCACTAGCTTCCTCCTCCACCTCCTCTGCTGATCTCATGGACTAGCGGACTGTGGGTCGAAAATAAATGGGGTCTCCAACCTCATCATCATCCTGTGTGTTCTCACACCCGTCCTCAGAGCCAACATCTTCCTGCCCTGACCGAAAAGTCAAGTTTTCATTCCAATCAGGTATCTCAGTCTCATCATCATCCTCCTCATTGTCTCCACCAACAGGAGTTACAGTTTGGAAATGAGGGTCTAGATTATGCTCAGAACCTTCTCCATCTGGGTCTGGATCTGACTCACAAAGATTCTGGGCATCAGTGCAGATCATTTCCTCGTCTGGATTCACAGAAGCTCTGGAGCAGATCTCTGATTTCCAGGCTATAGTATGAGTAAACAGCTCTGCAGACTGAACCATCTGTGTTACCCCATACTCAGATGGGCGGCAGGAGACTTGGGAGCTGTGAGGAAGCAACTGCGATTGGGGTGACACCTCTGAGGACTGGAGCAGTTGTGATGTTAAAGTTGACATGGAGGAGAGCCCACTTGAACAAGCACTTGATATCCGTTCAAGCACCTGCTGTTTTTGTGCCTCATCTGGAATTTGTAGCGATGCTCGTAGCGATTGTCGTAAGAAAGGGATAATTTCAGATTGTCCACGAAAAGAAGTAGACATCTTACTTTGGCTGGAAGATGGTCTTTCTTCTGCAGATGTTACTGTTGCTTTACCACCTACCCCACGGACACAACCTTTTTTTCCCTTTCCAACACGCCTATTCCCCTTTCCACCAGCAGCAGGCCTTTTGCCACTCATTTTGGTGCTTAACTAATTGACAACTCTGTATCTGTAGTTGTTGGCACAAAAAACGATGGATGAAAACCGAGCAGAGCTGAGTGGCCAAACTGTGGTACTAGGCCCAAAAGGATTTACTGGGTTAGATGCAGTAAAAATGTAGATACACAGGCGGTGTAGTTAGCTTCACAGGTGGGCTACTCCGCTGACGTACAGACACTGCTCCTAGGCCCAAAACAATTTACTGTGTTAGATGCTGTAAAAATTTAGATACACAGGTGGTGTAGTTAGCTTCACAGGCGGGCTACTCCGCTGACGTGCAGACACTGCTCCTAGGCCCAAAACGATTTACTGCGTTAGATGCTGTGAAAATTGAGATACACAGGCGGTGTAGCTAGCTTCACAGGCGGGCTACTCAGATGACTACCAGACAATGCTACTAGCCCAAAAGGATTGGCTGAGCTAGATTACACCAAATGCTGTGACAAACACTTGCACAGCACTGGCACAGACCTGCCTGGCAAAAAGTGCTATGAACTGCTGTAACCTACCCTGAAAAGGGCTGATATTACAACTAGTCCCGACTCCCTAAATCTATCTCTCAGAAAATTCGCTCACAAAAAAAGACTCTGACTGTATAGCGCCCACAGCAGCAGCGGTGCCATCTAACACTAAGCTGCAGCAGTGAGGAAATGGTGGCGACGGGGAAAATGGCTGGTTTTCATAGGGCAAGGACATGTGACATACACAGTCAATGACACATGCCCTTGCTTGTGTGCATCACATGCACATTGCTGTGTGTGTGTTCTGCTGATAGGCTGAGAGACTGCACCACCCCACTGTAAATGTGGGGAAAAAAATAAAAATAAATAAAATAATGGAGATCGGCATTATTTCAGCACAGTTCTATCCACCGCCCCCACCCACTATACACTGAAACAGTCTATTAACAATGATAAACAGTTTTAATGTGCAAATCAAGTTAGGCTTTTGGTGAACGAACAGTTATCGAACAGAAACTCGAACAGCCGAATTTAAAGCAAATTGTTCGAGTTCGACGGACGACTCGAACACCGCCCAAAACAGCTCGAATTGGAAATTGGCGAACAGTTCGACTCGAGCACCGCTCATCTCTACTCTTCACCATCGCCAAGACCAAAGAGCTTTGTAAGGACACCAGGGACAAAATTGTAGACCTGCACAAGGCTGGAATGGGCTACAGGACAATAGGCAAGCAGCTTGGTGAGAAGGCAACAACAATTAGAAAATGGAAGAAACACAAGATATCTGTCAATCTTCCTCGGTCTGGGGCTTCCTGCAAGATCTCACCTCGTGGGGTAAAGATGATTCTGAGAGAGGTCAGGAATCAGCCCAGAAGACCTCATCAATGATCTGAAGAGAGCTGGGATCACAGTCTCAAACATTACCAATAGAGACACACTATGCTGTTATGGATTAAAATCCTGCAGGGCACACAATGTCCCCTGCTCACGCCAGCACATGGCCTGTTTGAAGTTCACCAATGACCATCTGGATGATCCAGAGGAAGTATGGGAAAAGGTCATGTGTGTGGTCAGAGAAGGCCAAAATAGAACTTTTTGGAATCAACTCCACTCACAATGTTTGGAGGAAGAAGAAGGATGAGTACAGCCCCAAGAACACCGTCCCAACCGTGAAGTGGGGGGGTACATCATTCTTTGGGAGTGCTTTTCCGCAAATGGAACAGGACGACTGCATCATATTGAAGAGAAAATGGATGAGGTCATGTATCATGAGATTTTGTCCAACAACTTCATTCCCTCAGTAAGAGCATGAAGATGAGTTGTGGCTGGGTCTTCCAGCATGACACTGATCTGAAAAACACAGCCAGGGCAAATAAGAAGTGGCTCCATAAGAAGCATTTCAAGGTCCTGGAGAGGCCTAGCCAGTCTCCAGACCTGAACCCAAAAGAAAATCTTTGGAGGAAGCTTAAACTCAATGTTGCCCAGCGACAACCCTAAAACCTGAAAGATCTGGAGAAGATCTATGTATTGGAGAGGGACAAAATCCCTGCTGCAGTGTGTGCAAACTTGGTGAAGAACTACAGGAAACGTCTGACCTCTGCAATTGCAAATAAAGGTTTCTGTACCAAATATTAAGTTTTGTTTTTCTATTGTATCAAATACGTATTTCATGCAATAAAATGTAAAAATGATGCAATGTGATTTTCTGATTTTTTTAAAATTCTGTCTCTCACAGTTACGATAAAAATTACAGATCTCTCCATTTTTTGTAGGTGGGAAAACTTGCAAAATTGGCAGTGTATTAAATACTTATTTATGTCTTCATAACATAAAACACTGACATGTTTGTCTGAGGCCACCACAGTAAGCATGGAGAACAGAAGGAAGATTAAAAAAAGTGAACACTTGAGAACTAAAATTGTTGAACAATATCAACAATCTCAAGGTTAGAAGTCCATCCTCAGAGATCTTGATGTTCCATTTTCCACGGTGCGCAACATAAACAAGAAGTTTACAACCCATGGCACTGTAGCTAATCTTCCTGGACGTGGATGGCAGAGAAAACGGTAATTAATCCTACCGGTAATTGTATTTCCAGGAATCCATCCTGACAGCACCATGGAGGACATCCTTCTTATCCATAGTGGGACAGGAAACCACGAGAGTTTAAAAGGACCCTCCCCTTTCCACCCTTCAGTGATTTTCCAAAGTAACACCTCTGGATGGATGCAAAAAAGAATTTTATTTGAACATAACAATCATAATACAAATGTTACTTCACATAAGTATGCATTGAATTTGAAATAGGGAGGGAACTAACAGTGCTGTCAGGATGGATTCCTGGAAATACAATTACCGGTAGGATTAATTACCGTTTTCCAGGTCACCACCTGACAGCACCATGGAGAAGTACCAAAGGAGACTTTTTGGTCTTATGGCGGGACTACTGCATGAAGCACCTTCCTGCCAAAGGCTAGCTGAGACGACACTACGTCTAGTTTGTAATGCTTAGAAAAGGTACTGAGACTAGACCAGGATGCAGCCCTGCAGATCTGATCTGCCGAAGCACCTTCTTTCTCTGCCCATGAGGCAGCTACTGCCCTGGATGAGCTTTTAGGTTGCCTGGGGGACTCTTTCCCTGTGCCTCATATGCTAGGCTTATGGTGGACCTAATCCATCTCGCAATGGTAGATTTTGAAGCTTTTTCCCCTTATTAGGGCCCCTAAAGAGAACAAACAGATTAGTATCCTGTCTCCAGGCCCTAGTTGCCTTCAAGTACTTAAGTACGGTCTCCCTAACGTCCAAGTTATGATAAAATGTTTCTTTTTGGTTTTTGGGAAACTGACAAAACGATGGAAGCACTACCTCCTGATTTATATTGGAATCTGAGACCACCTTCGGAAGGAAGCCTGGGTCAAGTCTTAAGACTATCCTATCATCAAATATTTGCAGATAGGGGTTCTGAATAGACAGGGCCTGGAACTCTCCTAGTCTCTTGGCTGAAGTGATGGCCACTAGAAATGCCGTTTTGAGAGAGAGATTAGAGATGTTTATATCCTCAGCTAAGTCAAAAGGATTTTTGCACAATTCATTAAGGACCAGGTTAAGATCCCAAGGTGGGATGGTTTTCCTGATCAAGGGTCTTAGCCTTAAGACTGCCCTGGAAAAACGAGCAATTCAGGGGTGGGAGGCTAGGGAAGAGTCATTTAATACATTGAGGGCTGCCACCTGGACCCTCAGAGTACTCGGTTTAAGACCCTTCTTAAATCCCTGCTGCAAAAAATCAAGGCTGTTGGGAATGTTAGGGTGATCAAGATCAACCATCGTGTCTCCACAAAAGCTGCAGAATCTCTTCCAAATTTTTAAATAAATTGCAGAAGTTACTGGCTTCCTACTTGCTTGGAGAATGGAGATGACCTCTTCCGATAGACCTTTCACTTTCAAGATCTGGCGCTCAGGATCCAAGCTGCTAATTGGAGGCTGTCTGGGTCCTGATGAAGAATCGGACCCTGGAGGAGTAGATCTCTTCTTTTCGGAAGAAAGATAGGTTCCTCCACCGCCAACCTCTTTAGTAAGGGGAACCAGCTCCTCTTGGGCCAGAATGGAACCACTAGGAAGATCTGAGCTCTGTCCTCGTATATCTTCCTGAGGATTCTTGGGATTAGTGCAAGAGGGGGGAAAGCATATGAGACCCGTGCTCCATGACTGGGAAAGTGCGTCTACTCCCGCCGGTCTTTCCCAAGGGTTCAGAGAATAAAAGGTTCTGACCTTCGCGTTCCCTCTGGTGGCGAATAAGTCCACTTCTGGAGTTCCCTAGCGTTGGCACAGCTTGCTGAAAACTTCGCTGTTTAGCTCCCACTCTGTAGCTGACAGCTTTTTCCTGCTCAGAAAATCCACCACCTGGTTCTTCGATCCCTCCAGATGCACTGCTGAAATTGAGAGAACCGATCTCTCCGCCCAACTGAAGATTTTATTCGCTAGGTGCTGTAATCTTAGATGCCTTGGACCCCCCTGATGCTGCAGGAAGGCTACCGTCGTTATGTTGTCCGAGAAAATCTTCAGGAGTTTGTTTTTTTAGCAGATCTTGAGCTGAATAGAGGACCTTCCAGACTGCGTGTAACTCTCTGTGATTCGAGGAATTCATGCTTTCCTCTGTATTCCACTGTCCCTGATAGTATCTTCCTAGGACTTGACCACCCCATCCTTGTTGGCTTGCGTCTGTGGTCACCGTGACAGCTGGAGAGTGGATCCACGGAACTCCGACCTGTAAGTTCTTGGGCACAGTCCACCAGTGCAGGGACCGTCTGACCTGATGGGATAGACAGAACTCCCTATCCAGAGATGTTTGTCTTCCGTCCCAGGAAGCGAGGACTGCTCTCTGTAGCTGACGGGAATGAGACTGGCTCCAGTTGACACAAGGAATGCAGGCTGTCATCAACCCCAGAATCTTCATTGCATCTCTGATGGACACTCGGCTTCTTGAAAAATGGCGGATTCTTATTATATCGGTCCGCTTTTCGTCTGGAAGAAAAGATTTTCTGACATTCGAGTCAAGGATAACTCCTAGAAATTTTATTCTTGGTTTGGGTGTCAGGTGTGACTTTGACCAATTCACCACCCAACCTAATTTCTGCAGAGTGGAGATCACCAACTGACAGTTGATCTTGAGCTGCCCTATAGAGTCCGCTACCAATAGGAAATCATCTAAATAGGGTACTATCGTGATATCTCGATTTCTCAGATAAGCCACTATTTCCACAACAATCTTTGTAAAGACTCTGGGCGCTATTGCCAACCCGAAGGGGAGGCAGCAAAACTGGTAATGGTAGATTATTCCTTCTTTTTCTACCGCAAACCTGAGATATTTTTGGTGATGTATGCAGACTGGAACGTGATAATATGCACTCTTTAGGTCTAAGGTGCACATTACCATGTCCTTTCCTAAGAGGGGGGAATTGTAGAGCGAATGGATTCCATTTTGAACCTCTTGTACTCCAGCCACTTGTTTAGGGGCTTGAGGTTTATTATGGTTCTGGATTCCCCAGAGGGCTTTTTTTATAGAGAAGAGGCCTGAATAATGACCTCTTCCTATCTCCCCCTGAGGAACTGGGGATATTACTGCCATTCGCAGAAGATCCTGGATGTCCAACCACATAGGGGAGACAGAAGAGAGATAGACGTTGGACACAAAAAAAATTTCTGGGGGAAGAGAACTGAACTCTATTTTGTACCCCTGAGATATGACCTGGAGGACCCAAGAACTTCTGGTAATCTTCCCCCATTGTACCCGAAAGTTCAATAGTCACCCTCCTCTTCTGATGGCGTCATTTCTTTCGGAATTCTGTTCTGGAAGTTGAGGGACCCGAATCCCTATTTTTGTTCCTATTTTCTCCCCCTTTTTGATAGCTCCATCTCCCTTGCTTTCCCTTACCCCTGTAGTCTGATCTTTGACTATAATAGGGCCTGCGTAAGGGCTGGTACTTTCTACGTTTTTCTTCTGGATACCCCTTCTTTTCATCAGAAGCTTTTTCCAGGATATCATCAAGAATAGGTCCAAAGACCCTTCCTCCTAAGAAAGGGATGGAGCACAACTTATTTTTAGAATGGACATCACCTGACCAATTCTTCAACCAAATGGCTCGCCTGGCTGCATTTGATAAAGACTGGCCTCTAGCTGTAAATCTAACCGACTCTGCAGTAGCATCTGCTAGAAAACCAGTTGCTAGTTTTAATAGAGGAATTGCCTTAATAATGGTCTTTCTAGGAGTTCTAGCTGATAACTGATCTTTCAAGTCATCTATCCACAAATGCATAGCCCGCGCCACGGACGTTGCCGCTATATTTGTGTGGATTACCACTGCAGAGCTCTCCCAGGCTCTTTTTAAGAGTCCATCCACCTTGCGATCCATCGGCTCCTTTAAGTTAGAGGAGTCCTGAAATGGAATGGCGGTTCTCTTAGAAACCTTCGCAAGAGGAATGTCAATTTTTGGGATATCCTCACAGTCCTTGACTTCTTCATGATCAAAAGGGAGGCGGAGTCTAAAGTCTTTAGGAATTGATAACCTCCTTTCTGCTTCCTCCCATTCCTCTAGAATCATAGAGCGAATGTGGGCATTAATAGGAAAGACCTTTGAGGTGTGAGAACGCAGCCCCCCAAACATCTCGTCTTGAACTGACGGAGTAGATGCGGGTTCCTCAATCTGCATAGTCTGTCTAACTGCTCCCAAGAGTTCCTCTATATCATTAGATGAAAATAAGAAGATATTTCTTCCCCCTTTCTGGGGGATCTCTGCTTAACTCCTCCTCTTCCAGATCTGATTCAAAAAAGCTGTCCTCGGACGACAGATCCGATTCTCTCTGTCTCTTCTTGGATCTCTGCGGATCCTGGGGGTCAGACTGTATGGACTGGGGAAATGTTAGGCCAGATATTGAGGCCTGCACCTCCTCTCTGATAATGGCTCTCATATTTGTCATCAGAAAGGCCTGCTCTTCACCCATGATACGACTGGTGCATGATTCGCATAGGGACTTCTGCCAGGAGTCTTTCAGTTTTATGGCACAAATGGGACATTTCCTGCACTTCCCGGATTTCTTAGTCGCAGACGCCTATAATATATAATATACATATAGAGGTAAAATTCGCATGGGCCTATCCTCAATAAACGCTGTGAGGGAGCAGGTCTGTGCCTGGAACTCACATGTGTCTGGGGCTCCTGCAGTGCTTCAGGCTTAGGATTATCCTCCATGCTGCCAGAAAGTGCCCACAGCCCACACATACCTTTATATATAGATGCCGCCATGTTCCGGACCTTCCTCGCTCCGGAGTAAAAGGAGATGAAGACGCCAACCCCATGCTGCCGGCCGCGACCCGGAAGTGACAAGCGCGGCAGCCGCGAACCGGAAGTGACTCACACAGGAGCGCGATCCGGAAGCACCACGCGCCCAGACTGCAGCCACACTGATTCCAGCCTCCAGGATGACCTGCGGCATCACCCCCCGAAACCGCTTGTCAAGGATCCTTCCCAGCAGAGGCGCATACTAGCAGGTACATCGGGGTCTAGCGTCCAGGGTCGAGAGCCCCCCCAGGGGGAAGCGACCCTTAAACCAGGAGCAGCGCTACACCTGTTAAAGCTGAGGGACCCTATAGAATGGGTGTCAGCTCGACAGATTCTTCTAGTGGGAAGGAAGAGGCTAAGCCCCCCGATCCACACTCTCTGCACGGAACCGACGGACGACTCTCGTCGTTTCTATCCACCATGGGACAGGAAAAACACTGAAGGGTGGAAAGGGGAGGGTCCTTTTAAACTCTCGTGGTTTCCTGTCCCACTATGGATAAGAAGGACATCCTCCATGGTGCTGTCAGGTGGTGACCTGGAAAAATTGATGAAACGTTGCAAAGCATGATAGTCCGGATGGTGGTTAAGCATGCTCAGGGTGCTTCAGTGGCAGTATGAACTATCCGTTGACATTTTAATTAAATTAAATGTTATGGCAGGAGATCCAGGAGGACCCAAGTGCTGGCATAGAGACTGAAAAAGCTAGACTGCAGTTTGAAAAAAAAATGTATGTCAGTAAGCCAAAATCCTTCTGGGAAAGCATCTTTTGGACAAATGAGACCAAGATAGAGCTTATTGGTTAAGCACATCATTTTACTGTTTACTGAAAATGGAATGAGGCCTACAAAGAAAAGAACACAGTGCCTACAGTCAAATATGGTAGAGGTTCAAAGATATTTTGGAGTTGTTTTGCTGCCTCTGTCAATGGGTGCATTGACTGTGTGCAAGGCATCATGAAGTGTGAAGATTACCAAAAAATTTCACATTGTAGTGCCCAGTGTCAGAAAGCTGAGTTTGCATCCTATGTCATGGGTCTTCCAGCAGGACAATGACCTGAAACATACTTCAAAAAGCACCTATATATAGATGAAAACAAAGTGCTGCAGAATTTTGAAGTGGCCAGCAATGAGTCAGGACCTAAATCCAATTGAACGCCTATGGAGAGTGGTGCTGGGATAAGGCACCCTTCAAATATGAGAGACCTGGAGCAGTTTGCAAAAAACAGTGGTCCAAAATTCCAGTTGAAAGGTGTAAGAAGCTTGTTGATGGCTATAGGAAGCCATTCATTGCAGTTTTTATCTCCAAGGTTGTGCACTGTGCAACCAAATATTAAGTTGAGGCTGCCAACAATTTTGTCTGGACCATTTTTGGAGTTTTGTGTTAAATTATGTCCAATTTGCCTCTTTTCTCAGTGTTCCAATACACACAAAGGAAATAAATGTGTATAGCAAAATATGTGTAATTGCAATAATTTTCTGGGAGAAATACTTCATTTTCTGAATTCCAAGGGTGCCAACATTTTTGGCTATGACTGTATTTCCCATTTTGTCCCTCCCTGTTGTAGTAAAATTCATCTTTGTGCCCCATACGTTAGTAATGTCTGTCTTTTCCATAAGTACAAAGTAATGGTCCCTCCCTGGGGCAACAATACAGTAGTAACAAACACTATTTCTGCCCCATATATTAATGGCACCTTTTATGTCTCGATACAGTTGTAACATTTCAAATTGTAGCTCTATAAGTTAGTAATGTATGGGTTACAATCAGGAATATAGGAATATTATTCATTTCCTCCATTATGGAGTAATAGTGTCCCCTATTCTGGGCCCCATACAATAATATTGTCTCCCTATTGATCCCATGCACTAATTATGTCCCTCACTTGCTACCATAAAATAGTAATATATGTTCTTCATTCTGGCCCCCACACAGTAATTATGTAACCCATCTTGTAATAATGTCCTCCATCCTGTAGTGTACTCCTTCTAGGCTTTTATCCTGTGATAATATACATCATTATGTAATATTGTCACCTATCCTGGCAGCTATACTGTAATAATGTCCCACATCTTGTAGTAATGTCCTCCATTCTGTAATAATGCCCCTCATTCTGGTCCTTCTTATTCTGAAATTATGCCTCCCATCCTGTAATAATGTTCCCATCTTGTCCCCTATCCTGTAATGATGTCCCCCATCTATCTATATAATCGTCTAAGGGTCACTTCCGTCTGTTTGTCTGTCACGGAAATCCGGTCCGGCCGCGAATTCGCCCTTCCCTATTCCCCTCCAGTCAGTGCCCCCTTCCTACTCCCCTCCAGTCAGTGCCCCCATTGCAGTTTAGCAGTCCGTTCTTTAATAATGTCCCTCATCATGTTATATTGTTCCCCATACTGGCCCCTATCAAGTAGTAATGCCCCTTATCCGGTCATCTGTCCATGCTCTTTTTTTAATAAGGTCACCCCATCACGACCCCTTCTTTAAAGGGAACCTGTCATCCCCCTCAGGCATTTGTAACTAAAAGAGCCACCTTGTACAGCACTAATGCTGCATTCTGACAAGGTGGCTCTTTTAGTTATGCTCCCTGCACATGCTAAAATACACGCTTATAAAATGTGCCCCCTCATACCGTGAAATCGTCCCGGGGGCGGGTCTTTCCCCCCTAATCAGGTGCAGCACAGCCGTCACTCAGGGCCTCCTCTTGCTTCATTAGTGTTCCTGGCGCCTGCGCTGTAAGTTTTTTTTCCCGGTGTGCGCAGTTGCACTGCCCTTCAAACTTACAGCGCAGGCGCCAGGGACGCTAATGAAGCAAGAGGAGGTGGCGCCCGGCGCGCACATGCCTGGAGTTACGGCTGTGCTGCGTCTGATTAGGGGGAAAGACCCGCCCCCGGGACGATTTCTCGGTATGAGGGGGCACATTTTATAAGCGTTTATTTCATCGTGTGCAGGGAGCATAACTAACAGAGCCACCTTGTCAGAATGCAGCATTAGTGCTGCACAAGGTGGCTCTTTTAGTTACAAACGTCTGAGGGGGGGTGACAGGTTCCCTTTAATAATGTCCTCTGTCCATGCCCCTTTCTTTAATAATGGCCTCCATTTTAGCCCCTTACTATAGAAATTCCCCCCAATCCTGTAATAATGTCCCCTACCCTGGCCCCTTCCAATATTAATGTCCTCCACCCGGGCCCCTTCCTGTAATAATGTCACCCATCCTGGCAGCTTTCTTTAACAATGTCCCCCATCCTGGTAACTTTTTCTTATATATTGTACACCATTGTGGCCCCTTTCATTAATAAATTTTTCCATCAATGCATTGTTTTAAAAAATGTCCTCCATCTATTCAACTTTTCTTAATAATGTACTCAATGTTAGTCCCCTTCTTCAATGTCTTCCATATTGGCATTGTTAGCACTATGTCGGCTTCCAGCATGTCAGTTCACTCACCCACACTGCAGTTGGTCCCTTCCCCTTGCCTGCTCCCAGCAGCACTTCCAGCCGTGCCTCTGGCTATGTTCTAAGAGTACACGCGTGCGCTCCTGCCCTCTTAAAGGGCCAGCACGTGCACTTGCTGTTTCCTCCCCAGCCAATGGTTTTGAGGCATTAAGTATATATTGCTTCCTCTCCACTGGGGAAGTGCTTGAGCAATATTCCTGTTACAGTCTATGTTCTGTAAGGTCGCATACCTGTGAAGGTCCTGCCTGCTATACTCTAAGTACAAATCCTGCTTGCTGCACTCAGAAGCAAATCCTGCTTGCTGCACTCAGAAGCAAATCCTGCTTGCTGCACTCAGACGCAAACTGTGTCTGATACAAGCTCTGCCTGCTGCTCCATTCAGTCTGTCCTTCGGATACAGCTGCTGCGCGACCGTTGGTCTGCCCTGGAGTGGCACCTGGCGTTCATGGGGAGCCAAGTCTAACCTCGACATCAGATGCTCTAGTGAATAGTCAGGTGATCACTTAGTCACGCCCCTCCAGGCTCTCTGCGGTCCGTGGCACAGTGGCTCCACAAACCACGATCGTGACAGGCATTTTCCTTTAATAATGTCCCCCATCCTGTAATAGAGTCCCTATTCCTGGCCCCTATAATGTAACAATGTCCATCACCCTGGCCACTATTTTTTAGTAATGTCACCCCCATTATGGACTCTTTCTTTAATAATGCCACCTGTCCTGGCCCCTTTCTTTAATATTGTCCTATGTACACGCCTCTATTTTTAATAATGTGTCACAAAATAAAACAACTGAAGGGGGGGTCAGTTAGCGGATGGCACAATAAACATAACAGGATGCAAATGGGGAGAGGAAGGCCCTACTGATAGGGAGTGATGGACACCTCCTGCTCAATCCTGAGCCTGTCCCTACACTCCCCTAATGCACTAAGTGGGTCCTTCCCCCCACCGCCATCAGGAACCTCGTCCCTCACTGTCACATAGCACTGCCCTGGCTAGTGCACTGGCCGGCAAGGACACTAGCCTCACCACTGCAGATGGAACAACACAGGGGACAGTGACAAACAGGAGACAGATGAGGAAAAAACACCACACTTAGCTTCCAGATTCCGCTGCCAAGCTCCACACCACAGATGACACAGAAACAGGACTCCAAACTCCAGAAGTAGCTGACACCACAAAGCTGCAACTGCACGGCTGGTCTCCATAGAATAACTTTAACACCAACAGTCAGCTGATGCATCAGATGACCATTTAAAGGATGGTGGGAGTGGTCACCACCCACATCAGCTGACCTAGCAACTCTGCAGTTGCAACAGATTGCCAGCAAGGGAAACTGACATTAACTGTCGCTGGTCCTGAAAGGAAAAAAGCTACATTTAAAACATAGTGGATCCATAGCTGCCACGAATCCAAAACTGGATTGTGACATAATGTTTCCAATCCTGGCCCCTTTCTTCAATAAGGTCCCCCATCATGTAATACTGACCCCCTCCTTGACCCTATCCTGTAATAATTTCACCCATCCTGGCCCCTTTCTTTAAAAATGTCATCGTCCTCGTCCCTTTTTTTAAGTAATGCTCTGTACCCAAGCCCCTTGGCACTGACTGACACTGATTCTGCATTAGTGTCAGCTGTCAGTTAGTGCAAGGGATGCAGCTACAACCGCTGATCTGCAAATTTTGCAATTTTCAAACTTTTAATTTTTATGCCCTTAAATCAGAGTCATGCCACACAAAATAGTTAATAAATAACATGTCCCACATGTCTACTTTACGCAAAATTATTGAAACTTAATTTTTTTTGTTATAAGTGTTAAAAGTTGAACAGCGATTTCTAATTTTTTCAACACAATTTACACAACCTTTTTTTAGGGACCACATCATATTTGAAGTGAGTTTGAGGGGTCTATATGACAGAAAATACCCAAAAGTGACACCATTCTAAAAACTACATATCTCAAGGTGCTCAAAACCACATTCAAGAAAAAGAACGTGAGGACCCATGACATGGGTTGTGCGCTTCCGTATTTTGGCCTTAATATCAACTAATACCTCACATATGTTGCTATGTGTTTTTTGCACTTTATATTTTTTTCAGGGTGCAGTTGGGCCCTGATGGCTCTGTAAACTGTGGCCTCTGTTCACACAGGATGCATTTTAGTTAGCACTGGGCAGCCCGCCTGATCTAAGAGTATGGCCATCATTAATAGGCTGTGAGCCAGATGCTCTGCATCTCCTGTGTGTGAACATTTCCGCATACAGACTGTATCTTTTTGTGCACTGGTGTACCAAACGGCCAATCCCTGATTGTAGGCTGGCTGTCTTATCAGTATTACTGCACCTGTGTAGCCGCCATCTTTAATGGGTCCATTGCACCCTCATAGTGCATTTGTTTTGAGGCCTAGGCAGGTAAGCATCTCTGCTTTTTTCTTGGTGTTTTTTTTTTAAGCACTTTTAACCCCCAGGTGCTTCACAGAATTTTACAACGCTGATCTGTGAAAATAAAAAAAAAACAATTCCCACAAAACTGTTGTTTTGGCAACAATTTTTTTTCCATTTTTATAAAGATAGCAAGAGAAAATGGACCCAAAATGTATTGTTCAATTTCTCCTGAGTACAACTATACCCCATGTGTGATCAAAAACTACTTTTGAGGCACAGTGAGAAGCTCAGAAGAGAAGCGCCATATTGGAGTTCAGATTTTGCTGGAATGGTTTGAGGATGCCATGTACACTGGCAGAGCCCCAGAGGTGCCAGAACAGAAACCCTCCATTTATGACCTTATTTTACAAACCACACTCCCCAATGAATTTATCTAGGGGTGGTGCAGTGATCATATTAACACCATGTGCCTCACAGATTTTTATACTATTGGGCAGTGAAGAAAGAATAATTACATTTTTGCCTCTAAAATGTTGTTTTAGCCCCAAATTTTTAATTTTTCTGAGGGCTCATAGGAAAAAATGGATGTTAGTTTGTTGTAAAAATTTCTCTTGAGTGTGCGCCAATACTCTACAGGGTGGGCCATATATATGGATACACCAAATTAAAATGGGAATGGTTGGTGATATCAACTTCCTGTATATGGCACATTAGTATATGGGAGGGGGAAAACTTTTCAAGATGGGTGGTGAGGTGACCATGGCGGCCATTTTGAAGTCAGTCATTTTGGATCCATCTTTATTTTTTCCAAAGTGAAGAGGGTCATGTGACACATCAAACTTATTGAGAATTTCGCAAGAAAAACAATGGTGTGCTTGGTTTTAACGTAACTTTATTCTTTAATGAGTTATTTACAAGTTTCTCTTTGTCTACAGCCATTGACATGTCACACAGGTTAACACATGAGGAGCGGATAGAAATTGTGTTGATGTCTGGTGAATGCAGTACCTGGGTCATTGCAGCAGATTTCAATGCAAGACACCCTACGCAAGAAAACTGTCACCATTCCCATGTTATTTAGGTGTATCCATATAAATGGGCCACTCAGAAAAGTTTGCCTCATCACTGAACATAATCTTCTGTGTAAACTGAGGGTCCTGTTACAATCTTTGTTTAGCATATTCTGCAAATTCTGCGCGCCGATCTAGCATCAGTCGAACATCCCTTCGGGGATATCAGCTACTCACAAATGGCACCCTTACAAAATCCAGCTGCTGCAGCATCTCAGCGAGGATGACCCAGGTGTGTGTCAGAATTTTATACCATTGGCATTAAAAAAAATAATGCAATTTTTACCCCCCAAAAATTGTTTTAGCCCCAGATTATATATTTTCACAATGAGAAATAGGTAAAAATGGCACCGAAATCTCTCCGACAATTTCTGCTGAATGTAGATATACCCTGTATGTGGCTGAACAGTACTGCTTAGCCATTCGGAGAGATGCTCAGCTATGACATAAATATCATACACAGGCTGTATTAAATGCTATTGTGTTTTTTTCTCTTGTTGCTGCACAGGATGTCATTGCAGCAGATGCCCAGCTGCAACACACAGCACACACAGACTGCAATGGATGTTATTGTAACAGATGCTCAGCTGTTACACATATCATACACAGGCTGTATTGGATCTTATTGTGTGTTTTTTTGTTTGTTTTTTAATGCATAGAGTTACCATACTGAGTAAGTAGAGATGTCTTTTGCAAACTTATTTTGTGTGGACAAGGAGGCGGTGATCTGTGTAGGCCTCGTGATTTCTGGTAGGCTGTCTCACATTTGATTTTGTAATGAATGCAAACCAATCATGTCAAGTAACAGGTGTACATGGTTTTACTTAATGGAATGGGTATATAAGGATGTTTTTATGTACTGTTCATATGCCTAAGATTAAGAACTTTGTTCCAAACGCATCAGGTGTTTAGGGCCTGCGTCCCTGCATGATGTTTTTTCAATGACATGAAAATAAAATATTGAAGATTTTTATGGGGAGACACCTGGTGCTGGAACTTTTTTCTCCTTTTTTTGCAAAAATTTAAGCAGGTCTTGTTTGATGGCTTGTGACTATCTATCCATCATCCTCTTGAATACATTCTAGAGATTTTCAATGGGGTTCAGGTCTGGAGATTGGGCTGCCCATGACAGGGTTTTGATATGGTGGTCTCTCAATTTTTGCCAGAGTTGTATATAACCAGTACAATTGTATGTGACATACAATATACAGCATGTAGTGCAATGCTCCACTGTTAGGCTATGTGCACACGTAGGAAATGTGGTGCAGAATTTTCTGCACAAAATCTGCATCTCCTGGCAGAATCCGCCGCTGCAGATTTGTCGTGGTTTTTATGCGGATTTTGTGCGGATTTTCTGCCATTTTTGCCACTGCGGATTTTTATCATGGAGGGGTGCAGAAACACTGCAGATCCACACAAAAGAAGTGACATGCACTTCTTTTAAATCCACAGCAATTCCGCACTGATTTTTCAGCACCATCTGCACAACTTTTTTTTTTACCCATTGATTTACATTGTACTGTAAATCGCAGTGTGGATCTGCAGCGTTTCTGCATGGAAAAATCCGCTGCGGATCCGCAGCAAATCCGCATCGTGTGCACATAGCCTTAATTGTTTTGCACTGTAATATAATCATCATATGTCACCAGTGCAATTACACATTCAGTGCTCTATCTCTATTGTAGATGCATTGCATTATATACACTCACCGGCCACTTTATTAGGTACACCATGCTAGTAACGGGTTGGACCCCTTTTGCCTTCAGAACTGCCTCAATTCTTCGTGGCATAGATTCAACAAGGTGCTGGAAGCATTCCTCAGAGATTTTGGTCCATATTGACATGATGGCATCACACAGTTGCCGCAGATTTGTCGGCTGCACATCCCAAAGATGCTCCATACAAGGCAGGATGGATCCATGCTTTCATGTTGTTTACGCCAAATTCTGACCCTACCATCCGAATGTCGCAGCAGAAATCGAGACTCATCAGACCAAGCAACGTTTTTCCAATCTTCTACTGTCCAATTTCGATGAGCTTGTGCAAATTGTAGCCTCAGTTTCCTGTTCTTAGCTGAAAGGAGTGGTACCCGGTGTGGTCTTCTGCTGCTGTAGCCCATCTGCCTCAAAGTTCGACGCACTGTGCGTTCAGAGATGCTCTTAGGCCTACCTTGGTTGTAACGGGTGGCGATTTGAGTCACTGTTGCCTTTCTATCAGCTCGAACCAGTCTGCCCATTCTCCTCTGACCTCTGGCATCAACAAGGCATTTCCGCCCACAGAACTGCCGCTCACTGGATTTTTTTTCTTTTTCGGGCCATTCTCTGTAAACCCTAGAGATGGTTGTGCGTGAAAATCCCAGTAGATCAGCAGTTTCTGAAATACTCAGACCAGCCCTTCTGGCACCAACAACCATGCCACGTTCAAAGGCACTCAAATCACCTTTCTTCCCCATACTGATGCTCGGTTTGAACTGCAGGAGATTGTCTTGACCATGTCTACATGCCTAAATGCACTGAGTTGCCGCCATGTGATTGGCTGATTAGAAATTAAGTGTTAACAAGAAGTTGGACAGGTGTACCTAATAAAGTGGCCAGTGAGTGTATAAGCAGAATATGTCAAATACAATTGTAAACTTGCAGTGAGGTGCTCTACTACTAGATATGATGTACTATATATAACAAAACACACATACAATATAACACATGCAGTACAGTGCTCAATTACTAGATGTTTTGCACTGTATATAATCGGTATATGTCATATATAATATAACACATGCAGTGCAGACCATTATAATTGGTATCTTGTACTTTATGCAACCGGTATATGTGACATTCAATATAACACATTGTAAGAACACATCATTGTATCTTAACTAACCAGACGTCTATTTTCAGCAAGCCAGGAAGAATAGACTGTTATCTATATGTTGACTTTTGAATTTATGTGTTTCTTTCTGGTTTGTCAAGAAAACCGACTTCTGCTTGTGTAACCCTGTAATATTGTTATTAGACCTATAGAGACCACCAGAGTATAACGCCCCAAATATATTTCAAAATACACATAATGGTGAAAAAATGTATATAACTTTATAAGATAATACAAAAGATCATAAAAAAATCAGTAAAATGATGGATAGTTGGTGATGACACAATAAACAGACACAGGGGTATCATAGAAATCAGTATTAGCACTTAGTAGCAACAGACTTAGGTTGTGAGATGCATAGCCACAATGTGAAAGCCTGTATTGCATTCATACAGGAAACAGCCCCACAGACAATCACAGGACCCCAGCGTTACCCCGGTTAAGTATAAAGTATCAAATTGCTGGGTAAGTCCATGTGTTGCCGCTGAAATAAAGTGCCAAGTGCTGAAAGCATATGCTACATAAGGTGCTTAGACATGTGGGAATGATGCCCGCTGAGTTCGTGACCCTGACGCACGTTCGCAATATTTTGCTTCCTCGGGAGGCTTGTTTTTTTTTATGATCTTTTGTATTATCTAATAAAGTTACCGTATTTTCCGGCGTATAAGACGACTGGGCGTATAAGATGACCCCCCAACTTTACCAGTTAAAATATAAAATCTTCTTAAAAGTCGGGGGTCTTCTTATACACCCTATGTCGTCTTATAGGGCCGGTGAATATGTGCCTTTTGGGGGGGGGGAGTGGTCCTGATGACGACGAGGGGGCGTCTCACAGGAAAGTGAGTATCCCCCATTACCTCATCATAGCGCTGCAGCGTGGGGTCTCTGTGCTGGGAGCGGCGGCTGCTGTGCTGTGGGGCGGCAGCTCATCTTCTGCAGTGTGGGGCCTCTGGTGCTGTGGGGCGGCGGCGGCAGCGTATCTTCATGCAGTCGGGGCTCCTCCGGCATCTCCTTAAAGCTCGGAGGCCCCGCGGCGCTGGCAGCTCCATCGGTACAATGCGGTGGAGACGAGATCTGAATCTGAGCAGCGGCCATTTTCCCGGAGGCAGCTCAATAGGTGCGATGCGGTGGCCTCCGGGAAAATGGCCGCTGGGGGCGGCGCATGCTCAGATTCAGATCTCGTCCCGAGATCTCGGGACACGAGATCTGAATCTGAGCAGCGGCCATTTTCCCGGAGGCCACTGCATTGTACCGATGGAGCTGCCAGCGCTGCGGGGCCTCCGAGCTTTAAGGAGATGCTGGAGGAGCCCCGACTGCATGAAGATACGCCGCCGCCGCCGCCCCACAGCACCAGAGGCCCCACACTGCAGAAGAGGAGCCGCCGCCCCACAGCACAGCAGCCGCCGCTCCCAGCACAGAGACCCCACGCTGCAGCGCTATGATGAGGTAATGGGGGATACTCACTTTCCTGTGAGATGCCCCCTCATCGTCATCAGGACCACTCCCCCCCCCTCACCCACCATATACACCCGGCGTACATGGCGATACCCGGCGTATAAGACGACCCCCGACTTTTAAGAAGATTTTCAGGGGTTAAAAAGTCGTCTTATACGCCGGAAAATACGGTATATAAATTTTTTCCCCATTATGTGTATTTTGAAATATATTTGGGGCGTTATACTCTGGTGGTATCTATAGGTCTAATTTATAATGAGAGTTGTCCTGCTGTCCAGAAATTATTTAAACATCCTTCCCGTATTGGGTAACAGTTGATGTCCTAAATATGTCGGCTTATGTCAAATATTGTTATGCAAGTTGACATTTGATGTAACATTCTGTGCTGTTATCCTGGATGACTAGTGATGTTTGCTGATATGCTAATTATACATTGTCCAAGCCAGCCAGTTTGTTGGCATTCAAAACAAAGGAGGAAAATCTATGCAAATAGATTACATAATTAAACAATGGGAGTTGATCTTATCACCATTACTTGTAAATACAGAATGAAGGACACTTGTTAATTATAAAAAAGAGATTATATGTCTATTGTAAGAGTCATGTCGGTCTGGTAGTCGGGGGCAGGTATATCTCGCCCAGGTATTTGTCCTATGTGAATTAGGCCGCTCAGTATCTTCAGGATACCGAGGGGTTAATAAGTGCAGGAATAAAGGCTGACCAGCTGGAGGTTTCAGGTGTCAGCCTGGGGCACACAGAATGCCTGTCTGTGTGAGACAAATGTGAGTGGAGCTGTGCTCGTGATCTGTGTAATGTTAGCTGGGTGGGAGAAGCCCCCCAGTTGTTAGATAGGAACGTATTTGTATAGTTAGCGCCGGACAGGCAAGGATTTTTGTTTATGTTTTGTTTTGTATACTTTGCTTTCACTTAAATAAACCTGACCAAGGGTCAGCCTACTAAGAAACCTGCTGTCGCCTCAGAGTTCAATGCACAAACCACGTGACCTTTGACCCCAGCAAAGGCGACCCCGGAGTGTTTTGTCACATTGTGGTGGAGAACGCGGGCATCGCGTGGCACAGGTGACAGTATGGAAGACGTGGTGAAAGCCCTGGTACAGTCCACTGCCGTACAGCAGCAAGCTACTGCCGCACAGCATGAAGCTAATCGCTTGATGGCCGCACAGCTGAAGGAGTTAATGGACATGATGGTTGCAGACCGCCAGCTTCTCCAACAGGTGGCGCAGCTCCTGGTGAGCATGCCTGAGGTGGACCCGGAAGCAGAGTCCAGAAGGATCCATGTGAGTCGATACTGGCAAAAGTTGACCGCAGAAGATGACGTCGAGGCGTACCTGACAACGTTTGAGCGGACGGCGCTGAGGGAGAAGTGGCCGAAGGCACGATGGGCCGATTTGATTGCTCCGTTTCTCTCCGGCGAGGCCCAAAAAGCTTACCATGACTTGGACCCGGAAGTCGCTCAGGACTTTGAGAAGCTGAAAGTTGAGATCCTGGCCCGGCTAGGTGTGACGACGGCTGTCCGTGCGCAGAGGGTACACCAGTGGACATACCAGCCAGATAAACTGCCGCGGTCTCAGATGTTCGACCTGATCTACTTGACAAAGAAATGGCTGCAACCCGAGGTACTGACAACCCCAGAAATAATCCAGCGGGTTGTCCTGGACAAGTATCTGAGAGTGCTACCTCCAGCGCTGAAAAGGTGGGTAAGCCAAGGAAATCCCATGACAGCGGATCAACTTGTGGAGTTGGTCGAGCGTTATTCCGTGGCAGAAGGACTCCCCGACGAAACCGCTAGCACCCGGTCTGTGCCTTCTCCTCGTGGAACCGGTAAGACTGTTCCAGCAACTACGGGTGAAGGAAAATCGCCAAAAACTGTGGGGGAGGAACCCGGGACTGCTCGCACTCCGAGACCGAGAGTATGGGACGGTGGTCTCAGTAGGGGGCCTGTTAGGTGTTTCCGTTGCCGTGAGAAGGGCCATGTTTCTGCGAACTGTCCTGTTACCACTGAACCCATGCAGTGCGATGTTATAGACTCTAAGAAATGCATGTCTTTGGTTACACGGCTGGTGAATGTGAATGCGGGCCAAAATGATACAGCAAAACACCTGTGTGAATTATCTGTTGATGGGAAAAGTGTTGTGGCGTTACTAGACTCTGGAAGTGTGGTGACTCTGGTGAAAGCTAGTCTGGTGGCACTTCCGTCTGGTTCGTCTGATAAATTCTCTGTAACGTGTGTGCATGGTGACACCTGCTCATACCTAACAGCGGTCATACCGATTTCCACTCCCTATGGGTCTGTGCAACACAAGGTGGGACTCGTTCCCGCATTGTTACATGATATAATCCTGGGTAGGGATTTTCCCCATTTCTGGCAGTTATGGGAGAATCAGTTGCTTCTTCACGGTAGCTGTGAACCTTCCCCCATGCCGTCTGGAGGTCCCGAGTTCCTAGACGAGACCCCACAGGAAGATGTTGCTGGGGAGGTTATTGAATCTAACCTTCAGTTCCCCTTCTCAGTTATGGCGGGGGAAACTGAGGAAACTGAGGAAACTGAGGAAACTCAGTGAGAGGCGGAGGCAGACAGCCATCCAGCACCCTGCCTACCAGATTTGGGAGTTCAGTTGGATGACTTCCACAGCGAACAAATGAAAGATCCTACCCTGACTCAGGCTAGGAAAAATGTAAAAGTGATAGATAGCGTACCCGTAGAACCTGACACTAGGCTAGCGTACCCGTACATGGTTCTTGAGAATGATTTACTCTACCAGATAGGAAAAAAAGGGCAAGACACTGTGCAACAGTTAGTGGTACCCAAACCTTATCGGCGGAAGGTACTGGACCTGGCCCACGGACATATAATGGGGGGACATCTGGGGGTACAAAAAACCACAGAAAGGATATTGCATTGTTTTGTGTGGCCTGGAATACACAATGATGTGCGTAACTATTGTGAGTCCTGTCCAGAGTGCCAAATCTCGGCACCTAAGCCTCGGTTCTGTAGCCCTTTGGTACCCCTCCCTATTATTGGGGTCCCATTTGAGAGAATTGAGATGGATTTGGTTGGGCCCCTTCCCCGGTCCGCACATGGGCATCAACATATCCTCGTCATCATGGACTATGCCACTCGTTACCCAGAAGCCATCCCTTTGCGTAACACTGCTACCAAAACGATCGCCAAAGAGTTGGTACAAGTGTTTAGTCGGGTGGGAATTCCAAAACAGATACTCACCGACCAGGGGACTCCCTTTATGTCAAGGGTGATGAAGGAGCTCTGCAGGCTCTTACAAATAGACCAGTTGCGTACGTCTGTCTATCACCCTCAAACAGATGGCCTGGTTGAGCGGTTCAATAAAACCTTAAAACAGATGCTCCGGAAGGCGATAGACAAAGATGGGAAGAACTGGGATTACTTGTTACCCTATTTGCTGTTTGCCATTAGGGAAGTTCCCCAGTCTTCCACAGGATTCTCGCCTTTCGAGCTATTATACGCCCGTCGTCCCCGTGGACTGTTGGACGTCGCAAAAGAAACCTGGGAAGGTCAAGTCACTCCCTTTAAAACGGTGATAGACCATGTAACGCAAATGCAGGACCGGATTGCTGCTGTCATGCCCCTTGTTAGGGAACATATGTTACAGGCCCAGGGAGCCCAGAGGCAAAGTTATGATAGAGGCGCCAAGGTCCGTACGTTTGCACCCGGGGATAGGGTGTTGATCCTAATCCCTACGGTGGATAGTAAATTTCTGGCGAAATGGCAGGGCCCCTTTGAGGTCATGGAACGAGTTGGAGAAGTGAACTATAAAGTGCACCAGCCTGGTAAGAGAAAACCAGAACAGATTTATCATGTGAATCTGATAAAACCCTGGAAAGACCGCGCTGCCCTAACAGCGGATCTGCCCCGTCCGGTTTGCTCACCTACCGTACCGGAGGTGCAGATTGCCGAGACTCTCTCTGAACGACAAAAATCTGAGGTTAAGCAGTTTTTGTTACAGAACCAACAGTTTTTCTCGGAAAAACCTGGCCAGACTAGGCTAGTGAAACATGAGATTGTCACAGAGCCTGGTGTCACAGTTCATGTGAAGCCATACCGGATTCCGGAAGCACGCCGTGAAGCCGTCTCCCGGGAGGTGAAGGCAATGTTGGACTTAGGAGTCATTGAAGAGTCGCACAGCGCCTGGTCCAGTCCAATCGTGTTGATACCTAAGCCGGATGGCTCTAAACGGTTTTGCAATGATTTTAGGAAACTGAATGCGGTTTCTAAATTTGATGCCTATCCTATGCCCCGGGTCGATGAGTTGATCGATCGGCTGAGTAAAGCCCGATATATTACGACCCTGGATCTAACAAAGGGGTACTGGCAGATCCCTCTGGCCGAGGCGGCCAGAGAGAAGACGGCATTTGCTACACCGGAAGGACTGTTCCAGTATATCTACATGCAGTTTGGACTTCACGGAGCCCCAGCAACGTTCCAGAGGTTGATGGATCGAGTCTTGAGGCCCCACAGGCAGTACGCTTCTGCCTACCTAGACGACATCATAATTTACAGCGTGGACTGGGAAGCTCACCTCCGGAAGGTACAGGCGGTGATTGACGACCTGAGAGACGCAGGCTTAACGGCGAATCCCAAGAAATGTCACATCGGCCTTGAAGAAGCCCGATACTTGGGCTACGTGATTGGCAGAGGAGTGGTTAAACCCCAGATCGACAAAATACAGGCAATTCAGGGCTGGCCGCAACCAGTGAACAAGAAACAAGTTCAAGCTTTCCTGGGCATTGCCGGCTATTATCGCCGGTTCATACCCAACTTTGCGGCCATGGCTACCCCCTTGACGGATCTTACCAAAGGGAGGGGTTCCGTCATGGTAAAATGGACCTCAGCGGCTAAAGAGGCCTTCCACAGTCTGAAACGGGCTTTGTGCTCTCAGCCCGTACTAGTGACTCTTGATTTCAGCAGCGAGTTTGTGGTGCAAACTGATGCTTCTGATACTGGTGTCGGAGCTGTACTTTCCCAGGTAAGGGACGGAGTCGAACACCCGGTCCTCTACCTCAGTTGGAAACTGAATGTACATGAGCAGAAGTATGCCGTGATTGAAAAAGAGTGCCTAGCCATCAAATGGGCTCTCGACTCCCTCAAATATTACCTGGCAGGTAGGAAGTTTAGGCTGGTCACGGACCATGCCCCTCTCAAGTGGATGCACCTCCACAAGGACCGTAATAGTCGGGTAACCCGGTGGTTCCTTGCCCTGCAGGCTTACGCTTTCATGTTAGAGCACCGCCCCGGGGTGCAAATGGGGAACGCTCATGCCCTGTCCCGCGTGCACTGTTTCGAGAGTATTCTTGCTCGACCTGAGTGGTCTGAGCAGGGGGGGAGGATATGTAAGAGTCATGTCGGTCTGGTAGTCGGGGGCAGGTATATCTCGCCCAGGTATTTGTCCTATGTGAATTAGGCCGCTCAGTATCTTCAGGATACCGAGGGGTTAATAAGTGCAGGAATAAAGGCTGACCAGCTGGAGGTTTCAGGTGTCAGCCTGGGGCACACAGAATGCCTGTCTGTGTGAGACAAACGTGAGTGGAGCTGTGCTCGTGATCTGTGTAATGTTAGCTGGGTGGGAGAAGCCCCCCAGTTGTTAGATAGGAACGTATTTGTATAGTTAGCGCCGGACAGGCAAGGATTTTTGTTTATGTTTTGTTTTGTATACTTTGCTTTCACTTAAATAAACCTGACCAAGGGTCAGCCTACTAAGAAACCTGCTGTCGCCTCAGAGTTCAATGCACAAACCACGTGACCTTTGACCCCAGCAAAGGCGACCCCGGAGTGTTTTGTCACACTATGTATAGAGAGCCAGAGATTCATACAATACATCCAGACATCAAAAGGACCAGAGACAGAATAGCAACCACGACATCATGACTCCATCACAGATTTATCATTCTACAGGATGCCAACCAAGGAGACCTCACCCACAGTTGGAAATATGCAGATCTGCTCCATTGACCATCACGAATCCATGCATACGTTTGGAGAAATCCAGATTGGGATTTACTGGTCACCTGGCTCCATGGAGATGTTTGGAAAAGCCAGGTTGTGACCCTCCAGTCAACTGGCCTTGTACCTGAAGGGACTGTCATTTTCCTAAGCTTATTGTTACCTGGAAGATCTGAAGTAACAGCTGCTATTATCCCTGCGAGTCAGCGGAAGGGTGAGACTCTCTAATGTGCACCATAATGGAGTATTTTGCTGGGACTGTTCTATGTGTTATCTGCCTGTTTTGTGGTTCAATAAATTACCACACTGCTTTACCCTCACCCTGTGTTGTATGAGTAGTGTTATGCCCATGTTAAAGGGAGAGCGGGTGTTCGGTGGTCAATGCCATTTCAGCTAGTAATGGAGGGCTGCCAACCCTCTGTGTCTTGACACAAATGTAGGGCAATGCTCTATAACATGCTCTACTACTGGATGTGATATACCATATATATTCAGCATATGATACATATAACACATGCAGTGCGGCGCTCTATTACTATATGTTACAAACTGTATATAACCAGTAAAAGTTACATATGATATAACATAGAGGTGGCAAACACAAGGCTGGATGTAGCCCACCACGTCATTTTATATGGCCAACGAGTTTAGGAAACAGAAGGACTGACTCTCCACTTTCCCCACTCAGATAGCCATTTGGAGCAGTGTGGAAGTGTGCCCCAGAGCTGAAAATCTAAGATGGCACCTTCTCCCTGTGCCATCCCCTCTAAGACAGTGTTTAGCAGAGGGGGTAAAGCCAGACCAGGAAACTTTCAGTATCTTGGATTCTGAGCGGAAGCAGCCAGCACTTAGTAGAGGGGTCAGTGCCAGCACAATGAGCAGACCTAATCTTTGAAACCGAGTGAGCGCAGTTAGCCAGCACAAAAAGTAAACACAGTGTATGCATATTATCGCCCTACTACCTGCAACAGTGACCCTATTCCCTCACATATCCTCCAGTCCCTTTCCCCGGCTGCTACCACTCAAAAAAACTAAAATCTTTAACCTCTTTCTCTCATCTGGTATCTTACCCTCCTCATTTAAACATGCTACCATTACTTAAGCCGGGTTCACATTAGCGTATCTGTGCGCAGCGTATGCCCGCGTACAGATCCGCATACGTCTTGCAAACCTATCTTTAACATTGTGTACGCAGGGACATGCAATTGCATCAGTTTGGGTGCGGATGCATCCACATGCGTTGTTTCGCCGCACCCGCTGAACGCAAAATGTTTCATTTTTTGCTGCGTCAAAACAACACATTACTGTCTATGGGAACGCAATGGTACGCAAGGATATGGGTATGCATGCGTTCGATGCGCTTGCATACTTAGGACTGCGGATGTCCAGGAAATTATTTCACCACCTCCAAATTCCCAGCTGTATAAAAGGGTGTGGAAATTGGAAGCCCAGTATTCTCAAGACTCTGGATGCGATCTGAAGACTCTGTATGTAAGTATAGAAGCTTTGAAAATGTCTGTCTGCCTCTGCAGTCTGTACACTGTACTTATGTTTTGTTTTTTTTTCATTGTAGACTGTGCGGTGCTGCTGTCTTGGATTTCTCCTGTCCAGTGGTGTGCACCTGTCATGGATTACTCCTGTCTGGTGGTGTGCTCCTGTCACGGATTTCTCTTGTCCGGTGGTGTGGTACTGGCCATGACTTCTCATGTCCGGTGGTGTGGTACTGGCCTTTGCAGCTGCTACGCAATGTAAGTATGAGTGTCTGTACTTTTCAATTACTATGTTGCTTGGCCCAGTCTCACAGACTGCCGAGTCTCACACTCTTCGTCACTTTGTCTTATGTTTTGCTAACTTTTCCTTGTAGACTGTGCAGTGCTCGTGTAATAATTATAGGGGATAACTCAGGAGACTCTTTGCGTGGAAAAAGACAACTACAGGACACAGTCTTATAAGTGGTAAAGTCTATATTATCACACGGTGATTCAAACAAGTGCAGAGAGAAACTCAACTCCACAACACTTGGTGTAAATATTAAACGCAGCTTAGCAGTCTATAGGGAACTTCAGAGGAAAATGCAATCACGCAGAAAGTCTATGAAGCACAATGATACTTGAGGATACTTGACACGAATAAGTCCTTGTTTAGTCCACACACAGATAGATATGCTTATAAGGCAGTTCAAATAATATCTTAGCTCAACCAGGGAGGCCTGGGTAATAGTCTCAGGTTTTTGCAGAGCAGCAACAGCTTACATGTCCAGCAAATGCAGATGGAAGTAAACACGAGCAGCAGATGAAGGTTTACTGGAAACTGGTGTATGCAGCAGGAACTCAGAGCAGAGTAGCAGGATAACCACACAGATTCACAGGAGCAGGTATATAGCCAGGGAGCCACCAGAGTCATGAGCTGGATGCAAGGCAGAATACTCTAGCACAGACTGAAGGCTGGGGTGGAGTTTTATTGCAGGAAGACACAGTGCACATGAGACCAAAGACGCCATCTTGGAAAAGGGCAGTAATGCACAAAAGGTAATAAAAAATGTTCAGAGTCCTGACATTACTCCCTCCTTAGAAGCGGCCTCAGGACGATCCTGGACCTGGTTTCTCAGGGAATCTCTGATGAAAACGAGAAATCTTCTGTTGGGCATTGATGTTTTCCACAGGTTCCCAAGAGTCTTCCTCAGGGGGATATCCCTGCCATCTTATCAGATATTGGAGCCGATTCCTGCGAATCCTGGAATCAGAAATAATTTCCTCCACCACAAATTGTTCTTGCCCATCAATCACCACAGGCTGCGGAGGTGGCACAACATGTCCCTGGAAGGTATTAGGAGATACAGGCTTTAGTAATGATACATGAAAAACTGGGCGTACCTTCATAGTCCTAGGCAGCTTCAGCCGGCAGGCCACAGAGCTCACAATACCGCTGATCTTGAAAGGGCCAATGAATTTCTGTCCAAGTTTTTGTGAAGGAACGTTTAACTTCAGATTCTTAGTTGCTAACCACACAGAATCTCCTACCTTGAACATGGGTGCAGGTTTACAGAATCTATCAGCCGATCTCTTATAACGTTCTTGAGCTGTGGTCAGGGATTCCTTCAGAACCTCCAGATTGTGCCTCATCGCAGTCAGCCTTTCCTCCACTACCGGAACTGGAGAATTAATTGGAGACCTAGGTAAGATACACGGATGATAACCCAGATTGGCAAAGAAAGGTGTAAATTTAGTGGAAGTGCTCTGAGAATTGTTATATGAAAATTCAGCTAACAGCAGCAACTCCAACCAATCATCCTGGAGATGGCTGACATAGCATCTTAGATATTGTTCCAGTGTCTGGTTGGTACGCTCAGTCTGACCATTTGTCTGGGGATGGTAAGCGGAAGAGAGACAGACATTAATATTGAGTGCAGAGCAAAACCCCTTCCAGAATCTTGAAGTGAACTGTACTCCACGGTCAGAGATGATCTCATCCGGGACCCCATGCAACTGAAAGACATTCTGTATAACCAAGTTCACTGTATCTTTAGCTGAGGGTAGGCCGGTGCACGGAACAAAATGAGCGGCTTTAGTCAGGCGATCAACTACCACCATGATTGTATTCATGCCCCCCGATGTAGGCAGCTCCACAATAAAATCCATTGATATAGACCCCCAAGGGTGGGACGGAACAGTTAATGGTTGTAGAAGACCCGTAGGTGCCACACGAGGAGTCTTGTAATGAGCACATACCTCGCAAGAGAGAACATAGTCCTTGGTATCCTTCAGGCAAGTTGGCCACCAGAAGAATCGGCTCAGGAACTCTTGTGTCTTCTGTACCCCCTGTGACCAGCCAACTTGGAGTCATGTACCAACTTGAGGATCTGCAGACGGACGACCTCAGGGACGTAGATGCGTCGATCTCTGAACCACATGCCACCCTTAAAGACAAGATTAATATCCACAGGTGGGTTGGCCAGAAATACATCACCGTCATAAGCCTCCCTGCACTCCTTCCACAAGTCCTGATCGTGGATAAATCCGATGAAATTGGCATCAGATAGAATGGTCTTGGACGGGGCTCCAGGTACGGAATCCGCAGCATTGATTCGGGATAAAACATCAGCTTTCCCATTACGAGAACCTGGATGGTATGAGATAACAAAGTTAAATTGATTTAAAAATAAGTTCCAACGAGCCTGACGAGGAGAAAGACATCTAGCGGATCTAAGGAACTCTAAACTGCGATGGTCAGTTAGCACTATGATCTGTTGTGCAGCTCCTTGCAGATGATGCCTCCATTCTTTGAAAGCCGCAATAATAGCCAGCAATTCCTTGTCTCCCACGTCGTAATTCTTCTCTGCTGAGGTTAGTCTACGGGAAAAGAAAGCACAAGGATGTAGCAGACCCTTCTCTCCAGTTCTTTGGGAGAGAATAGCCCCCAAAGCATTATCAGAAGCATCCACCTCCACAATGAAAGAAAGTGTTGGATCTGGGTGTATCAACAGCGGTGCTGATGTGAAACAGATCTTAAGCCGATCAAAAGCTTCTTGAGCCTGTGATGACCACTTAAAGGGCTTTTCCTTCTTTGTCAAAGAAGTAATGGGATGGACAATATCAGAAAAATTTCGAATAAAGCGACTGTAGAAGTTTGCAAAACCAATAAAACGTTGGACCTCCTTAACGTTCTTGAGTACCGGCCAGTCAAGGATAGCCTGAATCTTACCAGATTCCATGTTCAGCCCCTGGGGAGAGATGATATAACCTAAGAACTGTATCTCAGAACGATGGAACTCGCATTTCTCCGGCTTAATATACAGATAGTTCTCTTTCAGACGTCTTAAAACAGTTTTGACATGTTCTTCATGTTCCTGTAGAGAGTCAGAAAAGATTAGTATATCGTCCAAATAGATCACCACAAACTGGTCCAACAAATCTCTGAAAATGTCATTAGCAAGGTGTTGAAACTTTGCAGGAGCGTTACAAAGCCCGAAGGGCATCACAAGATATTTAAAGTGTCCATACCGGCATCTGAATGCTGTCTTCCACTCATCCGCTGGACAATACGCACCAAATTATAAGCCCCACAAAGATCCAGTTTAGAGAACACCTTAGCATGACGGACTCTTTCCAGTAATTTGGGAATCAGAGGCAAAGGGTAATGGTTTTGTATGGTTACCTTATTGAGTTCCCGATAGTCAACACAGGATCTCAGGGTCCCATCCTTCTTTTTTACAAAAAATATAGGTGCCCCTGCTGGTGAGGAAGGACGTATGAAGCCTTTGGCCAGATTTTCATCAATATACTCCTTTAAGGCTTGAAGCTCAGGTGCCGCCAAAGGGTATACGTTACCAAAAGGAATAGCTGCCCCAGGAAGCAGTTCAATGGGACAGTCATAATGCCTGTGTGGAGGAAGCTGATCTGCATTCTTCTTGTCACAGATGTCAGAGAACTCTTTATATGCTGAAGGTAAAGTAAATACCTGTACATGTGGTTCCGTAGCTGTGGACTCAGGGACAGCTTCTGTTAACACTGAGTTGCTCCTTGTTGGAAAGGTAAACTCCTTGGTCTCCCAGTTGATAATTGGGTTCTGAGAACGCAACCAAGGAATGCCTAAAATCACAGGAAAATGAGGAGAAGAAATTAGCAAGAAAGAAAGTTGCTCCTGATGATTAGGCTCCAACAAAATTTCAAGGGTACAGTCTCCTGATCCACAGGCCCAGAGATTAAAGGTGACCCATCCACTGTTTCCATGGTAATTGCAGAGGCTCTTTGCTGAATTTCAATACCATGTTCCTTGGCAAATGCGATATCCATGAAATTGCCACCTGCATCAGAGTCAATCATAGCTGCACTGGAAATCCACTGTCCTGAACACAGGATCTTAATAGGGAGAGAACAGTGAGAGTTCTTTTCCTTAAGCTCCTTGGGGGGTGAAGTCATAAAAAGTGAATGGAATACAGCATTTAAAGGCAGGCTACATTCAGAGATGTCAGATTCATAATCATAGTTGTCATACTCCCCTACTGCTGCTAGCACCTTGTTAGGCCGCTTGGGACACTTGGGACAGTTGATTAAAAAGTGATCAGACTGACCGCAGTAGAAAGATAGACTTTCACGAAGGCTATGCTCCCGGCGCTCATTAATCTTGCGCCTCTGAACGGAATCAACTTGCATGGGCACCGCCTCCTCCTCCCGAGATGTTTTACCTGCAGGCTCTTTGGAAGGAAGGGAAAAGTTTGAGATACGGTTAAAGGCAGCAAACTTCTCCTGCCTACGCTCAGTAAGGCGAATGTCTATGCCCACACAATGCTTTATAAACGTTTCTAGCTCTTGTGGTGACTCAGAGTGAGCTAATTCATCTTTTACAATACTAGACAGACCCCTTTTAAAAATAGGCAATTGTGCATAACTGTCCCAATTGGTGTCTACCGCTAATCTTCTGAATTCAGTAGCATACTCAATAACAGAACGTTTAGCCTAGCGTAAAGACAATAAAGCAGATTCAGCGGTTGCACGGCGATTAGGATCATCAAACATTAATGCCATAGGGGCCAAGAAATCATCCAAGTTATTTAACCATGGATCACGAGAGTCAATCATCGGATTCGCCCAGGTGAGCGCTCGTGCAGTCAGCAGCATTATTACACACAATACTTTGGATCTATCATTAGGAAAACGGTCAGCATGCACATCAAAATATAGCATACATTGATTCACAAAGCCACAAAATTTGTCACGATCACCATTAAATCTGAATGGGGGCAACTTAGGTGGGCTAGCTGGTGGTGGTTGCCCAGAGGGTAAAGTCGCTTGTGCAGCTATTTGCGTGCTTATGTCCTGAAAAGCCCGTCCATACTGGGACTCCAGCAAGTTTGTTTTCTTGGGCTGCCATGCGGGTGCTTAAATCCTGCAAAGTTTGTCCAAACACTTGTTGATTGTGTTCAATGCTTCCAAACGTCTTTTGCAGACCTTCCACATCTTTCTGCAGTGATCTAACTAACTAATGGAAAACACCTGCTCTAATCTCCTTTCTGCAGTCATTGTTCCAGCAGTCTCCTCTTTTCTGGCTAGAGTATCCTGTAATAATTATAGGGGATAACTCAGGAGACTCTTTGCGTGGAACAAGACAACTACAGGACACAGTTTTATAAGTGGTAAAGTTTATATTATCACACGGTGATTCAAACAGGTGCAGAGAGAAACTCAACTCCTCAACACTTGGTGTAAATATTAAACGCAGCTTAGCAGTCTATAAGGAACTTCAGAGGAAAATGCAATTATGCAGAAAGTCTATGAAGCACAATGATACTTGAGGATACTTGACACGAATAAGTCCTTGTTTAGTCCACACACAGATAGATATGCTTATAAGGCAGTTCAAATAATATCTTAGCTCAACCAGGGAGGCCTGGGTAATAGTCTCAGGTTTTTGCAGAGCAGCAACAGCTTACATGTCCAGCAAATGCAGATGGAAGTAAACACGAGCAGCAGATGAAGGATTACTGGAAACTGGTGTATGCAGCAGGAACTCAGAGCAGAGTAGCAGGATAACCACACAGATTCACAGGAGCAGGTAAATAGCCAGGGAGCCAGTAATGAGCTGGATGCAAGGCAGAATACTCTAGCACAGACTGAAGGCTGGGGTGGAGTTTTATAGCAGGAAGACACAGTGCACATGAGACCAAAGACGCCATCTTGGAAAAGGGCAATAATGCACAAAAGGTAATAAAAAATGTTCAGAGTCCTGACAGCTCGTGTCACTGATTTCTCCTGTCCGGTGGTGTGGTCCTGGCCCTGATTTCTCCTGTCTGCTGGTGTGATAGTCGCCCTGATTTCTCCTGTCTGCTGGTGTGGTACTGGCCCTGATTTCTCTTGTCTGGTGGTGTGGTACTGGCCCTGATTTCTCCTGTCCAGTGGTGTGGTACTGGCCCTGATTTCTCCTGTCCGGTGGTGTGGTACTCGCCCTGATTTCTCCTGTCCGCTGGTGTGGTAGTCGTCCTGATTTCTCCTGTCTGCTAGTGTGGTACTGGCCCTGATTTCTCCTGTCCGCTGGTGTGGTATTGGCCCTGATTTCTCTTGTCTGATGGTGTGGTACTGGCCCTGATTTCTCCTGTCCGGTGGCGTGGTACTGGCCCTGATTTCTCCTTTCTGGTGGTGAGGTACCGGCCTTCTTAATGTAAGCATGATTGTCTGTACTTTTATATTACTATGTTGCACTGCCCAGTCTCACACTCTGCCAGTTGCACTCTCTTCGTTACTTTTGTGTCTTGTGTTTTGCTGTTTTTTCCTTGTAGACTGTGCGGTGCTGCTGTCCTGGTGTTGTGCTGCTGTCCTGGTGCTGTGATGCTGTCCCAGTTCAGTGCTGCCTGACTGCTGTGCTGTTGGACTACTGCATGTAATGTAAGTATTGGCGTCCATTGTATTTTTAATTTTGGCTTCTTTTTTTTTGTTTGGCTACATTGTTGTTGGCTCTTTTACAACTTCAATTTTTCTTATCTGTTATCTTCTGTAGTGTTTCACTTGACTGCTGCCTGCTTTTCTAAAATGTCCTCTAGTGAAGTCTATGCTTCCAAGAGTGGACATGACACTGGTTACATAATCACATTTGATATACTGATTGTTATGTCTTGACTTTCAATACTACACATGTGGTAAATCATGTATTTTCTTTAGAGGAACCTTCCAGTGCGGAAGAGCAGGAGTAGTCGGGTGGAAATGAATCTTACCAGGTTCGTCGGGCTCAAGTTCCTGAGGAGGAAATACGACGTGTAAGTAGTCTTCTCATATTCAGAGTTGTAAATGAATTTGTTTTCAGTTTTGTATCTTTAAAACTATATGACTTATATCTTTTTTTTTAAATTTCATCTATAGGTTCCACAACGTGAGGAAGGTAAACCCGAGATTGACAATGACAAAATCATTCCTCTTGTGCAAGAGCAAGTAGTGTTGTGGGACACCCGTGATCGTAAGCATTCTGACTCAGGATTGATTCGATGACTCTGGGAAGAAATGGCCAAATTGCTGTTGGCTGATTGAGACCATACCACCCCACAAGAAAGGATTTTCGTAAGTATTGCAATGTGGTCTGACGCGTCTATTTTCCTGTAAATGTAGGTGCCTTTTTTACAATTTATTTAATTTTTTTTTTCTTCCCCTTCACAATGAAGAGAGTAAAAGTCCATTGGCGTTTGATGAAGGATCGCTTCAACAAGGATATAAGAGAGGAGAATCGGGTTCGAAGTGGTGCTGCTCCAAAGCTCAAAAAATATAACTACCATTGTGTACTGTTTTTTTCTGAGGCCTGCGATTGCTCAGCGAACATGAGTATATTTTGTGTTGTCTTACTATTATATAAACTATTTATTTTTTTTAGTAATATTTTTTATTTATTTTCTTCACAGAACCTGGAGTAGCACAACACAACCTGGATCCTCCTCAGCTGGAGCGGCCCCTCTTCAACCAGCCAATGAACAGTCCAAATCATCCACCAGCGATGGAGCAACCAGGCAGGCTTCACAGGCTGGGGAACAGGGAGCTGGTCCATCTCGTTTTCCCCTCTTCCAGCCCTCTGCCACTGGTTTTCTTGGGTCTTCTTGTCAGCGGCAGAGGGTCTGGGAGATGTCAATCATGATCGAGTTTATTCACAAGCTCAATCTTCCAGGATGGGATGAGGTCGGTTGTAGAAAGACTGGCTAGTGGGTTCACTCAGATGAACACACTTTTCCAGGAATTCCACAGACGCCTTGACTGCCTGGAAGCCGACCTTCAGAGACATTTTTTTTAGAGCGGGGCGTGTCTCCAGCTCTATGTAATGAGGGCCTGTCAGGCTGCTTACACCGAGGCCATGCAGCAGTCCCAAATGCAGTCAAGATATCACCAGCCGCCACACATTTCGTTTCCTACACGGCAACAAGGGCCAGCATAGCACCAGTGGCAGAATACGCTAGCCCCACAAGGACTTGGATACCAACAACTGACTCCAGAGCAAGTGAACTTTCCTCCACCACCACCGCTGGACATTACGGCAGCAGTTCGTACGGCTCTCAGCTACACTACACAGCCGAGTGCAGCACCCCTGCAGTATGCAGCTCCCACCACACAGCCAAGTGCAGCACCCCTGCAGCATGCATCTCCCACAACACAGCCAAGGGCAGCACCACTGCAGCATGTTGCTTCCACCACGCCGCCGAGTGCAGCACCCCCTGAACAAGAAAGAAAAAAACGCAGAGGGAACAGCAAAAAAGGGCACCCAGTACACACGAAAAACAAAAGACAGGGAGAAGAAAACTTGGCAAAAAAAATTACCCACCACCTCCACCCTCCCCTTCCAATGTGTCTCTGTTATCCAATCTGTCTACACCTTCCCTTGTGTCAATTGCCTCCAATGTGTCGATCCCTTCCA
Source organism: Ranitomeya variabilis (assembly GCF_051348905.1). NCBI lineage: Eukaryota > Metazoa > Chordata > Amphibia > Anura > Dendrobatidae > Ranitomeya > Ranitomeya variabilis. The sequence continues at coordinate 413,996,804 of NC_135236.1, read as the reverse complement.
ATTTATTTTCCACTCCTAATGTGTCTTTTTCCAACAATGACCCAATTCTACATTTTGTTGCCACCTCCCCTGTAACCACTCCTTCACCCACTCCTACCCAATCATCCCAGCCCGACACCCCCCTGGTCCACAATGTCACCCCATCTAACAGACTAAGCTAAGCTAAGCCCCATTTTTATTTATTGTTTTCAAATTAATGTTTGTTAAACTAAAAATTGTTTTTTTTTTGTTAATAAAAAAATCTTTTGTTTTCACAATCACTGTGCTTATCTTTTTATTTGAAAACACACATGTGGGTATTGTATAATGGGTGCTACAGTGGAGGGGTTATTATTATTATAGTCAGCAAACATTGCAGGTACATTTACAAGCGGATTAAACAATTTCATCTTGCCATGCCACGCGTCCAATATCAGAAACAAAGTATTAGCATAGTTATCCCTCATTTGGAGAACTTCCACTGTAGTCCTTAGGGTGATCTTGGTAATCCCGCAATGAGCTAACAACAGGTTCCTCAAGTTCTAAGTGGTGTCGCTCTTTTGCCAGGATGTAATTGTGCAGAACAACACACGCTTTGACAACCTCATAAATTGTCTCAGTTTTTAGATTGATGGCTGTTCCCAAAATGCGCCATTTAGATGCCAGCAAACCAAAGGTACACTCCACAGTTCATTATGCTCTTGTCAGTCGGTAGTTGTAAATCCTTTTGGTGTGATTCAAGTCCCGACTCAAGTATGGTTTTATGAGGTTGGCACACATTTGAAATGCCTCATCCTCAACCACAACAAACGGCACTGGCAGTCCTTCAGTGTTCGGAAGAGGTCGTGGTGTTGGAAAATTGAAATTATTCCCATACAATCGTTGGCCCATGTTAGAGTCTTTGAAAGCCTGAGAGTAATTTCCTCGTTCAAATGAGCCAACGTCAACAAATCGACAGTCAGCATCTGCAATCGCCATGAGAACAATCGAAAAATATTTTTTGTAATTGAAATACTCAGATCCACTTCCAGCAAGTTTCATAATCAGAATATGTTTGCCGTCTACAGCCCCCAAACAGTTTGGAAAATTACAAATGTCCTGGAATTTTGCAGCATTTTCCAGCCAGAGTTCAGCTGTGGGTTGGGGGAGGAATTCTTCACACTGAACGTCACATAAAGCACGGCAGGTGTCTGCATCTATTTCAGAAAGGGTGGACACTCCAATCCAGAATTGAAAATGTAGAGATCTTAAGGTCTCTCTGGTAGCCAGGAATCTGCGTAACAGAAAATAGAAAAAAAAATCAGTACATGGCTTTTATAACAATAATACTAATGACATGTTTCTTTTTCAAAATTACGTACCTCAGGGTCACCAACAGATGTTCCTCAGTAGGAATTGCTTGACATAGTTGTGTGTCCTGCCTGGTGATGGATCCTCGGACACGTAACAGAAAGTCATTGAAGCTCTGTTCCAACATCCTCGTGTAGTCGAAAAATTTCTCCGGGTTTTCAAGAAGCTCAGTGTACAACGAGTGGTAGGCTCCACGGCTCTCTCATCATTCAACAATGGGGTGTTGCCAATAGCGACGACAACCTCTTCTCCGTCTTTCTCTTCTTTCTTCTTCACAAGCCACAGCAAAGGCAAAAGCCATTTTCAATGACAAATCAAGATTAAAATTGAAACTCTCCATGCTAAGATCCATCTTGCAGCTGGATACAGCATCAAAAGATAAGGATTTTAACTGTGCAGTGTGTCTATATATAGAAATCCTGTGAGGCACGCCCATTGTGTGTGTCTTGTGTCAAGGAAATTCTACAGGAAAAGAATTTCCTTGACACAAGGGATTTTCCTGGGAAATATCGAAAACATGCGCATAAACAATGCAAATGCATTTCAATGCATGCACATGCAGCGTTTTTTTTTTGCATCATGCGTAAGCTGATGTAGATAAAAAACGCAGTGTAAGCATGTGTTTAAATGCATTTTGGCATGATTTGCGCATGCAGATGATACGCTGCACACAAATACGCTAATGTGAACTTAGCCTTAAAAAGTTATCTCTCTACCAGAACTGCGCTGACAACTACAGACCTGTTTCTAATCTTCCCTTCATGTCTAAACTCCTGTAACACTTGGTTCATTCTCATCTAGTTGGCTACCACTCAGATAACTCTATTCTTGGCCCTTTACAATCTGTTTTTCACTCTTTAGGCCGGCATCACACTAGGCGTATGAAAATACGGTCCATTTTTTACAGCCGCAATACGCAGTAATTGTCCCAAAACACTGTTCCGTATTCAATGCGAGGATGCGATTTTTACGCACAAATTTATCCGTGTGTTGTCCGTATGGCATCTGTATGGCTTCCGTACAGCGATTTTTTTCTCGCAGGCTTGCAAAATGGACATATCATGGATCCATCGGCTCAAATATTCTTAAAAACATATATACAGTCTACAGGCACCTGTCACCTTATATAATAAATATTCCTGCGTTCCCAGCCCTTGGCTCGGCGGCGCTCGCGAGTCACTGGATGTGGGTTTAGCGCTAACCCGCTCATGTGATCGCGATCTGCCGGCTGAGCTTGAGGGCTGAGGCGCAGTGATGATGCTCACTTGCGTTTCACGCATGCGCACCTGCACTTTTTTTGTCATCGCTTGATTGGCGATGACCTGTATTTAAACCGGATGGAGATCCTAGTTAGGCCACGCCCCCTGAGGAAGCGGGATTTACCATATGCGAAACGCTCGTTGGGGTATTAGTGACCGGGATCTGGACAGGACCTATCGCATCTATGGGTAATTGACTTCCCCTTTGTTGCCTTTGTTATTTGGCATACTATTTTGTACACAGGTATGTGGTGATGTTACTGGCACTTATGATGCAGTCTAAATTATTTAATGTAATCGCCACATTCTATGGATAGTTTGACGGACATGATGGCGGCACACTGGCTGTATAGTTTGTAAACACGTACTTACATTTGGCATGTCCAGTAGTGTCCCTGTCCTTGATCTCGGGTCATTTGTTGTATCTATGGATCTTTCACATGATTTTAATATATGGTAACGTTTTTGTATTTTGTAAAGTTGAAATTTTTCAATAAAATGTAATATTTAATATTTGGCTATTTTTTGGACTCACAGTTCTCCTGAGTTATATGATTGTTATTTGAGTCGCCATTATTACTTTTCTTTTGGACACTTATAACTGATGCTTTTTTTATATATATGCTTATTTTCTGTATGTTTTACAGCTACTAAAGTCAGTTCTAATATGGATTACAAAGCCCGTGAGCAGACGTGGCTGACACAGCTTAATGATGTGTTTTGTGATGATCCTGGTACATCCTTGATGGGTAATGGCAGAGATAAGCAGGAGATTTTCAGACAATTAAAAGATCATCTAAATAAACGCCTAAGGACATGGTGGAATCGGGCATTTTTGAATAAGTATTTAGAAAAAGGACTCATACCACAGGGACTCAGGGTACAGGTATTCCCATCATTTGAGATAGAGGATGCTACATTCCATTTAAAATGGGAGGAGCTGGCTACGACGTGCTCCAGAGGTTTCATGGAGCTTTTAGCTCAAAATAATCAGACTAACCTGGAGATTTTAGATAAAAAAATTGAGGAACTTCAAATGAAACTCAAACAGGATTTACCTGGAGAGGCTGAATTCAGTAAATGGGAAACGGGAATATGTGAAAATAAGTCCAGAAAATTCCAACGTGATATGAATGATCAACAATCCAATACGGTCTATAGATGGAATAGGAGGGGAAATCGGTTGAGGGGATCCTCCCGTGCCAGATCTGCCTCCACAGTGTCTATCGCATCAAGTGAAGAGTCAAGCCTAACACAGCCCAGATATTATGATTTGCGCAATTCTGGCTTTAATCGTGATAAAAGTATGGTCAAACGTAAAAACCTTCAAACTAACCAACAAACTAAGAAAGGCAAAAAGGGATTGGAGGTAATTAATCTTTCTCAACATATTCTTACTAATGATCAACTGGATGTGTTACAAAAGGGTTTGACCTTCTCTCCGACTAATTCAATCTTTTTACAGCCATCAAAGACCTGTTCCTCTTTTCCAGGAAATTGATTTTTAACCCCTTCACCCCCAAGGGTGGTTTGCACGTTAATGACCGGGCCAATTTTTACAATTCTGACCACTGTCCCTTTATGAGGTTATAACTCTGCAACGCTTCAACGGATCTTGGCGATTCTGACACTGTTTTCTCGTGACATATTGTTCTTCATGATAGTGGTAAAATTTCTTTGATATTACCTGCGTTTATTTGCAGAAAAAATGGAAATTTGGCGAAAATTTTGAAAATTTTGCAATTTTCCAACTTTGAATTTTTATGCCCTTAAATCACAGAGATATGTCATGCAAAATACTTAATAAGTAACATTTCCCACATGTCTACTTTACATCAGCACAATTTTGGAACCAAAATTTTTTTTTGTTAGGGAGTTATAAGGGTTAAAAGTTGACCAGCAATTTCTCATTTTTACAACACCATTTTTTTTTAGGGACCACATCTCATTTGAAGTCATTTTGAGGGGTCTATATGATAGAAAATACCCATGTGTGACACCATTCTAAAAACTGCACCCCTCAAGGTGCTCAAAACCATATTCAAGAAGTTTATTAACCCTTCTGGTGCTTCACAGGAATTTTTGGAATGTTTAAATAAAAATGAACATTTAACTTTTTTTCACAAAAAATTTACTTCAGCTCCAATTTGTTTTATTTTACCAAGGGTAACAGGAGAAAATGGACCCCAAAAGTTGTTGTACAATTTGTCCTGAGTACGCCGATACCCCATATGTGGGGGTAAACCACTGTTTGGGCGCATGACAGAGCTCGGAAGCGAAGGAGCGCCATTTGACTTTTCAATGCAAAATTGACTGGAATTGAGATGGGACGCCATGTTGCGTTTGGGGAGCCCCTGATGTGCCTAAACATTGAAACCCCCCACAAGTGATACCATTTTGGAAAGTAGACCCCCTAAGGAACTTATCTAGAGGTGTGGTGAGCACTTTGACCCACCAAGTACTTCACAGAAGTTTATAATGCAGAACCGTAAAAATAAAAAATCATATTTTTCACAAAAATTATTTTTCGCCCCCAATTTTTTATTTTCCCAAGGGTAAGAGAAGAAATTGGACCCCAAAAGTTGTTGTACAATTTGTCCTGAGTACGCTGATACCCCATATGTGGCGATAAACCACTGTTTGGGCGCATGGGAGAGCTCGGAAGGGAAGTAGCACCGTTTGACTTTTCAATGCAAAATTGACTGGAATTGAGATGGGACGCCATGTTGCGTTTGGGGAGCCCCTGATGTGCCTAAACATTGAAACCCCCCACAAGTGACACCATTTTGGAAAGTAGACCCCCTAAGGAACTTATCTAGAGGTGTGGTGAGCACTTTGACCCACCAAGTACTTCACAGAAGTTTATAATGCAGAACCGTAAAAATAAAAAATCATATTTTTTCACAAAAATTATTTTTCGCCCCCAATTTTTTATTTTCCCAAGGGTAAGAGAAGAAATTGGACCCCAAAAGTTGTTGTACAATTTGTCCTGAGTACGCTGATACCCCATATGTGGCGATAAACCACTGTTTGGGCGCATGGGAGAGCTCGGAAGGGAAGTAGCACCGTTTGACTTTTCAATGCAAAATTGACAGGAATTGAGATGGGACGCCATGTTGCGTTTGGAGAGCCACTGATGTGCCTAAACATTGAAACCCCCCACAAGTGACACCATTTTGGAAAGTAGACCCCCTAAGGAACTTATCTAGATGTGTTTTGAGCGCTTTGACCTACCAAGGGCTTCACAGAAGTTAATAATGCAGAGCCGTAAAAATAAAACAAACATTTTTTCACACAAAAATTATTTTTTTAGCCCCCAGTTTTGTATTTTCCCGAGGGTAGCAGGAGAAATTGGACCCCAAAATCTGTTGTCCAAGTTGTCCTGAGTGCGATGATATACCATATGTGGGGAGAACCACTGTTTGGGCGCATGGGAGGGCTCGGAAAGGAAGGAGCGCCATTTGGAATGCAGACTTAGATGGAATGGTCTGCAGGCGTCACATTGCGTTTGCAGAGCCCCTAATGTACCTAAACAGTAGAAACCCCCCACAAGTGACACCATGTTGGAAAGTAGACCCCCTAAGGAACTTATCTAGATGTGTGGTGAGCGCTTTGACCCACCAAGGGCTTCACAGAAGTTTATAATGCAGAGCCGTAAAAATAAAACAAAAATTTTTTCCCACAAAAATTATTTTTCATCCCCCAGTTTTGTATTTTCCCGAGGGTAACAGGAGAAATTGGACCCCAAAAGTTGTTGTCCAATTTGTCTTGAGTGCGCTGATACCCCATATGTGGGGGGAACCACCGTTTGGATGCATGGGAGGGCTCGGAAGGGAAGGAGCGCCATTTGGAATGCAGACTTAGATGGAATGGTCTGCAGGCGTCACATTGCGTTTGCAGAGCCCCTAATGTTGTGAATTTGGATTCTGGGCTCCCCCGGTGGCTACTGGTGGAATTGAACTTGTGACATCATCTTCCCTGTTCACCTGTTCTGATTAGATCTGGGTGTCGCTATATAACCTGGCTTCTCTGTTAGATGCTTGCCGGTCAACAATGTTATCAGAAGCCTCTCTGTGCTTGTTCCTGCTCCCAGACATCTACTAGATAAGTTGGACATTCGTCCATGTTTTGTTTTTGTATTTTGGTTCCAGTTCACAGCTGCAGTTTCGTTACTGTGTCTGGAAAGCTCTTGTTGATCAGGAATTGCCACTCTGGTATTATGAGTTAATGCCAGAGTCCTAAAGTAATTTCTGGATGTGTTTTGTTAGGGTTTTCTACTGACCATGAAAGTATGCTTTCTGTCTTCTGCTATCTAGAAAGCGGACCTCAAATTTGCTAAAACTATTTTCCTGCTGCGTTTGTTGTTTCATCTCATATCACCGCCAATATATGTGGGGGGCCTCTGTCTCCTTTTTGGGCATTTCTCTAGAGGTGAGTCAGGTCTTATATTTCCCTCTGCTAGCATTATTTAGTTCTCCGGCCGGCGCTGGGCATATAGGGATAAAAAGTAGGACATGCTACCTGGCTACTTCTAGATGATGCGGTAGGTTTAGTTCATGGTCAGTATAGTTACATCTTCCAAGAGCTTGTTCCTATAGAGGCTTATGCTAGTTCTCTGGCCATGGAGATCATGACAGTTTGACCGGCCCACTAAAGGGTTAAAATCCTTGGTTGAGAAAGGAGAGAAATAAGAAGTCTGCTGAGAGTTTTTTTTTTTTTTTTTTTTTTTTTTTTCTGTGCTCTTAATTGGATCACTTGCCAGTCTGTCTATGCTGCAGTCTTTCTTTTTTTTCTCTCTCCTTATAATCTTTGAATGGCTTTGTGTTCACCTGTTAATAATGGATCTTCAGAGTGTAACTGCAGGTTTGAATAATCTCACCACGAAAGTACAAAATTTGCAAGATTTTATTATTCATGCTCCGGTATCTGAGCCGAGAATTCCTTTGCCGGAATTCTTCTCAGGGAATAGATCTAGCTTTCAGAATTTTAGAAATAATTGTAAGCTATTTTTGTCCCTGAAATCTCGTTCTGCTGGAGACCCTGCACAGCAGGTTGGGATTGTGATTTCCTTGCTCCGCGGCGACCCTCAAGACTGGGCTTTTGCATTGGCACCAGGGGATCCTGCGTTGCGCAATGTGGATGCGTTTTTTTTTGGCCTTGGGCTTGCTGTATGAGGAACCTCATTTGGAACTTCAGGCAGAAAAAACTTTGATGTCCCTATCGCAGGGGCAAGATGAAGCTGAAATTTACTGCCAAAGATTCCGTAAATGGTCTGTGCTTACTCAGTGGAATGAGTGTGCCTTGGCGGCTACTTTCAGAGAGGGTCTCTCTGATGCCATTAAGGATGTTATGGTGGGGTTCCCTGTGCCTGCGGGTCTGAATGAGTCCATGACAATGGCCATTCAGATCGATAGGCGTCTGCGGGAGCGCAAACCAGTGCACCATCTGGCGGTGTCCACTGAGAAGACGCCAGAAAGCATGCAGTGTGATAGAATTCTGTCCAGAAGCGAGCGGCAGAATTTTAGACGGAAAAATGGGTTGTGTTTCTATTGTGGGGATTCTACTCATGTTATATCAGCATGCTCTAAACGTACTAAAAAGCTTGATAAATCTGTTTCCATTGGCACTTTACAGTCTAAATTTATTTTGTCTGTGACCCTGATTTGCTCTTTGTCATCTATTACTACTGACGCCTATATCGACTCTGGCGCCGCTTTGAGTCTTATGGATTGGTCCTTTGCCAATCGTTGTGGGTATGATTTAGAGCCTTTGGAAACTCTTATTCCTCTGAAGGGGATTAACTCCACCCCATTGGCTAATAATAAACCACAATACTGGACACAAGTGACTATGTGTATTAATCCGGATCACCAGGAGACTATTCGTTTTCTAGTGCTGTATAATCTACATGAGGATTTGGTGCTGGGATTGCCATGGCTGCAGTCTCACAACCCAGTCCTTGACTGGAGAGCTATGTCTGTGTTGAGCTGGGGATGTAAGGGGACTCATGGGGACGTACCTTTGGTGTCCATTTCATCATCTATCCCCTCTGAAATCCCTGAGTTCCTGTCTGACTATCGTGACGTCTTTGAAGAACCCAAGCTTGGTTCACTACCTCCGCACCGTGAGTGCGATTGTGCTATAGATTTAATTCCGGGTAGTAAATACCCAAAGGGTCGTTTATTTAATCTGTCTGTGCCTGAACATACTGCTATGCGAGAATATATAAAGGAGTCCTTGGAAAAGGGACATATTCGTCCATCGTCATCTCCCTTAGGAGCCGGTTTTTTCTTTGTGTCAAAAAAAGACGGCTCTTTGAGACCATGTATTGATTATCGGCTTTTGAATAAAATCACGGTTAAATATCAATACCCATTGCCGTTGCTGACTGATTTGTTTGCTCGCATAAAGGGGGCCAAGTGGTTCTCTAAGATTGATCTCCGTGGGGCGTATAATTTGGTGCGGATCAGGCAGGGGGATGAGTGGAAAACCGCATTTAATACGCCCGAGGGCCACTTTGAGTATTTGGTGATGCCTTTTGGTCTTTCTAATGCCCCTTCAGTCTTCCAGTCCTTTATGCATGATATTTTCCGCAATTTTTTGGATAAATTTATGATAGTGTATCTGGATGATATTCTGATTTTTTCGGATGACTGGGACTCTCATGTCCGGCAAGTTAAGAGGGTTTTTCAGGTTTTGCGGTCTAATTCTCTGTGTGTCAAGGGTTCTAAGTGCGTTTTTGGGGTTCAGAGAATTTCCTTTTTGGGATATATTTTTTCTCCCTCTTCCATTGAGATGGATCCTGTCAAGGTTCAAGCTATTTGTGATTGGACGCAGCCCTCTTCTCTTAAAAGTCTTCAGAAATTTTTGGGCTTTGCCAACTTTTATCGTCGATTTATTTCTGGTTTTTCGGATGTCGTTAAGCCATTGACCGATTTGACTAGACAGGGTGCTGATGTTGCTAATTGGTCCCCTGATGCTGTGGAGGCCTTTCAGGAGCTTAAGCGCTGTTTTTCTTCTGCCCCTGTGTTGCGTCAGCCTGATGTGACTCTTCCTTTTCAGGTTGAGGTCGACGCTTCTGAGATCGGAGCTGGGGCAGTGTTGTCGCAGAAAAGTTCTGACTGCGCCGTGATGAGGCCTTGTGCCTTCTTTTCCCGTAAATTTTCGCCCGCTGAGCGGAATTATGATGTTGGGAATCGGGAGCTTTTGGCCATGAAGTGGGCGTTTGAGGAGTGGCGCCATTGGCTCGAGGGGGCCAGACATCAGGTGGTGGTATTGACTGACCACAAAAATTTGATTTATCTTGAGACCGCCAGGCGCCTGAATCCTAGACAGGCGCGCTGGTCATTATTTTTTTTCTCGGTTTAATTTTGTGGTATCGTACCTACCAGGTTCTAAGAATGTTAAGGCGGATGCCCTTTCTAGGAGTTTTGAGCCTGATTCACCTGGCAACTCTGACCCCACAGGTATTCTTAAGGAGGGAGTTATCTTGTCAGCCGTTTCTCCAGACCTGCGGCGGGCCTTGCAGGAGTTTCAGGCGGATAGACCGGATCGTTGTCCGCCTGATAGGCTGTTTGTTCCTGATGATTGGACCAGTAAAGTCATCTCTGAGGTGCATTCTTCTGCGTTGGCAGGTCATCCTGGAATTTTTGGTACCAGGGATTTGGTGGCAAGATCCTTCTGGTGGCCTTCCCTGTCACGAGATGTGCGAGGCTTTGTGCAGTCTTGTGACGTTTGTGCTCGGGCCAAGCCTTGTTGTTCTCGGGCTAGTGGATTATTGTTGCCCTTGCCTATTCCTAAGAGGCCTTGGACACACATCTCGATGGATTTTATTTCAGATCTGCCTGTTTCTCAGAAGATGTCTGTCATCTGGGTGGTGTGTGACCGTTTTTCTAAGATGGTTCATTTGGTTCCCCTGCCCAAATTGCCTTCTTCTTCCGAGTTGGTGCCCCTGTTTTTTCAAAATGTTGTTCGTTTGCATGGTATTCCTGAGAATATCGTTTCTGACAGAGGAACCCAATTTGTGTCTAGATTTTGGCGGGCATTTTGTACTAGGATGGGCATAGATTTGTCTTTTTCGTCTGCTTTTCACCCTCAGACTAATGGCCAGACCGAGCGGACTAATCAGACCCTGGAGACATATCTGAGGTGTTTTGTGTCTGCTGACCAGGATGATTGGGTTGCTTTTTTGCCATTGGCGGAGTTCGCCCTCAATAATCGGGCCAGCTCTGCCACCTTGGTTTCCCCGTTTTTCTGTAATTCGGGGTTCCATCCTCGATTTTCCTCCGGTCAGATGGAATCCTCGGATTGTCCTGGAGTGGATGCGGTGGTGGAGAGATTGCATCATATCTGGGGGCAGGTGATGGACAATTTAAAGTTGTCCCAGGAGAAGACTCAGCTTTTTGCCAACCGTCACCGTCGTGTTGGTCCTCGGCTTTGTGTTGGAGATTTGGTGTGGTTGTCTTCTCGTTTTGTCCCTATGAGGGTCTCATCTCCTAAGTTTAAGCCTCGGTTCATCGGTCCGTATAAAATATTGGAGATTCTTAACCCTGTTTCCTTCCGTTTGGACCTCCCTGCATCCTTTTCTATTCATAACGTTTTTCATCGGTCGTTATTGCGCAGGTATGAGGCACCGGTTGTGCCTTCCGTTGAGCCTCCTGCTCCGGTGTTGGTTGAGGGTGAGTTGGAGTACGTTGTGGAAAAAATCCTAGACTCCCGTGTTTCCAGACGGAGACTCCAGTATCTGGTCAAGTGGAAGGGATATGGCCAGGAGGATAATTCTTGGGTCACTGCATCTGATGTTCATGCCTCTGATCTGGTTCGTGCCTTTCATAGGGCCCATCCTGATCGCCCTGGTGGTTCTGGTGAGGGTTCGGTGCCCCCTCCTTGAGGGGGGGGTACTGTTGTGAATTTGGATTCTGGGCTCCCCCGGTGGCTACTGGTGGAATTGAACTTGTGACATCATCTTCCCTGTTCACCTGTTCTGATTAGATCTGGGTGTCGCTATATAACCTGGCTTCTCTGTTAGATGCTTGCCGGTCAACAATGTTATCAGAAGCCTCTCTGTGCTTGTTCCTGCTCCCAGACATCTACTAGATAAGTTGGACATTCGTCCATGTTTTGTTTTTGTATTTTGGTTCCAGTTCACAGCTGCAGTTTCGTTACTGTGTCTGGAAAGCTCTTGTTGATCAGGAATTGCCACTCTGGTATTATGAGTTAATGCCAGAGTCCTAAAGTAATTTCTGGATGTGTTTTGTTAGGGTTTTCTACTGACCATGAAAGTATGCTTTCTGTCTTCTGCTATCTAGAAAGCGGACCTCAAATTTGCTAAAACTATTTTCCTGCTGCGTTTGTTGTTTCATCTCATATCACCGCCAATATATGTGGGGGGCCTCTGTCTCCTTTTTGGGCATTTCTCTAGAGGTGAGTCAGGTCTTATATTTCCCTCTGCTAGCATTATTTAGTTCTCCGGCCGGCGCTGGGCATATAGGGATAAAAAGTAGGACATGCTACCTGGCTACTTCTAGATGATGCGGTAGGTTTAGTTCATGGTCAGTATAGTTACATCTTCCAAGAGCTTGTTCCTATAGAGGCTTATGCTAGTTCTCTGGCCATGGAGATCATGACACCCTAATGTACCTAAACAGTAGAAGCCCCGCACAAGTGACCCCATTTTGGAAACTAGACCCCCCAAGGAACTTATCTAGATGTGTTGTAAGAACTTTGAACCCCCAAGTGTTTCACTACAGTTTATAACGCAGAGCCGTGAAAATAAAAAATCTTTTTTTTTCCCACAAAAATTATTTTTTAGCCCCCAGTTTTGTATTTTCCTAGGGGTAACAGGAGAAATTGGACCCCAAAGGTTGTTGTCCTATTTGTCCTGAGTACGCTGATACCCCATATGTTGGGGTAAACCCCTGTTTGGGCACACGGGAGAGCTCGGAAGGGAAGGAGCACTGTTTTACTTTTTCAACGCAGAATTGGCTGGAATTGAGATCGGACGCCATGTCGCGTTTGGAGAGCCCCTGATGTGCCGAAACAGTGGAAACCCCCCAATTATAACTGAAACCCTAATCCAAACACACCCCTAACCCTAATCCCAACAGTAACCCTAACCACACCTCTAACCCTGACACACCCCTAACCCTAATCCCAACCCTATTCCCAACCGTAAATGTAATCTAAACCCTAACCGTAACTTTAGCCCCAACCCTAACCCTAACTTTAGCCCCAACCCTAACTGTAGCCTTAACCCTAGCCCCAACCCTAGCCCTAACCCTAGCCCTAATGGGAAAATGGAAATAAATACATTTTTTTTATTTTTCCCTAACTAAGGGGGTGATGAAGGGGGGTTTGATTTACTTTTATAGCGGGTTTTTTAGCGGATTTTTATGATTGGCAGCCGTCACACACTGAAAGACGCTTTTTATTGCAAAAAATATTTTTTGCGTTACCACATTTTGAGAGCTATAAATTTTCCATATTTTGGTCCACAGAGTCATGTGAGGTCTTGTTTTTTGCGGGACGAGTTGACGTTTTTATTGGTAACATTTTTGGGCACGTCACATTTTTTGATCGCTTTTTATTCCGATTTTTGTGAGGCAGAATGACCAAAAACCAGCTATTCATGAATTTCTTTTGGGGGAGGCGTTTATACCGTTCCGCGTTTGGTAAAATTGATAAAGCAGTTTTATTCTTCGGGTCAGTACGATTACAGCGATATCTCATTTATATTATTTTTTTATGTTTTGGCGCTTTTATACGATAAAAACTATTTTATGGAAAAAATAATTATTTTTGCATCGCTTTATTCTCAGGACTATAACTTTTTTATTTTTCTGCTGATGATGCTGTATGGTGGCTCGTTATTTGCGGGACAAGATGACGCTTTCAGCGGTACCATGGTTATTTATATCTGTCTTTTTGATCGCGTGTTATTCCACTTTTTGTTCGGCGGTATGATAATAAAGCGTTGTTTTTTGCCTCGTTTTTTTTTTTTTTTTCTTACGGTGTTTACTGAAGGGGTTAACTAGTGGGCCAGTTTTATAGGCCGGGTCGTTACGGACGCGGCGATACTAAATATGTGTACTTTTATTGTTTTTTTTTTTTTATTTAGGTAAAGAAATGTATTTATGGGAATAATATATATTTTTTTTTCATTATTTTGGAATATTTTTTTTTATTTTTTTTTTACACATTTGGAAAATTTTTTTTTTACTTTGCCCCAGGGGGGGACAATACAGATCGGTGTTCTGCCAGTTTGCATAGCACTCTGACAGATCACCGATCTGATTGAAGTGCAGGCTGCTTCACAGTGCCTGCTCTGAGCAGGCTTCTGTGAAGCCACCTCCCTCCCTGCAGGACCCGGATCCGCGGCCATCTTGGATCCGGGTCTGGAGCAGGCAGGGAGGGAGGTAAGACCCTCGCAGCAATGCGATCACATCGCGTTGCTGCGGGGGGCTCAGGGAAGCCCGCAGGGAGCCCTCTCCCTGCGCGATGCTTCCCTGCATCGCCGGCACATCGCGATCATGTTTGATCGCGGTGTGCCGGGGGTTAATGTGCCGGGGGCGGTCCGTGACCGCTCCTGGCACATAGTGCCGGATGTCAGCTGCGATAGTCAGCTGACACCCGGCCGCGATCGGCCGCGCTCCCCCCGTGAGCGCGGCCGATCGGCTATGACGTACTATCCCGTCGAGGGTCAGATAGGCCCAGGTCACCTCGACGGGATAGTACGTCAAAGGTCACAGAGGGGTTAAAAAGCTTTTTGAAAAGGATGGCTGTATACCAACAAGTGATGACACTGAAAGGGAGGCATTGATGGCACTGGAGGATCTATTGAATGAACAGACATCTGATGTGGTAAGCACGTTTCCACGAGATTGTCGGCCCAGGTCCACTAACTTTCCCCCCTTGTCTCTGTGCCCAGCAGTGGACATATTTACCAAAATGGTCATAAAAGATTTTCAAAATATAACTACAAGACGTAATAATGACAATTTGACATCTAAACAAAGAGTGGCCCTTGAACAACTTCAAAAATATGATGACATAGTTATCAAACCAGCAGACAAGGGGGGAAATGTGGTCCTGTGGCCTAATACTCTTTATGAGAAGGAAGCATTTAAACATCTGAGAGACAAGGAAACGTACAAGAAGTTGGACTCTAATCCAACCAACACATTCTTTCATGAACTTGAAGGGATTTTGATGGATGCCCATGATAGAGGCATTATTCCCAAGAATGTGTTGGACGGTCTACTCACCAGATTTCCTAGAGTTCCTACCCTTTACTTTATCCCTAAAATTCATAAAAATCCCATTGATCCGCCGGGTCGTCCGATAGTCTCTGGCATGGGGGGGGGGTTGAGCGACCCTATATGTAAATTTGTTGATTACTATCTTAAATCACTTGTGGAGTCGCTTCCTTCTTATGTCAGGGACACGTCAGATGTACTCCGTCGGATCGATGGGATACAACTTGAGGATAATATGTGCCTGGTTACTGCAGATGTACAGTCATTGTACACTTGTATTGGCCATAGGGATGGATTGGAGGCGGTCCATTTCTTCCTGGATGCCAGCAACTGGGATGGTGCTATTTGTGATTTGGTCATAGAACTTTTGACATTTATTTTGACAAAAAAATATTTTGTTTTCAAGGATGTTTTTTATTTGCAGCAGCGCGGCACTGCCATGGGCGCGGCCTGTGCGCCCTCCTTCACCAATCTCTTCCTGGGAAATTGGGAGAGGGGGATTTTTGGCGGAGGGGGGCCGCGGGCCATGTGCAGTGTTGGCTGCATTATATTGATGACCTGCTCATCATATGGCAAGGACCCGATGATGCCCTGCATGAATTTATGCAGGAATTAAATAACAATACATATAATATCAAGTTGACGTATAAGACAACCAAGACCGAGGTGGACTTTCTGGACATCAAGATTGAGGTTGATGACAATCTGTATTTGCAGACTGATGTCTTTAGGAAGTCCACTTCGGTCAATTCACTTTTGCATGCTGATTCGGGTCATCCATATAGTACCATCAAAGCCATCCCAGTTGGACAACATCTTAGGATGAAGCAGATCTCCTCTTCCACCACCAAGTTTGAGGCTCAGGCAGCTGATCTCAGAGTCAGATTTCAAACCAGGGGGTACAGTAACAGAAGTATTAGAAAGTGGTATATGAGAGCGAAACATGCATCACGTGACGAACTACTTTGTTCAGGTAGGAAAAACCATAAAATTAGTGAACAACAGGATGTTGTACGGTTCATTTCTACCTATAATGGCGAATGGACCACTATGAGGAATTGCCTCCAAAAACATTGGGGCATCCTCAAGAGTGACCCACAGCTTTCTAAATGCCTCACTGATTACCCTGTGATGACTGCCAGAAGGAGAAAAAACTTGAAGTACCTATTGGTTTCCAGCCATTATGCTCCAAGGGTGAATAAATATAACTTTGGCTCTGGTGGACCACCTAATGGCTGTTTTCCATGCAGCAACTGTATAGCATGCCCAAATATCAGTCGTGTTGCCACTTTTGATTCAGTTGATGGACAAAGAACCTACTCCATTAACTATCATATAAGTTGTAACACGACTCAGATAGTGTACTATGCGGTATGTGGCTGCCCAAAAGTTTATGTGGGTTTAACATCTCGTCGTCTGAGCACCCACATACGTGAACATGTACGTGATATAATGGCTGCCAGAGATGTAACAGATATGACGCTTCTGAAGACGATACCACGTCATTTCATACAGCATCATGGGTGTAGCCCTAAATCTTTTCTGGCACGAGGAATTGATCATGTTCAATGCGGCATAAGAGGAGGAGATATCAAGCGCATATTGGCACAGAGAGAATGTCGTTGGATCACTATACTGGGTACCATGACTCCTATGGGCCTTAATGAAACCCAGGGCTTTTCATCGTTTCTATGAGTGGTATCGTGGATTTGTCCTGTTTTATTTCTGCCATTAACTATCAGTTTTAATTTGTGTCTCTATCTATATTTACATGTTTTTAGAGTGGCGATACCATGATCCGATCCATATGTTCTCCGATGTTGGGGACATTCATATGAATATGGGACAGATTATGACTACTGTATACCTCGGATGGAGGAATCATGAAGTTTTGAAGCGTGGCGTCTAATGCATACATGATCAATACCATGGACTAGTGACCATCAGGCGAAGAATTTTTCTATTTATATAGATGAGTTGTTTTATACTAATTCGCTTGATGTGTGTTAATATATCAGCTTCTACTTCTTGTTTAGTTTTCTTATTATATATGTATGTATATATATATATACATGTGTATATATATATATATATATATACCGTATATATATATATACTTTTTCATCTGCTGTCCCTTTTACTTCGGTTGTGCATTGTTTTGGGGGTTTTGGTATAATTTTATATCATTTTTCTAATTGTTGTATGTGTTACCGGTTTCTTCTTTATCATATCAGCACATCAAGCACAAGTCACTTATGTTGGTACACAATTTTATCACGGCACTATTATATTTTATTTTATTTATTTGTGCACGTATGCGGATTGTGCCCCTTAGCTCCATGCCCCGTTGGGTGGTGGTTTCCATTCATTGGGATGTGGGTCTGAATGGACCCCGCTATATAGTGGTGGTCCCTTTATGGGGCGTTATTCAGCAATCATTCATGCAAGTGATTATTCAGTTAAGAGTTTGTTAATTTTTAGCATGCATATTTGTTTATATTGTATTATCACTTTTCTTGGCATCTGTCGCCTTATATAATAAATATTCCTGCGTTCCCAGCCCTTGGCTCGGCGGCGCTCGCGAGTCACTGGATGTGGGTTTAGCGCTGACCCGCTCATGTGATCGTGATCTGCCGGCTGAGCTTGAGGGCTGAGGCACAGTGATGATGCTCACTTGCGTTTCACGCATGCGCACCTGCACTTTTTGTGTCATCGCTTGATTGGCGATGACCTGTATTTAAACCGGATGGAGATCCTAGTTAGGCCACGCCCCCTGAGGAAGCGGGATTTACCATACGCGAAACGCGCGTTGGGGTATTAGTGACCGGGATCTGGACGGGACCTATCGCATCTATGGGTAATTGACTTCCCCTTTGTTATTTGGCATACTATTTTGTACACAGGTATGTGGCGATGTTACTGGCACTTATGATGCAGTCTAAATTATTTAATGTAATCGCCACATTCTATGGATAGTTTGACGGACATGATGGCGGCACACTGGCTATATAGTTTGTAAACACGTACTTACATGGCATGTCCAGTAGTGTCCCTGTCCTTGATCTCGGGTCATTTGTTGTATCTATGGATCTTTCACATGATTTTAATATATGGTAACGTTTTTGTATTATGTAAAGTTGAAATTTTTCAATAAAATTTAATATTTAATATTTGGCTATTTTTTGGACTCACAGTTCTCCTGAGTTATATGATTGTTATTTGAGTCGCCATTACTACTTTTCTTTTGGACACTTATAACTGATGCTTATTATATATATATATATATATATATATATATATATATATATATATATATATATATATATATATATATATATATGTCAGTGAGACACATTTATATATATATTTAATTCAGCGCTAGATAGCAGAAGAGCCGGTAATTCAATTGCCGTCTTTTCCTATCTCCTTCACAAACCCGACAGGCTATGAGACATGGTTTACATACAGTAAACCATTTCATATCCCTTCTTTTATTACATATTCCTCTTTACTAATGTAACAAGTGTCTCTGTGTAAAATTTGGGGGCTCTAGCTATTAAATTAAAGGGTTAAATCCCGGAAAAAATTGGCGTGGGCTCCCGCACAATTTTCTCCGCCAGAGTGGGAAAGCCAGTGACTGAGGGCAGATATTAATAGCCTAGAGAGAGACCATGGTTATAGGACCCCCCCTGGCTAAAAACATCTTCCCCCAGCCACCCCAGAAAAGGCACATCTGTAAGATGCACCTATTCTGGCACTTAGCCTCTCTCTTCCCACTCCCGTGTAGCAGTGGGATATGGGGTAATAAAGGGTTAATGTCACCTTGCTATTGTAAGGTGACATTAAGCCAGGTTAATAATGGAGAGGTGTCAATTATGACACCTATGCATTATTAATCCAATAGTACGAAAAGGTTAATAAAACACACACACACATTATTAAAAAGTATTTTAATGAAATAAAGACACATGGTGTTTTAATATTTTATTATACTCTTAATCCACCTGAAGACCCTTGTCACCTGAAATAAAGTAAAAAAAAACAAACAACAATATTCCATACCTTCCGTCGTTCAGTCTTGTCCCACGCTGTAAATCCATCTGAAGGGGTTAAATCATTTTACACCCAGGGGCTCTGCTAATGCAGCTGTGCTCCTGATTGTAAAACTTGGTGAATGAATGGAATGCAGGGGAATGTACTGTAGTTACCTCGAGTCGCGGTGATGCGCCCTCTGCTGGATGAACTCATATGAACTCGAGCTGTCATGATTCTCAATGGCGAGAGAACATAGCCCAGCATATATGAGAACTAGCTCTTGGAAGATGGAAACTATACTGACCATGAACTAAACCTGCCGCACAACTAGAAGTGGCCGGGTAGCATGCCTACGTTTTTTAACCCTAGATGCCCAGCGCCAGCCGGAGAACTACCTAATCCTAGCAGAGGAAAAGACAGTCCTGGCTCACCTCTAGAGAAATTTTCCCAAAAGGCAGACAGAGGCCCCCACATATATTGGCGGTGATTAAAGATGAAATGACAAACGTAGTATGAAAATAGGTTTAGCAAAATCGAGGTCCGCTTTCTAGATAGCAGGAAGACAGAAAGGACACTTTCATGGTCAGCAGAAAACCCTATCAAAACACCATCCAGAAATTCCTTTAAGACTCTAGCATTAACTCATAACACCAGAGTGGAAATTTCCGATCACAAGAGCTTTCCAGACACAGTAACGAAACAGCAGCTGTGAACAGGAACAAAATGCAAAAACACACAAGGACAAAAGTCCAACTTAGCTGGGAGTTGTCTAGTAGCAGGAACAAGCACAGAAGGCTTCTGATTACATTGTTGACCGGCAAGAAACTGACAGAGGAGCAAGGTTATATAGCGACTCCCACATCCTGATAGGAGCAGGTGAACAGAGGGGATGATGCACACAAGTTCAATTCCACAAGTGGCCACCGGGGGAGCCCAGAATCCAATTTCACAACAGTACCCCCCCCTCAAGGAGGGGGCACCGAACCCTCACCAGAACCACCAGGGCGATCAGGATGAGCCCTATGAAAGGCACGGACAAGATCGGAGGCATGAACATCAGAGGCAGTGACCCAAGAATTATCCTCCTGACCGTATCCCTTCCATTTGACCAGATACTGGAGTCTCCGTCTGGAAACACGAGAGTCTAAGATCTTTTCCACAACGTACTCCAACTCACCCTCAACCAACACCGGAGCAGGAGGCTCAACGGAAGGCACAACCGGTACCTCATACCTGCGCAACAATGACCAATGAAAAACATTATGAATCGAAAAGGATGCAGGGAGGTCCAAACGGAAGGACACAGGGTTAAGAATCTCCAATATCTTGTACGGGCCGATGAACCGAGGCTTAAACTTAGGAGAAGAAACCCTCATAGGGACAAAACGAGAAGACAACCACACCAAGTCCCCAACACAAAGCCGAGGACCAACACGACGACGGCGGTTGGCAAAAAGCTGAGTCTTCTCCTGGGACAACTTCAAATTGTCCACCACCTGCCCCCAAATCTGATGCAACCTCTCCACCATAGCATCCACTCCAGGACAATCCGAAGATTCCACTTGACCGGAGGAAAATCGAGGATGAAACCCCAAATTACAGAAAAACGGGGACACCAAGGTGGCAGAGCTGGCCCGATTATTGAGGGCGAACTCCGCCAAAGGCAAAAAAGCAACCCAATCATCCTGATCCGCAGACACAAAACACCTCAAATATGTCTCCAAGGTCTGATTAGTCCGCTCGGTCTGGCCATTAGTCTGAGGATGGAAAGCAGACGAAAAAGACAAATCTATGCCCATCCTAGCACAG
This sequence comes from Ranitomeya variabilis, assembly GCF_051348905.1. Classification (NCBI taxonomy): domain Eukaryota; kingdom Metazoa; phylum Chordata; class Amphibia; order Anura; family Dendrobatidae; genus Ranitomeya; species Ranitomeya variabilis. The sequence goes on along the minus strand of NC_135236.1, from coordinate 413,976,118 downwards.
AATGCCCGCCAAAATCTAGACACGAATTGGGTCCCTCTGTCAGAAACGATATTCTCAGGAATACCATGCAAACGAACAACATTTTGAAAAAACAGAGGAACCAACTCGGAAGAAGAAGGCAACTTAGGCAAGGGAACCAGATGGACCATCTTAGAGAAACGGTCACACACCACCCAGATGACAGACATCTTCTGAGAAACAGGCAGATCCGAAATAAAATCCATCGAGATGTGCGTCCAAGGCCTCTTCGGGACAGGCAAGGGCAACAACAATCCACTAGCCCGAGAACAACAAGGCTTGGCCCGAGCACAAACGTCACAAGACTGCACAAAGCCTCGCACATCTCGTGACAGGGAAGGCCACCAGAAGGACCTTGCCACCAAATCCCTGGTACCAAAGATTCCAGGATGACCTGCCAACGCAGAAGAATGAACCTCAGAGATGACTCTACTGGTCCAATCATCAGGAACAAACAGTCTACCAGGTGGGCAACGATCAGGTCTATCCGCCTGAAACTCCTGCAAGGCCCGCCGCAGGTCTGGAGAAACGGCAGACAATATCACTCCATCTTTAAGGATACCTGTGGGCTCAGAATTACCAGGGGAGTCAGGCTCAAAACTCCTAGAAAGGGCATCCGCCTTAACATTCTTAGAACCCGGTAGGTACGACACCACAAAATTAAACCGAGAGAAAAACAACGACCAGCGCGCCTGTCTAGGATTCAGGCGCCTGGCAGACTCAAGGTAAATTAAATTTTTGTGGTCAGTCAATACCACCACCTGATGTCTGGCCCCCTCAAGCCAGTGACGCCACTCCTCAAAAGCCCACTTCATGGCCAAAAGCTCCCGATTCCCAATATCATAATTCCGCTCGGCGGGCGAAAATTTACGGGAAAAAAAAGCACAAGGTCTCATCACGGAGCAGTCGGAACTTCTCTGCGACAACACCGCCCCAGCTCCGATTTCAGAAGCGTCGACCTCAACCTGAAAAGGAAGAGCAACGTCAGGCTGACGCAACACTGGGGCGGAAGAAAAGCGGCGCTTGAGCTCCCGAAAGGCCTCCACAGCATCAGGGGACCAATCAGCAACATCAGCACCCTTCTTAGTCAAATCAGTCAATGGTTTTACAACATCAGAAAAACCAGCAATAAATCGACGATAAAAGTTAGCAAAGCCCAAAAATTTCTGAAGACTCTTAAGAGAAGAGGGTTGCGTCCAATCACCAATAGCCTGAACCTTGACAGGATCCATCTCGATGGAAGAGGGGGAAAAAATGTATCCCAAGAAAGAAATCTTTTGAACCCCAAAAACACACTTAGAACCCTTCACACACAAGGAATTAGACCGCAAAACCTGAAAAACCCTCCTGACCTGCTGGACATGAGAGTCCCAGTCATCCGAAAAAATCAGAATATCATCCAGATACACAATCATAAATTTATCCAAATAATCGCGGAAAATGTCATGCATAAAGGACTGGAAGACTGAAGGGGCATTTGAAAGACCAAAAGGCATCACCAAATACTCAAAATGGCCCTCGGGCGTATTAAATGCGGTTTTCCACTCATCCCCCTGCTTGATTCGCACCAAATTATACGCCCCACGGAGATCAATCTTAGAGAACCACTTGGCCCCCTTTATACGAGCAAACAAATCAGTAAGCAGTGGTAACGGATATTGATATTTAACCGTGATTTTATTCAAAAGTCGATAATCAATACACGGCCTCAAAGAGCCGTCTTTCTTCGACACAAAGAAAAAACCGGCTCCTAAGGGAGATGACGAAGGACGAATATGTCCCTTTTCCAAGGACTCCTTTATATATTCTCGCATAGCAGCGTGTTCAGGCACAGACAGATTAAATAAACGACCCTTAGGGTATTTACTACCCGGAATCAAGTCTATGGCACAATCGCACTCCCGGTGCGGAGGTAGTGAACCAACCTTGGGTTCTTCAAAAACGTCACGAAAGTCAGACAAGAATTCAGGAATCTCAGAGGGAATAGATGATGAAATGGAAACCAAAGGTACGTCCCCATGAGTTCCTTTACATCCCCAGCTTAACACAGACATAGCTCTCCAGTCGAGGACTGGGTTATGAGATTGCAGCCATGGCAATCCCAGCACCAAAACATCATGTAGATTATACAGCACCAGAAAGCGAATAACCTCCTGGTGATCCGGATTAACACGCATAGTCACTTGTGTCCAGTATTGTGGTTTATTACTAGCCAATGGGGTGGAGTCAATCCCTTTCAGAGGTATCGGAGCCTCCAGTGGCTCCAAATCATACCCACAGCGTTTGGCAAAGGACCAATCCATAAGACTCAAAGCAGCGCCAGAGTCGACATAGGCGTCCGCGGTAATAGATGACAAAGAACAAATCAGGGTCACAGATAGAATAAACTTAGACTGTAAAGTGCTAATTGAAACAGACTTGTCAGGCTTCTTAGTACGCTTAAAGCATGCTGATATAACATGAGTTGAATCACCACAATAGAAGCACAACCCATTTTTTCGTCTAAAATTCTGCCGCTCGCTTCTGGACAGAATTCTATCACATTGCATATTTTCTGGCGTTTTCTCAGTAGACACCGCCAAATGGTGCACAGGTTTGCGCTCCCGCAGACGCCTATCGATCTGAATAGCCATCGTCATGGACTCATTCAGACTCGCAGGCACAGGGAACCCCACCATAACATCCTTAATGGCATCAGAGAGACCTTCTCTGAAAATCGCCGCCAGGGCGCACTCATTCCACTGAGTAAGCACAGACCATTTGCGGAATTTTTGGCAGTATATTTCAGCTTCATCTTGCCCCTGAGACAAGGACATCAAGGCCTTTTCCGCCTGAAGCTCTAAATGAGGTTCCTCATAAAGCAACCCCAAGGCCAGAAAAAACGCATCCACATTGAGCAACGCAGGATCCCCTGGTGCCAATGCAAAAGCCCAGTCTTGAGGGTCGCCCCGGAGCAAGGAAATTACAATCCTGACCTGCTGTGCAGGGTCTCCGGCAGAGCGAGACTTCAGGGACAAAAACAATTTGCAATTATTTTTAAAATTTTGAAAGTGAGATCTATTCCCCGAGAAGAATTCAGGCAAAGGAATTCTAGGCTCAGACATAGGTGCATGAACAACAAAATCTTGCAAATTTTGTACCTTTGTGGCGAGATTATTCAAACCTGTAGCTACACTCTGAAGATCCATTTGAAACAGGTGAACACAGAGCCATTCAAGGATTAGAAGGAGAGAAAGAGAGGAAGGCTGCAGTATAGGCAGACTAGCAAGTGATTCAATTAAGAGCACACTCAGAACTAGAGGAAAAAAAAAAAAAAAATTGTAGCAGACTTCTTTTTTCTCTCCTTTCTCAGCCAGTAATTTAACCCTTTTTTGGGCCGGTCAAACTGTCATGATTCTCAATGGCGAGAGAACATAGCCCAGCATATATGAGAACTAGCTCTTGGAAGATGGAAACTATACTGACCATGAACTAAACCTGCCGCACAACTAGAAGTGGCCGGGTAGCATGCCTACGTTTTTTAACCCTAGATGCCCAGCGCCAGCCGGAGAACTACCTAATCCTAGCAGAGGAAAAGACAGTCCTGGCTCACCTCTAGAGAAATTTTCCCAAAAGGCAGACAGAGGCCCCCACATATATTGGCGGTGATTAAAGATGAAATGACAAACGTAGTATGAAAATAGGTTTAGCAAAATCGAGGTCCGCTTTCTAGATAGCAGGAAGACAGAAAGGACACTTTCATGGTCAGCAGAAAACCCTATCAAAACACCATCCAGAAATTCCTTTAAGACTCTAGCATTAACTCATAACACCAGAGTGGAAATTTCCGATCACAAGAGCTTTCCAGACACAGTAACGAAACAGCAGCTGTGAACAGGAACAAAATGCAAAAACACACAAGGACAAAAGTCCAACTTAGCTGGGAGTTGTCTAGTAGCAGGAACAAGCACAGAAGGCTTCTGATTACATTGTTGACCGGCAAGAAACTGACAGAGGAGCAAGGTTATATAGCGACTCCCACATCCTGATAGGAGCAGGTGAACAGAGGGGATGATGCACACAAGTTCAATTCCACAAGTGGCCACCGGGGGAGCCCAGAATCCAATTTCACAACATCGAGCGTGAGAAAATATTCTGAGACGTTCCCAGGGACAGCACTACAACTTAGGGACAGAGCTCTTAGCCCTACTAAGCAGGGACAGCGCTTTTAGACCTACTACTCAGGGACAGCTGTCACGGGTGTGTCAGATGTGACAGACAGTCATCCTGGATACGGCTGTAGAAGGTCATTGTGATTAGCTCTACAAGCACCTTCTTGATTTTTGCATCTCTGTTATGGAGTGATATACTTCTCCCTGTAAGACCCAACAGTTTCCTCCATCTTCTGCTGCTAATTAACACATCCTTGCTGAAGGTTTAAATACCTTCAGTCTCTTCAGCTAGGTGTTGGTGTTAGCTCAATTTCCTAGTAGTAGTCAGCTAGTGTCTGCTTGGAGGATTGCTGGCATGATATATCGGTGGTCTTCTCAAGCTAAGTGTATCCATTAACCCTTTATTACCCCATATCCCACGCTGCTCAGGAGTGGGAAGAGAGTGGCTAAGAGCCAGAATAGGCGCATCTTACAGATGCGCCTATTCTGGGGTGGCTGGGGGCAGATGTTTTTAGCCAGGGGGGGCCAATAACCATGGTCCCTCTCTTGGCTATTAATATCTGCCCTCGGTCACTGGCTTTCCCACTCTGGCAGAGAAAATTGCGCGGGAGCCCACGCCAGTTTTTTCCGTGATTTAACGCTTTATTTTAACAGCTAGAGCCCACAAATTTTGCGCTCACACTCTACTTACATTATTAGTGAGGACTATGTAAAAAATAAGGGATATGAAATGGCTTACTGTATGTAAACCATGTCTCATATCCTGTCGGGTTTGATAAGGAGATAGCAAAAGCCGGTAAATTGAATTACCGGCTTTTATGCTATCTAGCTCTGTATTAAATATATATACAGTATGTGTCTCAATGACATATATATATATATATATATATATATATATATATATATATATATATATATATATATATAGTAAGAATCATGTCGGTCTGGTAGTCGGGGGCAGGTTTATCTCACCCAGGTATTTGTCCTATGTGAATTAGGCCGCTCAGTATCTTCAGGATAATGATGGGTTAATGACTGCGGGAATAAAGGATGACCAGCTGAGGGTTTCCGGAGTCAGCCTGGGGCACACAGATTGCCTGTCTGTGTGAGACAAACGTGAGTGAGAGCTGTGCTCAAGGACTGTGTGTTGTTAGCTGGGAGGGAGAAGCCCCCCAGTTGTTGAGATAGCAGCGTATCTGTTAGTTAGTGCCGGACAGGCTAGGATTTCTTTTTATGCTTTGTTTTTTCTATGTTACTTTCACGTTAATAAACCTGACCTGAAGTCAGCTTGCTAAGAAACCTGCTGTCGCCTCAGAATTCAATGCACAAACCACGTGACCTTTGACCCCAGCAAAGGCGATCCCGGAGTGTTTTGTCACATTGTGGTGGAGAACGCGGGCAATTACGTGGCACAGGCGACAGTATGGAAGATGTGGTGAAAGCCCTAGTACAGTCCACTGCCGTACAGCAGCAGGCCACTGCCGCACAGCATGAAGCTAATCGCTTGATGGCCGCACAGCTGAAGGAGTTAATGGACATGACGGTTGCAGACCGCCAGCTTCTCCAACAGGTGGCGCAGCGCCTGGTGAGCATGCCTGAGGCAGACCCGGAAGCAGAGTCCAGAAGGATTCATGTGAGTCGATACTGGCAAAAGTTGACTGCAGAAGATGACGTCGACGCATACCTGACAACGTTTGAGCGGACGGCATTGAGGGAGAAGTGGCCGAAGGCACGATGGGCCGATTTGATTGCTCCGTTTCTCTCCGGCGAGGCCCAAAAAGCTTACCGTGACTTGGACCCGGAAGTCGCTCAGGACTTTGAGAAGCTGAAAGTTGAGATCCTGGCCCGGCTGGGTATAACGACGGCTGTCCGTGCACAGAGGGTACACCAGTGGACATACCAGCAAGATAAACCGGCGCGGTCTCAGATGTTTGACCTGATCTGCTTGACAAAGAAATGGCTGCAACCCGAGGTACTGACAACACCCAAAATAATCCAGCGGATTGTCTTGGACAAGTACCTGAGAGTACTACCCCCAGCGCTGAAAAGGTGGGTAAGCCAAGGAAATCCCATGACAGCGGATCAACTTGTGGAGCTGGTCGAGCGTTATTCCGTGGCAGAAGGACTTCCCGACGAAACCACTGGCACCCGGTCCGTGCCTCCTCCTCGTGGAACCGGTAAGACTGTTCCAGCGGCTACGGGTGAAGGAAAATTGCCAAAAACTGTGGGGGAGGAACACGGGACTGCTCGCACTCCGAGACCGAGAGTGTGGGACAGTGGTCTCAGTAGGGGGCCTGTTAGGTGTTTCCGCTGCCTTGAGAAGGGCCATATTTCTGCGAACTGTCCTGTTACCACTGAACCCATGCAGTGCGATGTTACAGACTCTAAGAAACGCATGTCTTTGGTTACTCGGCTAGTAAATGTGAATACGGGTCAAAATGATATAGCGAAACACCTGTGTGAATTATCTGTGGATGGGAAAAATGTTGTGGCATTACTAGACTCTGGAAGTGTGGGGACTCTGGTGAAAGCTAGTCTGGTGACACTTCCATCTGGTTCATCTGACAAATTTTCTGTAACATGTGTGCATGGTGACACCTGCTCGTACCTAACAGCGGTCATATCGATTTCCACTCCCTATGGGTCAGTGCAACACAAAGTGGGACTCGTTCCCGCATTGTTACAGGATGTAATCCTGGGCAGGGATTTTCCCCATTTCTGGCAGTTGTGGGAGAATCAGTTGCTCCTTCACGGTAGCTGTGAGTCTTTTCCTATGCCATCTGGAGGTCCCGAACTCCTAGAGGAGGTCCCACAGGAAGACGTTGCTGGGGAGGTTATTGAAACTAACCTTCAGTTTCCCTTCTCAGTTCTGGCGGGGGAAACTGAGGAAACTGAGGAAACTCAGCGAGAGGCGGAGGCAGACAGCCATCCAGCACCCTGCCTGCCAGATTTGGGAGTCCAGTTGGATGACTTCCACAGCGAGCAAATGAAAGATCCTACCCTGACTTCGGCTAGGAAAAATGTAAAAATGATAGATGGGGTACCCGTAGAACCTGACACTAGGCTAGCGTACCCGTACATGGTTCTTGAAAATGATTTGCTCTACCAGGTAGAGAAAAAGGGAGAAGACACTGTGCAACAGTTAGTGGTACCCAAACCTTATCGGCGGAAGGTACTGGACCTGGCCCACGGACATATAATGGGGGGACATCTGGGGGTACAGAAAACCACAGAAAGGATATCGCATTGTTTTGTGTGGCCCGGAATACATAGTGATGTACGTAACTATTGTGAGTCCTGTCCAGAGTGCCAAATCTCTGCGCCTGAAACTCGGTTCTGTAGCCCTTTGGTACCCCTCCCTATCATTGGAGTCCCTTTTGAGAGAATTGGGATGGATCTGGTTGGGCCCCTTCCCCGGTCTGCACGTGGGCACCAACATATCCTCGTCATCATGGACTATGCCACTCGTTACCCAGAAGCCATCCCTTTGCGTAACACTGCTACCAAAACGATCGCCAAAGAGTTGGTACAAGTGTTTAGTCGGGTGGGAATTCCAAAACAGATACTCACCGACCAGGGGACTCCCTTTATGTCGAGGGTGATGAAGGAGCTCTGCAGACTCTTACAAATAGACCAGTTGCGTACGTCTGTCTACCACCCTCAAACAGATGGCCTGGTTGAGCGGTTCAACAAAACCTTAAAACAGATGCTCCGGAAGGCGATAGACAAAGATGGGAAGAACTGGGATTACTTGCTACCCTATTTGCTGTTTGCCATTAGGGAAGTTCCCCAGTCTTCCACAGGGTTTTCGCCTTTCGAACTGTTGTACGCCCGCCGTCCCCGGGGACTGTTGGACGTCGCAAAAGAAACCTGGGAAGGTCAAGTCACTCCCTTTAATACGGTGATCGACCATGTAACACAAATGCAGGACCGTATTGCCGCGGTCATGCCCGTTGTTAGGGACCATATGTTACAGGCCCAGGGAGCCCAGAGGCAAAGTTATGATAGAGGTGCTAAGGTCCGTACGTTTGCATCCGGGGATAGGGTGTTGGTCCTAATCCCTACAGTGGATAGTAAATTTCTGGCGAAATGGCAGGGCCCCTTTGAGGTCAAGGAAAGAGTTGGTGAAGTGAACTATAAAGTGTACCAGCCCGGTAAGAGAAAACCAGAACAGATTTATCATGTGAATCTGATAAAACCCTGGAAAGACCGCTCTGCCCTAACTGCGGAGCTGCCTCGTCCGGTTTGCGCACCTACCGTACCGGAGGTGCAGATTGCCGAGACTCTCTCGGAACAACAAAAATCTGAGGTTAAGCAGTTTTTGTTACAGAACCGACAGTTTTTCTCAGAAAAACCTGGCCGGACTAAGCTGGTGAAACATGAGATTGTTACCGAGCATGGTGTCACAGTTCATGAGAAGCCATACCAGATTCCGGAAGCACGCCGTGAAGCCGTCTCCCGGGAGGTGGTGGCAATGTTGGACTTAGGAGTCATTGAGGAGTCACACAGCGCCTGGTCCAGTCCAATCGTGTTGATACCTAAGCCGGATGGCTCCATTCGGTTTTGTAATGACTTTAGGAAACTGAATGCGGCTTCTAAATTTGATGCGTACCCTATGCCTCGGGTCGATGAGTTAATCGACCGGCTGGGTAAAGCCCGATACATTACGACCCTGGATCTAACAAAGGGGTACTGGCAGATCCCCCTGGCCGAGGCGGCCAAGGAGAAGACGGCATTTGCTACACCGGAAGGTCTGTTCCAGTATGTCTACATGCCATTTGGACTTCACGGAGCTCCAGCAACGTTCCAGAGGTTGATGGATCGAGTCTTGAGGCCCCACAGGCAGTACGCTTCGGCCTACCTGGATGATATCGTAATTTACAGCTTGGACTGGGAAACTCACCTCCGGAAGGTACAGGCGGTGATTGATGACCTACGAGACGCAGGCCTAACGGCAAACCCCAAGAAATGCCACATCGGGCTTGAAGAAGCCCGATACTTGGGTTACGTGATTGGCAGAGGAGTGGTTAAACCACAGATCGACAAAATACAGGCAATTCAGGGCTGGCCGCAACCAGTGAACAAGAAACAAGTACAAGCTTTCCTGGGGATCGCCGGCTATTATCGCCGGTTCATACCCAATTTTGCAGCCATGGCTACCCCCTTGACGGATCTTACCAAAGGAAAGGGTTCCGTCATGGTAAAATGGACCTCAGCGGCTGGAGAGGCCTTCCACAGCCTGAAACGAGCTTATGTGCTCTCAGCCCGTACTAGTGACTCCTGATTTCAGCAGCGAGTTTGTGGTGCAAACTGATGCTTCTGATTCTGGGGTCGGAGCTGTACTTTCCCAGGTGAGGGATGGAGTCGAACACACGGTCCTTTACCTCAGCCGGAAACTGAATGTACATGAGCAGAGGTATGCCGTGGTTGAAAAAGAGTGCCTAGCCATTAAATGGGCTCTCGACTCCCTCAAGTATTACCTGGCAGGTAGGAAATTTAAGCTGGTCATGGATCATGCCCCTCTCAAGTGGATGCACCTCCACAAAGACCGTAATAGTCGGGAAACCCGGTGGTTTCTTGCCCTGCAGGCTTACTCTTTCACGGTGGAGCACCGCCCCGGGGTGCAGATGGGGAACGCTGATGCCCTGTCCCGAGTGCACTGTTTCGAGAGTGTTCTTGCTCGACCTGAGTGGTCTGAGCAGGGGGGGAGGATATGTAAGAATCATGTCGGTCTGGTAGTCGGGGGCAGGTATATCTCGCCCAGGTATTTGTCCTATGTGAATTAGGCCGCTCAGTATCTTCAGGATAATGATGGGTTAATGACTGCGGGAATAAAGGATGACCAGCTGAGGGTTTCCGGAGTCAGCCTGGGGCACACAGATTGCCTGTCTGTGTGAGACAAACGTGAGTGAGAGCTGTGCTCAAGGACTGTGTGTTGTTAGCTGGGAGGGAGAAGCCCCCCCAGTTGTTGAGATAGCAGCGTATCTGTTAGTTAGTGCCGGACAGGCTAGGATTTCTTTTTATGCTTTGTTTTTTCTATGTTACTTTCACGTTAATAAACCTGACCTGAAGTCAGCTTGCTAAGAAACCTGCTGTCGCCTCAGAATTCAATGCACAAACCACGTGACCTTTGACCCCAGCAAAGGCGATCCCGGAGTGTTTTGTCACTATATATATATATATATATATATATATATATATATATATATATATATAATTGTCTAAGGTGCACTTCCATCTGTTTGTCTGGCTGGCTGTCATGGAAATCCTGCATTGCTGATTGGTCATGGCCAGCCCTCCCTACTCCCCTCCAGTCAGTGCCCCCTCCATACTCCCCTCCAGTCAGCGCCCACATAGCGTTTTAGCAGTCCATTAAACGGACTGCGTTACACCGCGGCATAAGGCAGTCCGTTTATGCTGCCATTAACCCTGTAAGTGTGACCAACTTTTTACTATTGATGCTGCCAATGCAGCATCAATAGTAAAAACATATCATGTTAAACATAATAATAAAAAAAATCATTATACTCTCACCTTCCGGCATCCGCAGCAGCCTTTCCCGCTCCTCGCGACGCTCCGATCCCAAGAATGCATTGCGGCAATGACCCCAGATGACGTAGCGGTCTCGCGATCCGGGGGCCGCCGGAAGGTGAGTATATAACTATTTTTTATTTTAATTCTTTTTTTAACAGGGATATAGTGCCCACATTGCTATATACTACATGGGCTGTGTTATATAGTACGTGGCTGAGCTATATACTACGTGGCTGTGCTATATACTACGTGGCTGTGTTATATACTGTTGTGAATTCGGCTCTTGGGCTCCCTCCGGTGGTTGTAAGTAGCACTTTTGTGAATTCTGCTCTTGGGCTCCCTCCTGTGGTTTTGAGTGGTATAGCTGCTTCTTGGATTTAGCATCAGCAGCTGCTTCCACTGATCTTCTTTCTGGCTCGGCTATTTTAGTCTGGCCTTATCCCTCAATCAATGCCAGTTGCCAATTGTTCCTGCTTGGAGTCACTGCTCTTTTGGGTTTCCCTGACACTCTGTCCAGTTCAGCAAAGATAAGTCCTTGCTTGTCCTTTTGCAGTCCACTTGTTGTGGACTTTATTGGTCAGGCCATTCTATGTTTTGCTCATTTGTCCAGCTTATCAGTATGGATCTATTCAGCTAAGCTGGAAGCTCTGGGCTGCAGATGTTGCCCTCCACACCTTTAGTCAGGTGTGGGGATTTTTGCATATCTCTGCAGTGGACTTTTTCTAGTTTTTATTACTGACCGCACAGTGTTCTTTCCTGTACTATCTATCTAGCTAGAAGTGGCCTCCTTTGCTAAATCTTGTTTCATACTACGTATGTCATTTCCTTCTCCTCTCACAGTCATTATTTGTGGGGGGCTGTCCTATCCTTTGGGGATTTTCTCTGAGGCAAGATAGCTTTCCTGTTTCTACCTTTAGGGGTAGCTAGTTCTCCGGCTGTGACGAGGTGTCCAGGGAGTGACAGGAACATCCCACGGCTACTGCTAGTGTTGTGTTAAGATCAGGAACTGCGGTCTGTATAGTTACCACCTGCTCAGAGCTAGTCGCATGTCGCTCCTAAATTAACAATCCATAACAATATACTACATGGGCTGTTATATACTGCGTGGACTGTGCTATATACTACATGGGCTGTGCTATATACTACGTGGGCTGTGTTATATACTGCATGGGCTGTGTTATATACTGCGTGGGCTGTGCTGTATGCTATGTGGGCTGTGCTATATACTACATGGGCTGTGTTATATACTGGATGGGCTGTGCTATATACTACGTGGCTGTGCAATATACTTCGTGGCTATGCTATATACTACATGGCTGTGCAATATACCATGTTGGCTGTGCTATAATAATAATAATAATAATAATAATGCTATATACTACGTGGCTGTGCAATATACTACGTGGCTGTGCAATATACTACGTGGATGTGCTATATACTACGTGGCTGTGCTATATACTACGTGGCTGTGCTATATACTACGTGGGCTGTATTATATGCTACGTGGGCTGTGAGACTCTTTCGCACGGGGCCCTCAAAAACCTGGAGCTCGCCCTGGCTTTACTGATTGGTCGCGCCCGGCCGCGAACAATCAGCGTCAGACGCAGTACGGTCGCGAATTGGGGTGGGATTTGAACCACGCTTCGCTAATTGGTCACGCCCAGCCGGCCAAATCCTGTGTATTCATTGCATTATTCTTAAATCTTCATAAATAAACTACATACATATTCTAGAATACCCGATGCGTTAGAATCGGGCCACCATCTAGTATATATATACAGTGGGGCAAAAAAGTATTTAGTCAGTCAGCAATAGTGCAAGTTCCACCACTTAAAAAGATGAGAGGCGTCTGTAATTTATATCATAGGTAGACCTCAACTATGGGAGACAAACTGAGAAAAAAAAATCCAGAAAATCACATTGTCTGTTTTTTTATCATTTTATTTGCATATTATGGTGGAAAATAAGTATTTGGTCAGAAACAAAATTTCATCTCAATACTTTGTAATATATCCTTTGTTGGCAATGACAGAGGTCAAACGTTTTCTGTAAGTCTTCACAAGGTTGCCACACACTGTTGTTGGTATGTTGGCCCATTCCTCCATGCAGATCTCCTCTAGATCAGTGATGTTTTTGGCTTTTCGCTTGGCAACACGGACTTTCAACTCCCTCCAAAGGTTTTCTATAGGGTTGAGATCTGGAGACTGGCTAGGCCACTCCAGGACCTTGAAATGCTTCTTACGAAGCCACTCCTTCGTTGCCCTGGCGGTGTGCTTTGGATCATTGTCATGTTGAAAGACCCAGCCACGTTTCATCTTCAATGCCCTTGCTGATGGAAGGAGGTTTGCACTCAAAATCTCACGATACATGGCCCCATTCATTCTTTCATGTACCCGGATCAGTCGTCCTGGCCCCTTTGCAGAGAAACAGCCCCAAAGCATGATGTTTCCACCACCATGCTTTACAGTAGGTATGGTGTTTGATGGATGCAACTCAGTATTCTTTTTCCTCCAAACACGACAACTTGTGTTTCTACCAAACAGTTCCAGTTTGGTTTCATCAGACCATAGGACATTCTCCCAAAACTCCTCTGGATCATCCAAATGCTCTCTAGCAAACTTCAGACGGGCCCAGACATGTACTGGCTTAAGCAGTGGGACACGTCTGGCACTGCAGGATCTGAGTCCATGGTGGCGTAGTGTGTTACTTATGGTAGGCCTTGTTACATTGGTCCCAGCTCTCTGCAGTTCATTCACTAGGTCCCCCCGCGTGGTTCTGGGATTTTTGCTCACCGTTCTTGTGATCATTCTGACCCCACGGGGTGGGATTTTGCGTGCAGCCCCAGATCAAGGGAGATTATCAGTGGTCTTGAATGTCTTCCATTTTCTAATTATTGCTCCCACTGTTGATTTCTTCACTCCAGGCTGGTTGGCTATTGCAGATTCAGTCTTCCCAGCCTGGTGCAGGGCTACAATTTTGTTTCTGGTGTCCTTTGACAGCTCTTTGGTCTTCACCATAGTGGAGTTTGGAGTCAGACTGTTTGAGGGTGTGCACAGGTGTCTTTTTATACTGATAACAAGTTTAAACAGGTGCCATTACTACAGGTAATGAGTGGAGGAAAGAGGAGACTCTTAAAGAAGAACTTACAGGTCTGTGAGAGCCAGAAATCTTGATTGTTTGTTTCTGACCAAATACGTATTTTCCACCATAATATGCAAATAAAATGATAAAAAAACAGACAATGTGATTTTCTGGATTTTTTTTTCTCAGTTTGTCTCCCATAGTTGAGGTCTACCTATGATGTAAATTACAGACGCCTCTCATCTTTTTAAGTGGTGGAACTTGCACTATTGCTGACTGACTAAATACTTTTTTGCCCCACTGTATATATATATACCTATACTATGTGTAGACACTTATTCTATCTATTCTATTCTAATCTGTCAGTGTGATTTTACTGTTCACCGCACTGAATTACCGGCTTTTCTATAGAACACCGGTGCGTATTTCTCGCAAGTCACACTGATGGTCCATGTGTAATCCGTATTTTTCTCGCCCACATAGGCTTTCATTGGCGGATTTTTTGCGCAATACGCTGACAAACACAGCATGCTGCAATTTTCTACTCCCGTAAAATACAGTTGCGAAATATACAGCAGATAGGAGCTGCCCCATAATCATTGGTCCGTGTACAATGCGTAGTTTTTGAGCCTCTCATACGTCCGTAAAACTCTCTAGTGTGACGCCAGCCTTAGACCTACTATCCAGAAACCGTTTTCTTAGCCCTACCACCCAGGGACAGCACTCTTAGTCCTACTACCCAGGGATAACTTTCTTAGTTCTACACTCAAGAACAGCTTTCTTGACCATACTACACAGGGACAGCGCTCTAGCGCTTTAACCTACTACTAGAGATGAGCAGAAAATGATCGCCAAACATAAATTCACCACGAATATGGAACATTTGGATTCGTGATCGGAAACCCGAGGAAAATGTTATAAAATCGGTAACATTCGGTAAAAGTGCTGGAAAATATTTGTGTTGCCTCAAAAATATTTTTAGCACTTTAGCAACAATAATGGAGGTGTTTTCTGAGCATTGGGAATGTGTTTGATGGGGGGAGGGGGTTTGCAGAGCTCAGAGGCGCTGCGTTCTTGGAAGCACAGCACAGCACAGCAGTCATTTTTTCCCCCCTAACTTTATGTGTGCACATAGCGGCTAGCCAATCAGGGCACAGGAAACACTCACAATGTCCTGACACCACGGCTTGTGTCATTGGCTGCTGAAATCACATGTACCTCTCCATTTTAATATCTGACGTGGTTTTAGCGCCATTTTGACACTGACACAGCACAGAGAGGCTGTTCCTGACCCTGCCACTGTTTGCATCAAGATTTCAGGAATTTAGTTAGGTGGGTGTTGTCAGTCATTTTTTGGGGGGCATTACTGAGGTTCTCAGACAAAGCCGGCAGGGCATATGTCCTACAAGTGTGTTGTGCACTGCTTTTATAGTTCTCCATGCACGAGTATAGCATTCTAAATAATATTATATCAGTAGCTAAATGTGGAAAAGACTGCTGTAGTTAGATAGGTGGTTGCATATCAGTCAGATAGTGTAGCTAGATAGTGTCTAGTGTGGCTGTAAAATTTACCTTACACCACTTTTTTTTCTTTTTTGGCCATACTGAGGTGCACAAACAAATCCAGCAGGGGGCGTGTTGTGCACTGCTTCTATTGTGGTCGATGCATGAGTATAGCATTCTAATTCACATGTAGCTAGTGAAAAAATATTAAACAGCCTGCTGTATCCCACCTTCTAATTTAGTGCTGTGGTGAAATAAAATTGTCTGCAGACCTAAGGCACATAAAAAAAGTTATACATTTTTCTGTTGCTAAATGTGAAACAGCCTTCTGTATCCCACATAGTCATGTTATGGCGGTGAAATGAACCTGTCTGCAGATCTAAGGCACATTAAAAAAAAATTATCACACTTTGTTATTTGTTTGGGTTTAAATTAAGCTGTAGAGGCCTGATCCAGAGGCCACAAACAAATTCTTCTGTTATTAACGTCATACAGTAAGGGACATACCTTTAAAAAGAGTTTGTAGCATCTAGTGTGCTATAGAGGCCTGATACATAGGCCATAAAAAAAAAATCTTCTGTTATTAACGTCATACAGTAAGGGACCAGAGTTTAAAAAGAGTTTGTAGCATCTATTGTGTTATAGAGGTCTGATACATAGGCCACCAAAAAAATTCTTCTGTTATTAACGTTATACAGTAAGGGAACTACCTTTAACCTCTTAAACTGTGGAGCTTTTTTCGGTTTTGCGTTTTCATTTTTCACTCCCCTCCTTCCCAGAACCATAACTTTTTTACTTTTCTGTTAATAGGGCCATGTAAGTGCTTATTTTTTGCGAGATGAGTTGTAATTTTGAACGGTACCCCATTGGTTTTACCATGTCGTGTAACAGAAAACGGGAAAAAAATCCAAGTGTGGTGAAATTGCAAAAAAAGTGCAATCCCACACTTGTTGTGTGCTAGGTTCACTAAATGCTAAAACTGACCTGCCATTATAATTATCCACGTCATTACGAGTTCATAGACACCAAACATGTCTAGGTTCTTTTTTATCTAAGTGATGAAAAAAAAGTTTCCAAACTTTGCTAAAAAAATTAATAATAATTTGTGCCATTTTCCGAGACCCATACCGTCTCCATTTTTTTGTGATCTGGGGCTGGTGAGGGCTTATTTTTTGCGTACCGAGCTGATGTTTTTAATGATACCATTCTTGTGCAGATACAATCTTTCGATCGCCCGTTATTGCATTTTAATGCAACGACCAAAAAAACATAATTCTGGCGGGTTTTATTCTCGCTACGTCGTTTAGCGATCAGGTTAATCCTTTTTTTTATAGATTGTGGGATTCTGAATGCGGCGATACCAAATATGTCTATGTTTTATTTTATTTTTATTGTTTTATTTTGAATGGGGTGAAAGGGGGGTGATTTGACCTTTTATTTTTTTATTTTTTTTCATATTTTTAAAAACATTTTTTTTACTTTTGTCATTCTTCAATAGCCTCCATGGGAGGCTAGAAGCTGCCACAATTTGATCGGCTCTGATACATAGAGGCGATGCTCAGATTGCCTCTGTGTAGCTGAATTGCAGACTTACTATGAGCGCCGACCACTGGGTGGCGCTCACAGCAATCCGGCATCAACAACCATGGAGATCTCAAGGAGACCTGTGGTTGTAATGCCGACACACCGGTGACCCGCGATCATGTGACGCAGGTCACCTGTGTGCGCATTACCGAGTTTGACAGCGGCATTTAACTAGTTAATAGCCACGGGCAGATTGCGATTCCGCCAGTGTCTATTGTGAACACATGTTAGCTGATCAAAGTAGCTGACATGTCCTGGCTTTGAGGTGGGCTCACCGCCGGAGCACACATCAAATCGGGGGAGACACTGCTATTTCTGTAATAGTACGTCCAAAGGCAGTATGGGGTTAAAGAGTTTGTAGCATCTAGTGTGGTAGAGAGGCCTGATACATAGGCTACAAAAAATTATTCTGTTCTTGACATCATACAGTAAGAGGCCAGAGTTTTAAAAGAGTTTGTAGCATCTAGTGTGTTATAGAGGCCTGATACATAGGCCCAGGGCTGCCACTAGAAATTTTGGGGCCCCATACTGGCAAAATTTTTGGGGCCCTCTTGAGACTCCGCCCAGGCTCCACCCCAGCCCCACCTCCACCCTTCGAACTGTCCACAGTCCCACCGCTCTCTCTTGGAAAATCTCCGCTTCTCACCTATCACACATTGACAGTTCCCATCACCAGATCACACATATAGCCGGCAGCTTTTGTTTTGGCCAAAAGATTTTTTAAGCCAAAAAAATGACAAGGTAGACACTTTTGGCCAGGCCCTACTCTACTGTAACCTATTAAATATTTGTTAAAATATGCACTACAATTTAGGTATATTTTTATTTATTTTTCAATTTTTAAAATGACCTATAATACCACATACAAGGAACAAATACCACAGCACCATGACCAGATGACATATTACCACCACAGTGATCGAATAATATCAAATACAAGGAACAAATACCACAACATCATGACCAGACCACATATTACCACCACAAAATGACTGAATACTACAATACTGATCAGTAATAAAAAAAAACCCCACAATACTATCACCATCAGTGCCATTATACACAGGAGATCTGTACTTAGTATGCAGTGTCTGTGTACAGGTAATACAGTGATCACCAGTGACATTATACGCAGGAGCTCTGTATATAGTGTATAGGTAATACAGTGATCACTGGTGACATTATACACAGGACCGCTGTATATAGTATACAGTGTATAGTGTCAGTGTATAGGTAACACACTGACTCACCAGTGATGCCTCTAGGTGAAGTCCTTCATCTTTCATCCAGCACAGATCGCCATCACTTCATCCAGCCAGGACTCTGCAGGAAATAACACCGTTATCTCGAGTTCCGCTTGCAGAACACATTACTTAATTTTCCCAACTTCTACATTACACCACATGAAGAAGGCGACATAGTATCACTCTACACAGTAACAGGACCGCCCCCCCATTTAAAACAGTATACTCAAAAAATAAAATAAACACATCACTGCAGTAATAATATCCCTTAATTAGCCTCTATGGTAATAATATTCTCCATCCTGGCCCCCGTGTGTCTCATTCCTGGCGTCAGCCATATGTTCACCCATCCTGCCCCCATGAGTATCCATTCTGCCCCATATGATCTCCCCATCTTGTCCCATCTGTCTCCATTGTATCCATCCTGCCCCATGATCCTGCCCCATCTGTCTCCAATCTTGCCCCCAGTGTCTCCAATCATGCCCGTATCTCCATTCTGCCCCATCTCCAATCATGCCCCCATGTCTGCAATCATGCCCCCTGTGTCTCCATTATGCCCCATCTGTTTCCAATCCTGCCCCATCTGTCTCCAGTCATGCCCCAGTGTCTCCAGTCATGCCGCCATGTCTTTCATCCTGCCCCCTGTGTCTCCAATCATGCCCCGTATCTCCATTCTGCCCCATGTCCAGCATTCTGCCCGTGTCCAGCATTCTGCCCATGTCCAGCTTTCTGCCCGTGTCCAGCATTCTGCCCGTGTCCAGCTTTCTGCCCGTGTCCAGCGTTCTGCCCCTGTGTCCAGCTTTCTGCACCAGTGTCCAGCATTCTGCCCCTGTGTCAAGCTTTCTGCACCAGTGTCCAGCTTTCTGCCCGTGTCCAGCATTCTGCCTGTGTCCAGCTTTCTGCCCGTGTCCAGCTTTCTGCCCCTGTGTCCAGCTTTTTGCCCCTATGTCCAGCGTTCTGCCCATGTCCAGCTTTCTGAACCAGTGCCCAGCGTTCTGCCCGTGTCCAGCTTTCTGCACCAGTGTCCAGCGTTCTGCCCGTGTCCAGCTTTCTGCACCAGTGTCCAGCGTTCTGCCCCTGTGTCCAGCTTTCTGCCCGTGTCCAGCGTTCTGCCCGTGTCCAGCTTTCTGCCACTGTGTCCAGCGTTCTGCCCATGTCCAGCTTTCTGCACCAGTGTCCAGCTTTCTGCCCCTGATTCCAGCTTTCTGCCCCTTTGTCCAGCGTTCTGCCCCTGGGTCCAGCTTTCTGCACCAGTGTCCAGCGTTCTGCCCATGTCCAGCTTTCGGCACCAGTGTCCAGCGTTCTGCCTCTGTGTCCAGCTTTCTGCCCTGGGCCCCCCGGATCGCCACTCTCAATAAAAAAAACAAAAACAAGTTCTTCTCACCTGACCAGGCTCCTGCGGCGGGCGAAGCTCTCTCCACGCAGCTGAAGCACGCACTCGCCGGCGACTGACAATGACGTCAGACGCTGGCGACATGCACGCTGCGGCTGACGTCAGCTGCCAGCCTCAGATTGTCTGGCGGCTGTTAACTATTGACGTGCGGGCCCGCACGTCAATAGCGTTAAACAGCTGCAGCGCCGCTAAGGGCCCGGTTTAGCCTGCGGCTGCCGGTAGGGGCCCGGTAAGCAGATGAGACGGGGCCCGATGCGGGCCCCCTCTGCCCACCGGCCCCATATGCCAGTCACGGCCATAAGCCCTGATGGCAGCCCTGCATAGGCCACAAAAAATTCTCCTGTTATTAATGTCACACAGTAAGGGATCCTGACTTGAAAAAATAGTTTGTAGCATCTAGTGTGTTATAGCGGCCTGATCCTTGGTCCAAAGAAAAAAATATTTTTTCTGTGACTAAGACGCTACAGCATGCCATATCTCAACTTTGAATTTACTGTCGCTGAAATTCAGCTGTTTGAAGAGGTGGTGCAGAGTTTAAAATCTAATTTTAGGTTGTTAACCCCTTAATTCTATATGACTTACTATCCCGTCGAGGTGACCTGGGACTTAAATCCCAGTGACGGGGGGAGTGCGGCCGATCGCCGCTGGGTGTCAGCTGATTATTACAGCTGACATCAGGCACTATGTGCCAGGAGCGGTCACGGACTGCTCCCGGCACATTAACCCCCGGAACACTGTGATCACACATGATTGCAGCATTCCGGCGGCATAGGGATGCCCCCTCCCTGCGCGCTTCCCTGAGACCCTCGGAACAACGCGATATGATCGCGTTGTTCAGAAGGTCTCCTACGTCCTCCTCTCTGCAGGCCCCGGATCCAAAGTGGCCGCGGGGCTCCTTCCGGGTCCTGCAGGGAGGTGGCTTGCAAGCGCCTGCTTAGAGCAGGCGCCAGCAAGCCTCCTGCAGTGCCTGTCAGATCGCTGATCTCACAAACTGCACTGCAAAGTGTCAGATCAGCGATCTGATAATATGTAGTGATGTCCCCCCCTGGGGCAATGTTTAAAGTAAAAAAATATATATTTACATGTGTAAAAAAAAAAATTCCTAAATAAAGAAAAAAAAAATATTGTTCCAATAAATACATTTCTTTATCTAAATGAAAAAAAACAAAACAATAAAAGTACACATATTTAGTATCACCGCATCTGTAATGAACCGACCTATAAAACTGTCCCACTGGTGAACCCCTTCAGTGAACACCATTAAAAAAAAAAAAAAAAAAAAAAAAACGAGGCAAAAAACAACGCTTTATATCATACCGCCAAACAAAAAGTGGAATAACACGTGATCAAAAAGACGGATATAAATAAACATGGTACCGCTGAAAACATCATCTTGTCCTGCAAAAAACGTGCTGCCATAAAGCATCATCAGCAAAAAAATTAAAAAGTTATAGTCCTCAGAATAAAGCGATGCAAAAATAATTATTTTTTATATAAAAGTTTTTATCGTATAAAAACGCCAAAACATAAAAAATTATATAAATGAGGTATCGCTGTAATCGTACTGACCCGAAGAATAAAACTGCTTTATCAATTTTACCAAGTGTGGAATGGTATAAACGCCCCCCCAAAAGAAATTCATGAATAGCTGTTTTTTTGTCATTCTGCCTCACAAAAATCGGAATAAAAAGTGATCAAAAAATGTCATATGTTCCAAAAATGGTACCAATAAAAACAACAACTCGTCCCACAAAAAACAAGACCTCACATGACTCTGTGGACCAAAATATGGAAAAATTATAGCTCTCAAAATGTGGAGACGCAAAAACTATTTTTTGCAATAAAAAGAATCTTTTAGTGTGTGACAGCTGATAATCATAAAAATCCGCTAAAAAACCCGCTATAAAATTAAATCAAACCCCCTTTCATCACCCCCTTAGTTAGGGAAAAATAATAAAATTAAAAAAATGTATTTATTTCCATTTTCCCATTAGGATTAGGGTTGGGGCTAAAGTTAAGGTTAGGGCTACAGTTAGGGTTTGGGCTAAAGTTAGGGTTAGAGTTGGGGCTAAAGTCAGGACTAGGGCTGGGGCTAAAGTTAGGGTTAGAGCTACAGTTAGGGTTGGGGCTACAGCTAGGGTTGGGGCTACAGTTAGGGTTAGGGTTGGGGCAAAATTTAGGGATAGGGTTGGGGCTAAAGTTAGATTTTGGGCTTAAGTTAGGGTTGGGGCTAAAGTTAGGGTTGGTGCTAAAGTTAGGGCTAAAGTTAGGGTTGGGGCTAAAATTAGGGTTAGGGTTGGGGCTAAAGGTAGGGTTATGGTTGAGGCTAAAGTTAGGGTTAGGGCTGGGGCTAAAGTTAGGGCTTGGATTACATTTACGGTTGAGATTAGGGTTAGGGGTGTGGTTAGGGTTATGGTTGGGATTAGGGTTAGGGGTGTGTTGGAGTTAGGGGTGTGGTTAGGGTTGGGATTAGGGTTAGGGGTAAGTTGGGGTTAGGGGTGTGTTTGGGTTAAGGGTGTGTTTGGGATTAGGGTTAGGGGCATGTTTGGGTTAGGGGTGTGGTTAGGGTTATGGTTAAGGTTGGGATTAGGGTTAGGGGTGTGTTTGGGTTAGGGTTTCAGTTAGAATTGGGGGGTTTCCACTGTTTAGGCACATCAGGGGCTCTCCAAATGCTACATGGCGTCCGATCTCAATTCCAGCCAATTCTGCGTTGATAAAGTAAAATAGTGCCCCTTCCCTTCTGAGCTCTCCCGTGCGCCCAAACAGAGGTTTACCCCAACATAGGGGGTATCAGCGTACTCAGGACAAATTGAACAACAACTTTTGGTGTCCAATTTCTCCTGTTACCCTTGGGAAAATACAAAACTTGGGGCTAAAAAATAATTTTTGTGTAAAAAAAGATTTTTTATTTCCACGGCTCTGTTATAAACTGTAGTGAAACACCGCAATGTGATGCCTGCAGACCATTCCATCTAAGTCTGCATTCCAAACGGCACTCCTTCCCTTCCGAGCACTGCCATGCGCCCAAACGGTGGTTACCCCCCACATATTGGGTATCAGCGTATTCAGGACAAAATGTACAACAACTTTTGGGGTCCAATTTCTCCTGTTACCCTTGGGAAAATACAAAACTGGGAGCTAAAAAATAATTTTTGTGAAAAAAAAAGATTATTTTCATGGCTCTGCGTTATAAACTGTAGAGAAACACTTGGGGATTCAAAGTTCCCACATCACATCTAGAAAAGTTCCTTAGGGGTCTTCTTTCCAAAATGGTGTCACTTGTGGGAGGTTTCAAAGTTTAGGCACATCAGGGGCTCTCCAAACGCGACATGGTGTCCTATCTCAATTCCAGTCAATTTTGCATTGAAAAGTAAAACGGCGCTCCTTCCCCTCCGAGCTCTGCCATGCGGCCAAACAGTGGTTTACCCCCACATATGGGGTATCAGCATACTCAGAACAAATTGCACAACAACGTTTGGGGTCCAATTTCTTCTGTTAACCTTCGGGAAAATAAAAAATTGGGGACGAAATATCATTTTTGTGAAAAAAGATGATTTTTTTATTTTTATGGCTCTGCAATATAAACTTCTGTGAAGCACTCGGTGGGTCAAAGTGCTCATCACACATCTATATAAGTTCCTTAGGGGGTCTACTTTCCAAAATGGTGTCACTTGTGGGGCGTTTTAATGTTTAGGCACATCAGGGGCTCTCCAAACGCGAAATGGCGTCCTATCTCAATTCCAGCCAATTTTGCATTGAAAAGTCAAACGGCGCTCCTTCCCTTCCGAGCTCTGCCATGCGCTCAAACAGTGGTTTACCCTCACATATGGGGTATCAGCGTACTCAGGACAAATTGTACAACAACTTTTGGGGTCCAATTTCTCCTGTTACCCTTGGTAAAATAAAACAAATTGGAGCTGAAGTAAATTTTTTGTGAAAAAAAGTTAAATGTTCATTTTTTTTTAAACATTCCAAAAATTCCTGTGAAACATCTGAAGGGTTAATAAACTTCTTGAACATGGTTTTGAGCACCTTGAGGGGTTCAGTTTTTAGAATTGTGTCACACTTGGGTATTTTCTATCATATAGACCCCTCAAAGTGACTTTAAATGTGATGTGGTCTTTAAAAAAAATGGTGTTGTAAAAATGAGAAATTGCTGGTCAAATTTTAACCCTTATAACTCCCTAACAAAAAAAATTTTGGTTCCAAAATTGTGCTGGTGTAAAGTGGACATGTGGGAAATGTTACTTATTAAGTATTTTGTGTGACATATATCTGTGATTTAAGGGCATAAAAATTCAAATTTGGAAAATTGTGAAATTTTCAAAATTTTCGCCAAATTTCCATTTTTTTCACAAATAAACGCAGGTAATATCAAAGAAATTTTACCACTATCATGAAGTACTATATGTCATGAGAAAACAATGTCAGAATCATCAGGATCCGTTGAAGCGTTCCAGAGTTATAACCTCATAAAGGGACAGTGGTCAGAATTGTAAAAATTGGCCCGGTCATTAACGTGCAAACCACCCTTGGGGGTTACGGGGCTAATACTGCGCTCCTACCACACTATCTGTGCAACATTACTGGGAAAAAGCAAGGCTGTCATGGAAGGGGAATTAGGCTTGGTGTTCAAGTAGTACATGGGATAGGTGGTAATGTTGGTGAAAGCACTAGTGAAGCAACATCCTATGCAAAGACAAATGACAACTTATGTTACTGGACAGGCTACACCACTACCTTTCTTTGGCAGACACACAGCAGTACACCGTGTCAATTATACACCTCAACATCACACCCAGTACAGTCCACAGATGTGGCACCCAAATTCTCCTTGCTTCCCCCCGCGTTCCAACTATCCAAACGTTCAACTGACTGCACAGAACCACAGATGGGTGATTCTGTTCACGCATTCTATGCCATGTTCATCAGAAGTGTACTCAAAAGATTTGCAGAGTCAAGATGAGGAAATCTGCACCTATGCCCAAACTTTTTTTAGCTTGGATCCGGGGCGGGAAGAAGTATGGTCCCAACAGCATCCTGACCCTCATCATCAGACATTAACCCCTTGGGGGGAGGTGATCCGGATGAGATTCAGATATCTGAGGCTCATGCGGACTGTACTGTGCTGTCAGGGCAAGAAGAAAAGGAGACTCCAATGGGCAGGAATGTGATAACACTGAGGATGATGATGTGTTAGATCCCAGTTGGCGTTAACATGGAGGCACACAGCTGAGTAGGTCATCTGAGGAGGAAGACAAAGAGGTTATGTTGCACCATCCGTCACAGACACGTAGTGATGCAGCCATGATGAGCGATGCATCCTCAGCCACAACTGTGCCTCTGATCTGCAGCGTCCGCGGGTCTGCAGATCGCGAGGGTAGCAAGCGTTGCCTAGCCTGAGCCTTTTTTTTTTTTTTTCCAAAAAGCTTTATTGGATTTTAATATTTTTTAACCAGGGAAGGAATGTAGGGAGGGGAGGAAGGGGTGGGGGGGTGGGGATAAGAATATTAGGAAATAAAGGGGAAAATACAACACATAAAACAGTGAGGATAATAACATTTCGAGATGAAGTAAAGCAAGGGACGCAGCCCTTGAAAAGAACCGTCTTGTGCTGACAATCAAAGTAATTTTGTCACATAGGCGGAATACAAATCGGCAACAGTATAGCCTACTAAAGTAAGGGATCTAACCCAAGTGGGGAGCTTAAATATAATTGATCACTACAAAATCAGAGGTTAACAAGAAACAGAAAAGGGGAGAAGAAATCTTGGCGGGGTAAGAAGGAAGGTAGAATGGTATTAGAGATGTATATACTAGTCTGTGAGCAGCTTACATAAGGATTGGGAGACTGAGCATTTTACCTTAGGCAAAGCTAAAAACTAAGTCTCTGTAGTATGTCTCCTATAGGAGAACAGTTGCCAATAGGGCAATACAGCTGAGGTTGTCCAGATGGGACATAAACAGACCGAGATTGAACTTGGAGAAGAAAGTTAGTTAGGGTACTGAGTGTTCAGGGGGGGTAATATTGTTCCCATTTATGCCATTTTTGGTAGAATTTACCAAACAAATTGTTGAACAGGGCAAATTTAAGTTCAAATTCTCTGTGCTGCATCATCAATTTGATAATAAAAGCTGTGTTGGGAAGTGTATTTTTTCTCCAGTGGTAGGCAATGGAGTTTTTGGCTACCATACATAAGTGCAAAATTATGTGTACCAAGGTCCTGTCAATGAGGTTGGTATCCAGGGAGAGAAGGGCTAATTGTGGAGAGAGGGTGAAGGGAGATCCTATCAGTTTAGAAATAATTGAGATTTCTAACCAAAAAAGGGCCACAGTGGGACAATTCCAAAAAATGTGTAGTACGTCTCCTCCTTGGCCACAGTCTCTCCAGCAGAGGGGAGAATTGGATGGATTGATGTGAGATAGTCTCGCTGGGGTGTAGTACCATCTGGAGCACACCTTGAAGTGTGACTCCAGAAGAGACATGGAGATTGTTGATTGATATGATGCTGAGAAGGCTTCTTCCCAATCTTCTGTGGTGGTGTAGTAATTGAGGGATTTCTCCCATGTTATGATAAATGCATTTTTTACAAGAGCGGTGTCTTTGTTAAAACTGTCATAGATGAACTTGTGGCTCCAAAAAATTGAGTGGTTTAGGTTAGTGAGGATTTTTAAAGAGGGTTCTGAGAATTTCAATTTGAGATCTAGGAAAAATTTTAAGTTCTCCCTCAGTATCATATAGTCGAAGAAAGAGGACGAGGGGGCATTAATTTTGTATTTAAGGGAGCTAAAGTCTAGGAATTTAGATCCGTTAGAGATATCGCCAAGGGTTTGAATTTTTAAGTCAGCCCATAGGGAGGGTAAATCTTGGTTCAGGATTGAATAGATGAAGGATAGGGTTAATTTGTGTTGTAAGGGTCCATTTTGACTGCGTTCCCTAATTTTAGAGATTTTGGACCACGTAAGGGAGATCGCTTGAAATATTGGATGTGTGTGGTTTTTTTTGGGAGAACTAGCTATGGCCTTGAAAATTAAGAGTTTGGGGGGCCTGCCTCCATTGATTTCCTCCTCTAAGTCGAGCCATGCGGGTACATTTTGGTCTGAGAACCAAGGTGAACTCTGTTTTAGCAAGAGCGTATTATAATGAGCAATGATATTCGGAAGGTTCATACCTCCGTGTATTTTCTTTTTATAAAGAGATCTGGTGTTTATTCTAGGTTTTTTATTATTCCAGATGAAGTTATTCAGTCGTGCTTGGATCGCTGTCAGAGAGGACACAGGAACGGGAAGAGGTATACATCTGAGGATATATAAAATTTTTGGTAGTGTGAACATTTTAACTGTTAAATTTCTCCCCCACCAGGATAAGTCTCTATCTTTGAAAATGATGTTATCTTTTATAAGTAACTCATTGAGTTTTTTCAAATTTGATGAGACAGTTTTATCTAAGTTTTTGTTTATGATGATCCCTAGATAGGGAAATTCCTCGCTACACCAGTTAAATGAAGTTGAATTCTTCAAAAGGATGATTTCTTTCTTATTGACGTGGATGGGTAGAATATTGGATTTTAGATTATTGATCTTGAATTTAGAAAGGCCTGCAAAATGCTCCAATTCTTTAAGAGTTTCTAGTGTGGAGGTTACTGGGTTGGTAAGGGTTAAAATTATATCATCAGCAAATAAGCTGAGTTTGTGGTGACGTTTTTTGGAAGTTATGCCCGAGATGTTGGTATTTTGTCTAATACGTTCTACAAGGGGCTCAAGGGCCAAGTTGAAGAGCAATGGGGAGAGGGGGCATCCCTGTCTCGTACCGTTGTTGATATTGAATGTTTCTGAAATATGATTATTGCAAATGATTCTGGCTGTGGGACCTTTGTATAGTGACATAAACATGGAGATGAGATTGCTGTTAAAGGCGAATTTAAATAGGGCCTGTTTAAGAAAACTCCAGTCAATGCGATCAAAGGCTTTTTCAGCGTCGAGTGATATGAAAACTGTTGGGGATTTGGATAGATTAGTGAGTTTAATTGAGTTTAGGATCCTTCTAGTGGCATCGGCTGGTTGTCTGTTTCTAATGAAGCCCATTTGATTGTTTGCTATTAGTTTAGGAAGGAAAGGCTGAGCCTGTTGGCTAATATTTTTGAAAATATTTTTATGTCTGAGTTCAGGAGGGATATTGGTCTATAATTACTAGGGGAAGTGGGGTCTCCTGAATGCTTAGGGATGAGAACGATGGATGCCTCCAACATTTCTGATGGAAAGGAACCCAATTTAGTGGCATAATTGAATAGTTGTACCAGATGTGGAATTAAGTTTTTCCTGAAGGCTCTGTAATATGCATTGCTAAATCCGTCTGGCCCAGGAGATTTCTGAACCTTGAGGTGGTTGATGACTTCTTCGACCTCTAGGGAGAAAGGGGCTGATAGAGATTCTACTTCTTCTTTCGATAGAGAAGGGAGGTTGATACTAGCGAGGTAGGTTTTTATGTCCAATTCTTTTGGAGGGGGAGAGGAGGGGTCTGAGTCTAAATTATAGAGTTTTGAGTAATATTTAGAAAATTCATTGGCTATGTCCTGGGGGTGGGATAAAATAGTGTTATCTGTTAGGGATGAAATTCTGTTTATTTTGTTGTGAATTCTGAATTTTTTTATTCTATTGGCCATGTACCTAGTGGGTTTGTTCAGGGAGGAATATACCTTGTACTTAGAGGAGTTGAGAGCTGCTTCGTATGGGGAAAAGAGAAGAGTTCTTAAATCTTGTCTAAGGGAGTTTAAGTCTGATTGGATTATAGGCGAGGGAGAGGGGAGACTTATTAAGGTTTTTTCCAGATCTCTTATATCTCTCTGAAGTTTTTGTACTTTTTCCCTCTTTTCTTTTTTAATTTTTGTGGAAATATTTATTAAGGTGCCTCTGATGACCGCCTTATGAGCACACCAGTTGGCTGATGGGTTAGTGATTTCGGGGGGATTTTCCTTAAAGAAATTGATTATGGCGTTTTGATCCGTGACCATATGGATGGAGTCATGGATGATGGAGGAGCTACATTTCCACATTTTAGTGTTTTTTAGGGAAGGGCCAATGGAAATTTCTCCGATGACTGGGGAATGATCTGACAGTGTCCTGTCTCCAATACTTACCTTTTTGAATTTTTCAAGAGAGAAGATGTCTGAAAGTATTAGATCAATCCTGGATGCTGATTGGTGGACTGAAGAAAAATGGGTGTATTCTCTAGATGAGGAATTAAGACATCTAAAAGTGTCATAGAGCTCATTCTTATCCAGCCACCAATTCAGATCCTCTGAGGCTGGCCTGGAGCCAGAAGAGGAGTCTAATGATCTGTCTGGGGTGGTGTTGAAATCTCCCAGGAAAATGAGATTTCCCCTTTTTACCTTGTTAATTATCCTCAGAAGTTTAGACAGGTAGCTGACCTTGTTTCTGTTTGGGATGTATGTATTGATCATAGTGCACGCTTGGCCGTTGATATTGCATACCAGTATGTGGTATCTGCCTTTGGTGTCGATATGTTCCTCGAGGAACTCAAATGGGACCGTATTTCTGATCAGAGTGATCACCCCCGCTTTTTTGCTAGAATTGCAGGCTTCGAAAACATGGGGGAAGCTGCGGTGGTTAAAGTAGGGGTGATTTCCCGCCAGAAATTTCGACTCCTGGATACATGCAATATCCGCCTGCAGTTTGATCAATTCTCTCCATAATGCATGTCTTTTTTGGGGAATGTTTAACCCTCTGACATTATAAGATAAAACTTTAAACGACATTTTATTACAACTAAACAACTTGAACACAAGAGTCTTAGGGTTGCTGTAACCTAAAAAAGAGAAAACAGGTGAGGAGATAACTGTAATAAAGACTCAAGGACTGTGTTATAACTTTACCCTAGGAGTTTTTGAGTCAGCCGGAACTTAGTAGATACCTAAGGAAGAAAGGTACTACAATAACTATATCGGTAGGTCGACTGAGCTACCTGAAAAGAAAGAAGGGGGTTAATACCAGTGGACGGGAATAGGGGATATATCCCAAGGTAGATCAAAAGGAGGGAGACCCCTAACAATGTAAGTATGGGAAAGTAGAATTATCCATATGTTGGATATGTAGTTGTTCAACGATTCAGTGATCTGATGAAGTCCATGCCTTCTTCAACAGAAAAAATCGGGATAGTTTTTCCCCGATGAGAGATTAATAGTTTCAGCGGGAAACCCCATTTGTAATTGACACCCTTGTCACGTAAGGCTGCCGTGACTGGCCTAAATTCTCTGCGACCTTCCAGAGTGTCCTTAGAGAAGTCAGGGAAGACTTTTAGGTCCTTGAAGGGTTCCGGGAAGGATTTCCTATCTCTCAGGTAGGAAAGTATAGCTTCCTTAGTTTTAAAGAAATGAAGTTTAAGAATAGTGTCCCTCGGAAGATCTGCGGGGACTTTGGGGGGCTTGGGCAGCCGGTGGGCCCTATCAATTCTTAAGTCTAAATCCGAGAGGTCGGGCAAGGCTGATTTGAATATGTTTTTGAGGTGTGATGTTAACTGGTCTTGGGGCACGTCCTCTGGAATGCCCCTAATTTTCAGGTTGTTCCTCCTGCTTCTGTCCTCAAGGTCAGCCATTTTAGAAAGCAGGTTTCTCAACTCCATATTGACCCGATCCAATTCATCGAAGGAGATTGATGATCTATGTTCAAGCCTATTGATCCTCTCTTCATGCTTTGACAGTTGACTGTCAATTTTGTCCAGTTTGTCACAGTATTTTTGGAAATTGTTGTCCATTTCCGTTTTCAGAGTTTTGACCACGGAGTTTAGTTTTTCGTCCATTTTAGTCGATAATTTATTGAATAGGTCTTCAATGTCTGGCGGGTTAGGGCCTGCGTGAAGGGCAGGGCTATCATATTTTGTTTTGCTCTTCAAGGGAGTTGGGTTAGGCGAGGTGTCACTGGAGTCAGCCTCCTCCTCAGCTTCCGAGTAATTTCTAGTAGTGATGTATTTTTCACTTGTTGCTCCTGGGTTCGATCTTTTTAGACTGGATGATGAGTCCATCTTAATGGGAGAGGACTTGTTGATTGGGGATTTGGTAAATGATTCATATTCCAGTAAATTGGGTAAATCTCTCCTGGGGGATCTGGATCTACGTCTCGAAGAGGAACGTGTATTGAGGCTGGTTCTTTCCTGATCCCTGCGGCCTTGGGTCTTGTTTTGGTTATAGCGGGATTTCACTGGGGTGATGGGGGCCGCTTTCCCTTTAGAATTTGTATTATTCATAATTGCAATTGGGAAGTGCAAGGAGAGCAGAATCCGTTGTGTTGGACTGATATTAGTGTAACACCCCATATGGTGCGTGCAGTTGGGATAAGAGAAAAGGAAACTCCTATTCCTTTACCGGTATCAGTTTTTGTAAGGGATAGAAAGGAGTGTGTGCTTTTTGTTTGTTTGTTAACCATTTTTTAGAGTTCAGTTGCAGTTTCAGTTTCGGTTTCAGTTTATTTTTGCCTGAAGAGAGATTTATAATCCCTAATTGTAGTTGAAAAAATGTGAGAGCAGTGTGGAAGAGCGCTTATAAAATAGTCTTTTGTTGTTTTTAATGCAGTGATTTGGTCTTTGGCTACTGCTCTCTGTTATCTGCACTTATAGGAAAACCACAAGATGGCGCCGGCGTAGTAATTCCCAGTCAATGTGGCCGGGACTACTTCCCATAGACTGTTATTATATGTCCTTGGGAGAGTTTCTATATGTGGTAGTGGTGTTTGTCTTAATGAGCTTTTCCCCTGTTTATTGCAGGGGTGATTTTGTGAGGATTATGGCTGAGTAGATCCTCTTTATTATCTTTTTAACTGCCGCAGCAGCGATGGGCAGTGAGGGACTACTTTTTTATTAATGTTCCACAGTGGGTGCCTGGAGGAGAGGAGGAGAGGGGGGGCGCGATCCAGCGACCCTCTGACTCCTCAGTATCGATCAGCAGGAGATTCCCCTTCAGGGTCGGGGCTGCCGTGAGGAGGAGGATCTCTTCAGGGAAGCGCGGCGTCGGAGCTTCAATAGAGCTGCCGACCGCCGCACTTCCGGTTCAGAGGAGTGGGTCCTGCCGGCTTTAGTGCGCCGGCGCCTGGGAGGCAGAGAGCCGAGGAGTTTACCTGAATGCGGCGGTGCCGCTGCAGCTCCGCTCCTGCTGCCTGTTTCTGACAGGTGCCGGTGGAGGAACTTCGGCGGTGCTGTGATCCCGGTGCAGGGAGGATCTTGAGGCTCGGTCTGTAGTCAGTACTCCGGTGCTGGCTGCTTGAGGCTGTAGTCTGGGTCCTCTTGCCTGGGACGGACAGCCAGGGGATCCTCGGCTTGCAGCTGTGGGGACTTCCAGAGGGGGAGATTATATTCAGAGTTAATCCCAGTGGATGGGAGGCAGAGGAGGGGAATCCTCCTATTCACTGCGTGGCCAGAACTTCCTGTTAGTGGGAATCCAGGCCCAGTTAGGTTGGTGCAGCTTTGGGGCACAAAATGCGACAAAAACTTATAAAGTTCTTGATAAAAGGGGTCCTAATTGTATCAGGAGGGACTTAAAGGGGATTATGTGGCAGGGGGTCTCCTAGAAATGCGTTGAAAAGTCGCTTTTTGGGAATTTTCCCCAGGAGCTCCCTCTTCACGTGTGCTTCCTCATCAGCACCGAAGCCACGCCCCTAGCCTGAGCCTTTTTTGACACTGCAAAGGATGAGCCAACTCACATAATCTGCCACTGCACAAAAATGCTGACCAACGGACATCAACGACCTTCAGTCGTCCCATCAATCGCATCTGCTGTTTCTTCCTCCTCCTCTGTTACCGTGCCAACTATTGAGACGCAGATCTTTGACTGTAGAACCTCGGGTTGTTTACCCGATTGAGTCATGCTGAGAGGGCACCTTCAGCTGTAACAGAAGCGGACATGCCTGCTGTTTTTGACTGATCACAGAGAATGATCACACCACAAATTTCTCAATCCACAGTAACATCTCCGCCTGCACCTCTCTCATGGTCCAGCATTTTGTCCGGTTCACCGTACTTGGCCCTCTAACAGCACTACAGCCAGCCCACGGTTCCGCAGTTGTGGTCATGGAAAAGATTGCTTCCTCCTACGCATGACAAAGCTAAGAGGTTGAACTCCACCATCCCCAATTTGTTGGCCACAGAAATGCTGCCTTTCTGCCTGGTGGATACCGATGATTTCCAAAAGCTGATGGCCGTCGCAGTCCCCCAGTATCAATTACCCAGGCGCCATTATTTTTCAAAGAAAGCTGTGCCTGAGCTACACCAACATGTAGCAGACATCACCCGTTCCTTGGCAAAATCTCTGTCTGCCGGGGAACATTTCACCACAGACACTTGGGATGAGTAAGCATGGCCAAGGGCGCTACATCTCGCTGACTGGGCACTGGGTGACTCTGGTGGCTGTGGAGACAGGCGCTATTCTACAAGTCTTGGAATCCCCAAGGCTTGCAGGCCAAACCTCTACATTTTAACACTTCCACCACAGCTTCTGCCTCCTCCTGCGCCCTCAACCTCTGCCTTCACAAGACACGCCTTCCAACAGTGCTAGCGAACTCCTACCACTTCCATATTTCCCAGCCAGGTCTCAACGCAATTAGGCAGTCTTAAAATTGATATGCCTTGGAGATCGCAGTCATACAGCTGAAGAGTTGTGGATAGCTCTCCAGGCTGAATTTGATCAATGGCTGTCTACACTGAACCTGCATCCAGTGAAGGCCGTGTCCGATAATGGTGTAACCCTTGTGGCGGACCTACAGCGAGGCAAGCTCACACATGTGCCTTGCATGGGTCACATTCTCAACCTGGTGGTGCAGGGTTTTCTCAACCACTATCCTGGCCTGGGTGACCTGCTCCAGAAAGCACATAAGCTGTGTGCTCATTTCCGCCATTCACACCCCTCTACTCATGAACTCGCATCAATACAGAGGTCTTTGTCCATGCCAGTTAACAGGTTGATTTGCAATGTGCCGACATGGTGGAATTCCACTCTGCATATGTTGTAGCGACTGTGTAAGCAGCAACGAGCACTGAAGCAGTATGTCATGTCGCATAGCCTGGGCCAACGCAGTATGGAGTTGGCACATATCACGTTTACAGAGTGGGCACGGATTAAGGACCTCTGCACCCTTCTGCAGTTTTGAAATTGCTACTAAGATGGTTAGCGCTGACGACGCCATAATCAGTATCACTATTCCGGTCAGTTATATGCTGGAGCATACTTTGAATAGCCTGCGGGAGGAGATGGTGGTCCCAGAAGAAGAGAAAGGAGAGGAGGCTGCGGAAGGGATAACATTGTCTTGAAGTTCAAGACTGTCATCACACAGGCAGGTGCTAAGGGAGGATGGAGTACTACGATCAAGGGTGGCTAGTGATGATAACAGACAAACTTATCGAAGGTGCAAGATCCGAGGAACAAATGGAGGAGGAAGAGGTGATGGACGAGTAACTGTCGGATGAAGATAATCCACCCCTCTCTGTTGTTCGGGGTTGGTGGGAGGGGACGGAGGAAACGAGCCTCATTGTTACCTAGCCACCAACACAGCATGAGCTCGGACCTCATGGTAGAGCCCGATATATGAGTGCCTTCTTGCTGCAACATGATCCCCGTATAGTAATGATTAGGAATAATGTTGACTACTGGGTTGCCACTTTATTAGACCCATGTTATAAAACCAAATTTTGCCAGATGATTCCCACCCTAGAAAGAGACCTGTAAATGCTGGATTATCGAAACAAGCTTTTATACAAGAGAGCTGTTCACCAAGACAGCAGTGAAGCACACAGTTCGCATCGCAGCTGTAGACTTCCAACCTCCGGACCGTCAATTCATCAACACTAAAACATTAGCAGCAGCAGTGGTGGAAGTGAAAGAAGCAATTTCTGTGAGTCCTTTGACATTTTTTTTAGACCACCTCATGCACCAGCACAAGCCCAAGTCTTACACGTGGTGAACGAATGGAGAGGATAGTGCAGGAGTATCTAGAACTAAATATTAATATCATCAGGGAGGGTTTGGACCCTTTCAAATTTTGGTCTTCCAAAATGGAGGAGTGGCCTGAACTTGCCTCACATGCCTTGAAGATTTTATCGTGCCCGGCAGCCAGAATTCTCTCAGAACGTGTCTTCAGCACTGCTGGTGGGGTCCTGACGGATAAGCGCTTACGGTTGTCCCCTGAAAGTGTTGACCACCTAACTTTCATTAAGATGAAGAAGTCATGGATCTCTAAGGACTTTTGCACCCCAGTCGCAGACTGTACAGACTAGGTATTATTGCATTTTTTAGTGTGATGCATTAATGTCACGTACCTGCACTCTGTGATATCTTTAGTGTCGCTTCTGTGGCTGCTGCTGATGATGGTAACACAAATTTTTGGAAATGTGAACATTCCTGGTTGGTCTACATCTGCTGAGTTAGCTGTAGTGGAAGATGTGTCGGTCCCAATTATACTATTTCTATTCTTGTGAAAGTTATTCCACTTCGGTGGTGTCAGGCCCTCATTTTTTAAAATGTGAACACTCCAAGTTGGGTGTCCATCTGCTGGATTGGGTGTAGTGAATGACCTGTCGGTCCCTATTACACTATTTCTACTGTGTTGAAATTGATGCCACTCTGGTGGTATCTGCCAATAATTTTGGGAAATGTGAACACTCATGGTTGAGTGTCCATCTGCTGGTTTAAGTGTAGTGAAAGACCTGTCGGTCACTATTCTACTATTTCTACTGTAGAATAGAAATTGATGCCACTTCCGTGGTGTAAGGCCCTCATTTCTTTAAATGTAAACACACCTTGTAGGGTGTTCATCTACTGGATTGGGTGTAGAGAAAGACCTGTTGGTTCCTATTCTACTATTTGTACTGTGGTGAAATTGATGCCACTTTGGTAGTGTATGCCAATTTTTTTTGGAAATGTGAACACTCCTTGCTGAGTGTCCATCTGCTGGATTGGGTGTAAAGAAAGACCTGTCAGTCCCTATTCTACTATTTCTACTGTGGTGAAATTGATGCCACTTCTCTGGTGTAAGGCCCTAATTTCTTTAAATGTGAACACACCTTGTAGTGTGTTCATCTGCTGGATTGGGTGTAGAGAAAGACCTGTTGGTCCCTATTCTACTGTAGTGAAATTGATGCCACTTTTGTGTTGTATGCAAATAGTTTTTGGAAATGTGAACACTCCTTGCTGAGTGTACATCTGCTGGATTGCGTGTAGAGAAAGACCTGTTGGTCCCTATTAGACTATTTCTACTGTGGTGAAATTGATGCCACTTCTGTGGTGTAAGGCCCTCATTTCTTTAAATGTGAACACACCTTGTAGGGTGTTCATCTGCTGGATTAGGTGTAGAGAAAGACCTGTTGGTCCCTATTCTACTATTTCTACTGTGGTGAAATTGATGCCACTTTGGTGGTGTATGCCAATAATTTTTGGAAATGTGAGAACCATGCTGAGTGTCCATCTGCTGGCTTCGGTGCAGTGAAAGACCTGTTGGTCCTTATTCTACTATTTCTACTGTGGTGAAATTGATGCCACTTTGGTGGTGTCTGCC
This sequence comes from Ranitomeya variabilis, assembly GCF_051348905.1. Taxonomy (NCBI): domain Eukaryota; kingdom Metazoa; phylum Chordata; class Amphibia; order Anura; family Dendrobatidae; genus Ranitomeya; species Ranitomeya variabilis. Next base: position 413,940,058 of record NC_135236.1, on the reverse strand, counting down.
AATAATTTCTGGAAATGTGAACACTCCTGGTTAGGTCTCCTTCATGCATGTTGCCTGTAGCAGTAGGCCTCCGAGACCATCAGGCCTCCACTTCCTTACACTCATCTACCCTTGTTACTATCCTTACATTTTTCTGACAATGGTAGTCTAGAAAACTGATATTGATGGGCCCTACACTGATCCTCATCAACCTTGTCTTACTGTGACGTTCATTGGAAAGCTGTAAATGCTGTCATAGACCCCAATGCCTCATACCTGGCTGACTGCTGCAGTTCCATGCTGCAATCTGTACTGTGTGTTAATTGAGGCCACTTTCCTGGTGTCTGTCCCGCATGTGATGTGTTTTGGCAGCATTTGGGGTCGTCCTAAGGTGTTGTACATGCAGTTTTTTTAGCCTCCCATTGACTATAATGGCGTTCGGTAATGGTCGGTGAAAATTTGACGAATTAATCGACAAATATTGCAAATTCGGCGAACGTCATCAGAATCGAACATTGAAATATTCGCTCATCTCTACCTACTACACAGTGACAGTGTTCTTGGCCATAGAACCCAGGGACAGCTCCCTTAGCCCTGCTACCCAGGGACAGCTATCTTAGCCCTTCTATCTAGGAACAGTCCTATTAGTCCCACTATCCAGGCACAGCTCTCTTAGCCCTATTTCCATGGACAACTCTCTTAACACTACTAACCAGGGACATGAACAGCTCTCTTTGCCTTATTACCCAGGGACAGTCCTCTTAGCTTTATTACCCAGAGAATGCTTTTAGAGCTACTACTCCACTACCAAGAGAAAACTCTCTTAGCCCTACTACCCAATGACAGCGCTTTAGCCCTACTATCCAGGAACAGTTCTCTTAGCCCTACTGCGTAATAAAAACTCTTAGCCCTAATGTACAGAAATACCTCCCTTATCCCTACTGTCTATACAGAGCTCTCTTAGCTCTACTAACGTGGGACAGTTTTATTAGCCATACTACCAAAAGACATCTATCTTAGACCTACTATCCAGAGACAGTTCTCTCAGCCCTACCCAGGGACAGCGCTCTTAGTCCTATGACCCAGGGACAGCTCTACTATCCAGAAATAGCTTTTAGTCCTACTACCCATGGACAGCTCTCTTAGCCCTACTACTCAGGGACAGCTCTATTAGGCCTACTACCCAGGCACAGTTCTATTAACTATACTACCCAGGGACATCTCTCTTAGCCCTACTGCCCATAGACCGCTCTCTTAGCCCTACTACCCAGCGATAAAGCTCTTAGCCCTACTACCCAGGGACAGCTCTCTTAGCACTACAACCTAGGGACAGCGCTCTTTGCACTACTACCCAGAGACAGCTATATTATCTCTACTACCCAGGAACAGCACTCTTAGATCTACTTCCCATGGACAGTGCACTTAGCCCTACTAGCCAAAGACAGTGTTAGTAGCCCTACTACTTAGGGACAGTTCTATTAGCCCTACTACTCAGGGACAGTTCTATTAGCTATACTACCCAGGGACATCTCTCTTAGCCATACTACCCAGGGACAGCTATCTTAGCCCTACTATCTAGGAACTGTCCTATTAGTCCCACTATCCAGGCACAGCTCTCTTTGCCCTATTTCCATGGACAACTCTCTTAACACTACTAACCAGGGACATGAACAGCTCTCTTTGCCTTATTACCCAGGGACAGTCCTCTTAGCTTTATTACCCAGAGAATGCTTTTAGAGCTACTACTCCACTACCCAGAGACAACTGTTGTGAATTCCGCTCTTGGGCTCCCTCCGGTGGTTGTAAGTAGCACTTTTGTGAATTTTGCTCTTGGGCTCCCTCCTGTGGTTTTCAGTGGTATAGCTGCTTCTTGGATTTAGCATCAGCAGCTGCTCCCACTGATCGTCTTTCTGGCTCGGCTATTTTAGTCTGGCCTTATTCCTCAATCAATGCCAGTTGTCAATTGTTCCTGCTTGGAGCCACTGCTCTTTTGGATTTCCCTGACACTCTGTCCAGTTCAGCAAAGATAAGTCCTTTTGCAGTCCACTTGTTGTGGACTTATTGTTCAGCACATTCTATGTTTTGCTCATTTGTCCAGCTTATCAGTATGGATCTATTCAGCTAAGCTGGAAGCTCTGGGCTGCAGTTTTTGCCCTCCACACCTTTAGTCAGGTGTGGAGATTTTTGCATATCTCTGCGGTGGACTTTTTCTAGTTTTTATTACTGACCGCACAGTGTTTCTTTCCTTACTGTCTATCTAGCTAGAATTGGCCTCTTTTGCTAAATCTTGTTTCATACTACGTATGTCATTTCCTTCTCCTCTCACAGTCAATATTTGTGGGGGGCTGTCCTATCCTTTGGGGATTTTCTCTGAGGCAAGATAGCTTTCCTGTTTCTACCTTTAGGGGTAGCTAGTTCTCCGGCTGTGACAAGGTGTCCAGGGAGTGACAGGAACATCCCACGGCTACTGCTAGTGTTGTGTTAAGATCAGAAACTGCGGTCTGTATAGTTACCACCTGCCCAGAGCTAGTCGCATGTCGCTCCTAAATTACCAGTCCATAACAGACAACTCTCTTAGCCCTACTACCCAATGACAGCGCTTTAGCCCTACTAATCAGGAACAGTTCTCTTAGCCCTACTACGTAATAAAAACTCTCTTAGCCCTAATGTACAGGAATGCCTCCCTTATCCCTACTGCCTATACAGAGCTCTCTTAACTCTACTACCGTGGGACAGTTTTATTAGCCATACTACCGAAAGACATCTATCTTAGACCTACTATCCAGAGACAGTTCTCTCAGCCCTACCCAGGGACAGCGCTCTTAGTCCTACGACCCAGGGACAGCTCTGCTATCCAGAAATAGCTTTTAGTCCTACTACCCATGGACAGCTCTCTTAGGCTGGTTTCACACTTGCGTTTTTTGCTGCTGCATTTTTTCTATACTTAACATTAAAAACACATGCTTTTTTTGCATGCGTTTTGCCGCGTTTTGACAACGCATGCTTTTTTTATGCTTGCGTTTTGTTGCAGAAATGCAACCTGTAGTAATTTCTAGCGGCGTTTTTTTGCCGCAAAAAAAGCATGCGTTTTTTTGCGGCAAAAAAACGTATTGCTGTCTATGTAAACGCATGCGTTTTTAAGCACATATATATATTTTTTATAGAAAAAAACAAGAATACACACTTATAAGCCACCCCCCACCATCAAGGTGATAAAGGGATCCAAACTCTAACCCTAACACTAACCCTAATCCTACCCCTACCCCTAGGTATCCTAACCCTACCCCTACCCCTAACCCTAGGGATCCTAACCCTAACCCTACCCCTAACCCTACCTCTAACCCTACCCCAAGGTATCCTAACCCTACCCCTAACCCTACCCCTAACCTTAGGGATCCTAACCCTAACCCTACCCCTAACCCTACCCCTAACCCTAGGTATCCTAACCCTAACCCTACCCCTAACCCTAGCTATTTCTATTTACAGTGGGTTTTCTTGTTGATTTTGCTGATTGGCAGCTGTCACACACTTCTCAGCATGCGTTTCAAAAACACAAACGCAGGAAAAAACGCATGTAAACGTGGCAAAACGCCGCGTTTTTTTTCTGCATGCAAAAACGCATGCGTCTAAAAAACGCAGCGTTTGCACGTGTTTACATGCGTTTTTTCACCACATACATTTTTTTTAAACGCTGCGTTTTAAACGCAAATGTGAAACCAGCCTAAGCCCTACTACTCAGGGACAGCTCTATTAGGCCTACTACCCAGGCACAGTTCTATTAACTATACTACCCAGGGACATCTCTCTTAGCCCTACTGCCCATAGACCGCTCTCTTAGCCCTACTACCAAGCAATAAAGCTCTTAGCCCTACTACCCAGGGACAGCTCTCTTAGCACTACTACCTAGGGACAGCGCTCTTTGCACTACTACCCAGAGACAGCTATATTATCTCTACTACCCAGGAATAGCACTCTTAGATCTTGTCACGGGGAGACTAGGTGGGCAAGAGCTAATAATAATAACCCGGGCCCCTGCAATTTCCCTCAGACTAGGGAAATCCTGACTGACCCTCTACCTAGAGTTTACACTGATGGTGTGCATGTCTAGGCCTCGACCCTCGCCCTGTCTCCTGTTTCAACCCTAGGCTGAAACCACCGCACACCACCCAGTGAAAAGATCATACACCAATACCCACAGTTAGCACAGACAAGGATAATGGAAAATATACACCACGCCGCAGTCACTCAGGAATACACTATAAATGCGCAGGGCAAAATACATACAAATATAGGAAGGAGTAAATAAGACAAAGGGAAATACACCACCAGCAACGATACTCCAACTACTAGCTCACCACTCCAGACCGAGATAACAATGCACAAGACAGAAGCTATAATCGGCGACGCCCAATGTTCAGGAGAACTATTTAAAGGCAATGGGCATGGCCCAGCTTCCAATCCGAGCATCAGGTAAATTAACCCCGGACCAGCTAAATAAAATCTAGCCGACGCCAATGAGCACATAGTGGTCAAAAGCGGAATTACCGCTGTCTGTCGAATGACCTGGTCTGAACAGCGTCCGACATGACAGATCTACTACCCATGGACAGTGCACTTAGCCCTACTAGCCAAAGACAGTGTTAGTAGCCCTACTACTTAGGGACAGTTCTATTAGCCCTACTACTCAGGGACAGTTCTATTAGCTATATTACCCAGGGACAATTCTCTTAGACCTACTATCCAGGGACAGTGCTTTCAGCACATAGATACGAGAACAGAACCAAGATTCTACATAGATATGGGTAGACTGGGTTTTTGCTACTTTCTATAAAAGCAGCATAATCTAGAGGAAAATATTGTGTTTCTAGCAATGTGTCACTTATTGGCTTGCTTGCTGTAGATTTGATACAACTGTGTTTTGTCAACAGATTACCACTCAATGGAGTTGTAAATCTGTTGACATGTAGTAGTTCTCAATATTTTTCGCGGTCTGTCCCTGCCTCTCAACACATATTGACAGCTTTCTGCCTATGCATAGTGTATTCAGAAAGCTGTCAATCAATATGGGCACTGTCAGACAGAATTTATCATTGATTACATTAGCAGAGCAGCAGATATAACTATGATTTTACAATATTGAAGAAAAAAGATGCGGCACTCACCAGTTCGAATGAATGTGATAAAGTCACAGTTACAGAGGCAGCAGGGTGAGGCAGAGAGGATGACGGTCGAAACGAAACGCGCAACAATGCTTCACCTGGACCCGCTGAAGCGTTGTTACGTGAAACGCCATTGTCCACATTTAAGCACTTTATGCAGAGCACCAAACACCGTTCGATCAACCGCTGTAGCTCTACAAGGGATGTCTATTAAGCCTTCCAGGGAATTTTCTATATGTTGTCTGGTGCCGGTACTTTTCTCTTTGAATAACAATGATTTTATCAAAACTTTAGAAAGAAACGCAGCAAGTTACACATTGCTAGACCTCATCGAATCTCCATCAATATATCTGGCTGCTCTCGGAGGCAACAAAAACCTGTTCCCTATTTCCTTTTAATTATAAGCTGATAGTTCATATCATAAGAACCTATAAAGTGCATCTCGACTTACTTTGTATGTTTACAAGTGTGAGATATGTTTGTAAATATTTTCTTATTGTTCTGAGGCATTTAAACCCTTAAAGGGAACCTGTCATCCGCAAAATGGAAGTTGAGCTAAGCCCACTGGCATCAGGGGCTTATCTACAGCATTCTAGAATGCTGTACATAAGCCCCCCGATGTAACCTGAAAGATGAGAAAAAGAGGTTAGATTATACTCACCCAGGGGCGGTCCGGTCTGATGGGTGTCGTGGTCTGGGGCCTCCCACCTTCTTACGATCACATCCTCTTCTTGTCTTCACGCCGCGGCTCCGGCGCAGGCATACTTTGTCTGCCCTGTTGAGGGCAGAGCAAAGTACTGCAGTGCGCAGGCTCCAGGAAAGGTCAGAGAGGCCCGGCGCCTGCAGTGCTGCCCTCAACAGGGCAGACAAAGTACGCCTGCACCGGAGCATGAAGACAAGAATTGGACGTCATCATAAGAATATAGGAGGCCCCGGACCGGACCGCGACGCCCATCGGACCGGACCGCAGCGGGAACGCCCCTGGGTGAGTATAATCTAATGCCTTTTTCTCATCTTTCAGGATACATCAGGGGCTTATCTACAGCATTCCAGAATGCTGTAGATAAGCCCCTGATGCCGGTGGGCTTAGCTCAACTTCCATTTTGGGGGTGACAGGTTCCCTTTAAGGACTTTGTAGGTTAATGACCAGGCCTCTTTTTTAAATCTGACTACTGTCACTATATGAGGTAATAACTCTGGAACACTTCAACAGATCCCACTGATTCTGAGAATGGTTTTTCGTGACACAATGTACTTAATGATAGTGGCAAAATTTGTTAGATATGACTTTTTATGGCGTCTATTTGTGAAAAGAATGGAAAAATGGCAAAAATTATGAAAATGTTGCAATTTTCAAACTGTGAATTCTTATGACCTTAAATCAGAGAGCAATGTCACAAAAAAAGTTAATAAATTACATTTCCGACATGTCTACATTACATCAGCGCAATATTTGAAACATAATTTTTTTTTCATTAGGAAGTAATAAGGGTTAAAAGTTGACCAGCAATTTCTCATTTTTCCATCAAAATTTACAGCTACCGTTAAGGTTGGGCTAGGGTTAGGGTTGGGGCAAGAGCTAGGGTTGGGCTAGGATTGGGGCTAGGGTTGAGGCTAGGGATAAGATTGGGGATAGAGCTAGGGTTGGGCTAGGGTCGCGCCATGTCGCGTTTGGAGACCCCCTGATGTACCTCCCCCCAATTCTAACTCCAACTCTAAGCTCAACACATCCCTAACCCTAATCCCAACCCTAACTATAACCCTATCCCCAACACACCCCTAACCCTAATTCCAACCATAACCCTAACACATACCTAACTCTTTTCCGAACCCTAACCTTAATCCCAACCATAACCACAACCATAACCCAACACCACCCTAACACAAATCCCACAACTCTAACCCCAACACAACCCTAAGCCCAACACTAACTCTACTCAAACCCTATCCACCACCCAAATCATTGCCCTCCCCATCATTACCCTCTCCACCACCTCCATCATTGCCCTCTCCACCACCTACATTATTGCCCTCTTCACCACCTTCATTTCCTTATCCCCCACCTCCATTATTTCCTTATCCCCCACCTCCATCATGTCCTTATCCCCCACCTCCATCATTGCCTCCGTCCCCCTGCACCCCCTCCCTCCCCTCTCATTTCTGCTGAAGACTTCGCCTCTTTCTTTAAACAGAAGATCGATACGATCAG